>NC_084549.2:61870000-61912500 GCF_033978685.3 Nerophis lumbriciformis | reverse complement strand
TTAAAAATAATTATATATATTTGTATTTTTAACTCAATTAATGTCAACTTTAGTTCTTATTTTCCTCCGTTTATACCTACAGTGGCCACTAGTTGGCCGCTACTTCAGTACATTTATTTATGGATACATAAGTAGAGATGGGTATTGTTCACATTCAAACTGATACTGAGAATATTTTGGGGTTGTTTTTATAGCATTTTTGAGTCTGAATTACAGTGTGTTGGCTACTCAGTTCAGTCTTGCTGTCTAAGTTTTTGTTGCGCCCTAAGAAGTGTTAATACAGTACGCATTATGCACCAGCTTTTTGATTGTAATGTGCATCTTAGTTGTAGTTTTCATTAACACACTGGAAAAAATGCCTTTTTTAAAAATATTTGTATATATTTGTATTTTTAACTCAATTTACGTCAACTTTAGTTCCTATTTTCCTCCGTTTATACCTACAGTATTTGGTATGTTTGTGTGTTTTCATAAGTAATATTTGTTTTTGATTTTAAAAATAAGCTAATTAAGATAACTTTTCTTGACCCGGCAGCAAAAAGTTGTTATATTTTTGGGTTGTTTTTATAACATTTTGAGTCTGAATTACAGTGTGTTGGCTACTCAGTTCAGTCTTTGCTGTTGAAGCTTTTGTTGCGCCTTAAGAAGTGTTAATACAGTATGTATAAGGCACCAGCTTTTAGATTGTAACGTGCATCTTAGTTGTAGTTTTCATTAACACACTGGCAAAAATGCCCCTCTTAAAAATAATTATACATATTTGTATTTTTAACTCAACGTCAACTTTAGTTCTTATTTTCCTCCGTTTATACCTACAGTGGCCACTAGTTGGCCGCTACTTCAGTACATTTATGTATGGATACATAAGTAGGGATGGGTATTGTTCACATTCAAACTGATACTGAGAATATTTTGGGGTTGTTTTTATAGCATTTTTGAGTCTGAATTACAGTGTGTTGGCTACTCAGTTCAGTCTTGCTGTCTAAGTTTTTGTTGCGCCCTAAGAAGTGTTAATACAGTACACATTATGCACCAGCTTTTTGATTGTAATATGCATCTTAGTTGTAGTTTTCATTAACACACTGGCAAAAATGCCTTTTTAAAAAATATTTATATATATTTGTATTTTTAACTCAATTTACGTCAACTTTAGTTCTTATTTTCCTCCGTTTATACCTACAGTATTTGGTATGTTTGTGTTTTAATAAGTAATAATTGTTTTTGATTTTAAAAATGAGCTAATTAAGATAACTTTTGTCCAGTTGTTACATTTTTGGGTTGTTTTTATAACATTTTTGAGTCTCAATTACAGTGTGTTGGCTACTCAGTTCAGTCTTTTGCTGTCTAAGCTTTTGTTGCGCCCTAAGAAGTGTTAATACAGCACCAGCTTTTTGATTGTAATGTGCATCTTAGTTGTAGTTTTCATTAACACACTGGCAGAAATGTCCCTCTTAAAAATAATTATATATATTTGTATTTTTAACTCAATTAATGTCAACTTTAGTTCTTATTTTCCTCCGTTTATACCTACAGTGGCCACTAGTTGGCCGCTACTTCAGTACATTTATTTATGGATACATAAGTAGAGATGGGTATTGTTCACATTCAAACTGATACTGAGAATATTTTGGGGTTGTTTTTATAGCATTTTTGAGTCTGAATTACAGTGTGTTGGCTACTCAGTTCAGTCTTGCTGTCTAAGTTTTTGTTGCGCCCTAAGAAGTGTTAATACAGTACGCATTATGCACCAGCTTTTTGATTGTAATGTGCATCTTAGTTGTAGTTTTCATTAACACACTGGAAAAAATGCCTTTTTTAAAAATATTTGTATATATTTGTATTTTTAACTCAATTTACGTCAACTTTAGTTCCTATTTTCCTCCGTTTATACCTACAGTATTTGGTATGTTTGTGTGTTTTCATAAGTAATATTTGTTTTTGATTTTAAAAATAAGCTAATTAAGATAACTTTTCTTGACCCGGCAGCAAAAAGTTGTTATATTTTTGGGTTGTTTTTATAACATTTTGAGTCTGAATTACAGTGTGTTGGCTACTCAGTTCAGTCTTTGCTGTTGAAGCTTTTGTTGCGCCTTAAGAAGTGTTAATACAGTATGTATAAGGCACCAGCTTTTAGATTGTAACGTGCATCTTAGTTGTAGTTTTCATTAACACACTGGCAAAAATGCTACTCTTTAAAATAATTACACATATTTGTATTTTTAACTCAATCAACGTCAACTTTAGTTCTTATTTTCCTCCGTTTATACCTACAGTGGCCACTAGTTGGCCGCTACTCCAGTACATTTATTTAAAGATACATAGGTAGGCATAGGTATTGTTTACATTCAAACCGATACTGAGAATACAATTATGTACCCATTTATGGTACATTTGTGTGTGTTAATAAGTAATAATTGTTTTTGATTTTAACAATGAGCTAATGAAGATAACTTTTGTCCAGTTGTTATATTTTGGGATTTTTTTTAATACAATTTTTGAGTCTGAATTACAGTGTGTTTGCTACTCAGTTCAGTCTTTGTTGTCTAAGCTTTTGTTGCGCCCTACGAAGTGTTAATACAGAACGTATTACTCACCAGATTTTTTTTAATTGTAACGTGCATCTTCGTTGTAGTTTTCATTAACACACTCTCAAAAATGCCCCTCTTTAAAATAACTACATATATTTGTATTTTTAACTCAATTAACGTCAGCTTTAGTTCTTATTTTCCTCCGTTTATACCTACAGTGGCCACTAGTTGGCCGCTACTTCAGTACATTTATTTATAGATACATAGGTAGGCATGGGTATTGTTTACATTTAAACCGATACTGAGAATACAATTATGTACCAATTTTTGGTACGTTTGTGTGTTAATAAGTAATAATTGTTTTTGATTTGAAAAATGAGCTAATTAAGATAACGTCGGTCCAGTTGTTATATATTTTTTTTTTTTTTTAATAACATTTTTGAGTCTGAATTACAGTGTGTTGGCTACTCAGTTCAGTCTTTGCTGTCTAAGTTTTTGTTGCGCCCTAAGAAGTGTTAATACAGTACGCATTATGCATCAGCTTTTCGATTGAAATGCGCATCTTAGTTGTAGTTTTCATTAACACACTGGCAAAAATGCCCCTCTTAAAAAGTATTTGTATATATTTGTATTTTTAACTCAATTTACGTCAACTTTAGTTCTTATTTTCCTCCGTTTATACCTACAGTATTTGGTATGTTTGTGTTTTTTAATAAGTAATAATTGTTTTTTATTTTAAAAATGAGTTAATTAATATAACTTTTGTCCAGTTGTTATATGTATATATATTTTCTTATACAAATTGAGTCTCAATTACAGTGTGTTGACTACTCAGTTCAGTCTTTGCTGTCTAAGCTTTTGTTGCGCCCTAAGAAGTGTAAATACAGTACGTATTATGCACCAGTTTTTTTTATTGTAACGTGCATCTTAGTTGTAGTTTTTATTAACACACTGGCAAAAATGCCCCTATTTATATATATTTGTATTTTTAACTCAATTAACGTCAACTTTAGTTGTTATTTTCCTTCTTTTATACCTACAGTGGCCAATAATAACTGTTTTATGTCTAGTTGTTATATATATATATATTTTATTTTTATTTTTTTTTAAATAACATTTTTGAGTCTAAATAACAGGGTCGTTGGCTACTCAGTTCAGACAAGCAAGTAAATTTTCCTTGGCACAAAAAAGGTTTGGAAGTTGAGTATTGTTGCTTCTCTTTGTAAAAATGTGTGACTTTAGTTTGAAAAAGACGTGTAGCACAATGTTGTCCAACGACTCCTATAAACCCGACCTGTCCATCATTGAAAGTGACAGCTAGTTAATGGCTTCACTGCGAGATATCCCAGCAACACAGACATCAGAACAGAGACCTCGACGTTTCTGGCTGCGACTCGACATAAGGCTTTGGGTCTGTGGCGTACAACTCGCCATGTTTGGAAAGAGGAGGCGGGACGGGAATGAGGACAGGAAATGGATCCAGTTTTCTTGGAGAAAAAAAGGATTTGAATGACGACCACACGGTTGCAGTGAGAATGGAAACGGACAGAAAATGTGGCTAATTAATGTTCTTCTTGTGTAACAAAACTATAAAACTTGGCATTCGTCCTCAGATGCATTGAACGCTAAACTTTCTGTGTGTCTTTATAAGTCACATCAATAATAAAATGAACCGTTTTTAAGTCATAATCAGTTTCAAGGTCACGGTTCCGTTGCTTTTGGTTACAGAAAGCGAACAAAATGACCAAACATGAAACCACTTAGCTTTTGTGTAAATTGATTAGTTTCAGGAGGTAATTATTTAAACAAATACGAGTGTCCCGTTACAACTTTTGCAGCCTCAAGTATTGGTCGATACTGAACTTAATCCGATATCAACAGAAATCAAACATAATTTTGTTATTTTGTAGTGTGGAATGTTAGAAAAAGTTGGATCAAGTGAAATTAGTCAAACCCAGAACAATGGAAGGTATGAAAAACACTTACCTATTGTACTTTCAGGGCTAGAACGCACCGGTATTTAAGACACACCCACCAAATTTTAGAAGAAATAAGTATGTTTACGTATATTAGCCGCAGATTTGTACTAAATATTTTGTAAATGTTTATGTACATACCTTAATTGTTTCCAAACGATGTCTGTAAGACGGTACTAAAACGGCTGATCAAACAAAACAGAAGTCATCGTCAGGTACCCACTAGCTGTGGAAGCTAGCTCTCCAATCAGCTAAACTGACTCGATAACTCCACGGTGACGTTTTGGTGAATATACAAAACTGAAAAAATACCAAAAAAAATGCAGCTGTAAGTTAATAATACGAACACAGACGCTCGTAAACATGTCGGCATATTGGCAGTGACGGGCAAGCTACTTGGAATATGTAGTAAACTAAGCTACAAGTTACTCTCTAATTAATGAAGCTAAGCTACAGAGGAAGCTATCCCCGGCGAATTTTAGCAAGCTACAGTACAAGTTACATGGCAAAAGTAACTTACTGCGTCAAAGCTACATTTAACGGCATTTATATCTATGGGCCCACATGTATGATATCAATGTTAGTGTAACTGAGAGTGTACAGATATTACTATTAACTATCTGTCATTTAGCTGGGGACACCCTACAACTACCTCTAGGGATCCCCACACTCCACTGTACTTATTTATTTACCGTATTTTTCGGACTATAAGTCGCAGTTTTTTTTCATAGTTTGGCCGGGGGTGCGACTTATACTCAGGAGCGACTTATGTGTGAAATTATTAACACATTACCGTAAAATATCAAATAATATTATTTAGCTCAGTCACGTAAGAGACTAGACGTATAAGATTTCATGGGATTTAGCGATTAGGAGTGACAGATTGTTTGGTAAACGTATAGCATGTTCTATATGTTATAGTTATTTGAATGACTCTTACCATAATATGTTACGTTAACATACCAGGCACGTTCTCAGTTGGTTGTTTATGCCTCATATAACGTACACTTATTCAGCCTGTTGTTTACTATTCTTTATTTTTTTTAAATTGCCTTTCAAATGTCTATTCTTGGTGTTGGGTTTTATCAAATAAATTTCCCCCAAAAATGCGACTTATACTCTAGTGCGACTTATATATGTTTTTTCCCTTCTTTCATTTTCGGCAGGTGTGACTTATACTCCGAAAAATAGGGTAGTTTGTTTGGAGTTTGGATTAGCAGTCCACTTTCTCTCTTTGTAGCTTGTAGCTTTGATGTAAGCTACCTAGCTATATGGATCCAAAAGTAGCTAAGCTACAGGGAAAACTATTCATTAAAAAAAAGTACTTAAGCTACCGCCAAGCTACTGGAAAATGTAGTTAAACTACATAGCTTAGCTCATACTTGCCAACCTTGAGACCTCCGATTTCGGGAGGTGGGGGTTGGCGGGGGGCGTGGTCAGGGGCGTGGTTAAGAGGGGAGGAGTATATTTACAGCTAGAATTCCCCAAGTCAAGTATTTCATATATATATATATATATATATATATATATATATATATATATATATATATATATATATATATATATATATATATATATATTAGAGATGCGCGGATAGGCAATTATTTCATCCGCAACCGCATCAGAAAGTCGTCATCCATCCGCAATCCACCCGATCTAACATTTGATCAGAACCGCATCCGCCCGCACCCGCCCGTTGTTATATATCTAATATAGACGATGCAAGGCATTAGTGAGGTTATAAAGCTTTTGCCTGTTAAAGAAAGGAGACTGATCCAATGCAGCACAGACATTCGCGTGCCACGCTGTCACGACCCAGACGCACACCAGTGCGCAATCATATGGGAGCCGCGCTGAGCGCACCTCCAAGTGCGTCTCGCTGCCGGCGACGGCCGGGTATATGGGCCCGACGCTCCAGCGCCATCCATTTTCAGGGCTAGTTGATTCGGCAGGTGGGTTGTTACACACTCCTTAGCGGGTTCCAACTTCCATGGCCACCGTCCTAGCTGCTGTCTATATCAACCAGGGTGAGCCCCACCCCTTTCGTGAGCGCACTGCGCGCGGAGTGACCCCTGTTACGCGCCCCCGGCTTACCTGCTGCGCGTGACGCCGGCCGCGGCGAAGGCGGAGGAGGCGGGGTGTCGGTGCGGTGGGCGCGGTGGTGACCCTGGACGTGCGTCGGGCCCTTCTCGCGGATCGCCTCAGCTACGGCTCCCGGTGGGGCCCTCTCGGGGGAAGGGGCCTCGGTCCCGGACCCCGGCGAGGCGTCGGGGGCCTTCTCCGCTCCGTAAAAGTGTCCATCTCTTTTTCTTTTTTTTCTTCTGTTGTGGCATATGCTGCAGGTGCCTGCTCGTTTTTCGTATGTGGGTAACAACATTTAACTATGTATATATATTTCCGAATTGGTTTAACTGCCACCCGCCTGAATCTATTTAAAATCTAATTTTTTTAAATAATTTGAACCACCCGACCCGACCCGCGGATAAAATCTAAATTTTTTTAATTTCATCCGCCCGATCCGCGGATAATCCGCGGACTCCGCGGTTGTGCCCGCAAACCGCGCATCTCTAATATATATATATATATATATATATATATATATATATATATATATATATATATATATATATATATAGGAAATACTTCACTACTTGACTTTCAGTGAATTCTATATATATATGGGCTTTGTACCGAGGATGTCGTTGTGGCTTGTGCAGCCCTTTGAGACACTTGTGATTTAGGGCTATATAAATAAAGATTGATTGATTGATTGATTGATTGATTGATATATATATATATATATATATATATTTATTTTATTATATATATATATATATATATATATATATATATATATATATATATATATATATATATATATATAAAAGAAATACTTGAATTTCAGTGTTCATTTATTTACACATATACACACACATAACACTCATCTACTCATTGTTGAGTTAAGGGTTGAATCCTTGTTCTATTCTCTGTCACTATTTTTCTAACCATGCTGAACACCCTCTCTGATGATGCATTCTGCTTCGTCTCCTTGTTGTGTGCGCAGTTGTGCACTGCACTCTCTAAAAGCCCTAGATGTTAATGTCACATATGCATGTTCAGTAGATGGCAGTATTGTCCTGTTTAAGAGTGTCACAACATTGCTGTTTACGGCAGACAAACTGCTTTACGGTAGACGAAAACGTGACTGCTGTTGTTGCCGTGCTGGGAGGACGTTAATGAAACTGCCTAACAATAAACCTGGAGGGGGCGTGGCCTTCAGCTCCGCCTGAATTTCGGAGGTTTTCGGGAGAGGCGCTGAATTTCGGGAGTCACCCAGAAAATCCGGGAGGGTTGGCAAGTATGGCTTAGCTACATGTAGCTTGTTACTGCCCATCCCTGCATATTCGCTATAACACGTAGAAAACAAAACACATGGGATGGTTTGGTAAGTATGAATTGTTATAGATATATACATGGCGATATAATGCCATACTTCTTTTTTGTTGATATCAACATCAGATCAGGGCACCCCTATGGCCGTATGACTTTGTGTACGTCTCTGTTCCGTACCGACCAATGGGATGACAAACATGTACTGTTCATGTGTCACAGCCTTGGTTGACCCAGGAGTCTTTGAGCAGCAACAACTTACAAACCCCGTTTCCATATGAGTTGGGAAATTGTGTTAGATGTAAATATAAACGGAATACAATGATTTGCAAATCATTTTCAACCCATATTCAGTTGAATATGCTACAAAGACAACATATTTGATGTTCAAACTGATAAAACATTTTTTTTTTTTGCAAATAATCATTAACTTTAGAATTTGATGCCAGCAACACGTGACGTGAAGTTGGGAAAGGTGGCAATAAATACTGATAAAGTTGAGGAATGCTCATTAAAGACTTATTTGGAACATCCCACATGTGTGCAGGCTAATTGGGAACAGGTGGGTGCCATGTTTGGGTATTAAAACAGCTTCCCAAAAAATGCTCAGTCTTTCACAAGAAAGGATGGGGCGAGTTACACCCTTTTGTCAACAACTGCGTGAGCAAATAGTCAAACAGTTTAAGAACAACGTTTCTCAAAGTGCAATTGCAAGAAATTTAGGGATTTCAACATCTACGGTCCATAATATCATCAAAAGGTTCAGAGAATCTGGAGAAATCACTCCACGTAAGCGGCATGGCCGGAAACCAACATTGAATGACCGTGACCTTCGATCCCTCAGACGGCACTGTATCAAAAACCGACATCAATCTCTAAAGGATATCACCACATGGGCTCAGGAACACTTCAGAAAACCACTGTCACTAAATACAGTTGGTCGCTACATCTGTAAGTGCAAGTTAAAGCTCTACTATGCAAAGCGAAAGCCATTTATCAACAACATTCAGAAACGCCGCCGGCTTCTCTGGGCCCGAGATAATCTAAGATGAACTGATGAAAAGTGGAAAAGTGTTCTGTGGGCTGACGAGTCCACATTTCAAATTGTTTTTGGAAATATTCGACATCGTGTCATCCGGACCAAAGGGAAAGCAAACCATCCAGACTGTTATCGACGCAAAGTTCAAAAGCCAGCATCTGTGATGGTATGGTGGTGCATTAGTGCCCAAGACATGGGTAACTTACACATCTGTGAAGACACCATTAATGCTGAAAGGTACATACAGGTTTTGGAACAACATATGCTGCCATCTAAGCGCCGTCTTTTTCATGGACGCCCCTGCTTATTTCAGCAAGACAATGCCAAGCCACATTCAGCACGTGTTACAACATTGTGGCTTTGTAAAAAAAGAGTGCGGGTACTTTCTTGGCCCGCCTGCAGTCCAGACCTGTCTCCCATCGAAAATGTGTGGCGCATTATGAAGCGTAAAATACGACAGCGGAAACTGTTGAACGACTGAAGCTCTACATAAAACAAGAATGGGAAAGAATTCCACTTTCAAAGCTTCAACATTTAGTTTCCTCAGTTCCCAATCGTTTATTGAGTGTTGTTAAAAGAAAAGGTGATGTAACACAGTTGTGAACATGCCCTTTCCCAACTACTTTGGCTCGTGTTGCAGCCATGAAATTCTAAGTTAATTATTATTTGCAAAAAATAAAATAAAACTTATGAGATTGAACATCAAATATCTTGTCTTTGTCGTGCATTCAATTGAATATGGGTTGAAAAGGATTTGCGAATCATTGTATTCCGTTTATATTTACATCTAACACAATTTCCCAACTCATATGGAAACGGGGTTTGTACTAAAAACCGGCTCAGACAAGACTTAGCGGGGTTTAGGATTTTTGCTGACATCAAACGCGTCTTGAGTCATTGCAGCGCTGATATCACGGGCTTTTTGGGGGCTCGCTGCAGGAAAGCGGCCAGGGAAAACACGCCACAGTTTGTTTGTTGAAAGCATGAAATATATCTGGGAAGTTTCAAGTGCGGGGAAAAGCGCGCACATCCATCACGCCGTGTTCCTTCTCCCTTAAGACTTGTGCTTATCGCCTGTTCCACATTTAATCAAAGGCTGCATTCCTGAGCAACACTTTATGTGCTCTCCTTTTATCCGTCCCTTTTTGGTCCTTTTTGAAGGAGCGTTCCATTCATGAATATGTTTCTCAGCTCAGTCTTGGCGGGTGTATGGACTCATCGTCAAGGTCGTTACTGGTTAGGAATGGGTACCGTTCATATTTGAACCAATACGGTACCTATCCCTGGTACTTAGGGATTATTAGTTTTTAGTTTAGTTTGTTTTTTTTTTCCTTTGGTCAGTGGTCAACAAAACAAACAGTTTTACATAAACAAACAGTTGTACATTCAAAAATTTTAAATAATTGATACCTGTACTGATTTATGATTTGTAATTTGGTAATATGGGGCGGCATAGCTCGGTTGGTAGAGCGGCCGTGCCAGCAACTTGAGGGTTCCGGGTTCGATTCCCGCTTTCGCCATCCTAGTCACTGCCGTTGTGTCCTTGGGCAAGACACTTTACCCACCTGCTCCCAGTGCCACCCACACTGGTTTAAATGTAACTTAGATATTGGGTTTCACCATGTAAAGCGCTTTGAGTCACTAGAGAAAAGCGCTATATAAATATAATTCACTTCACTTCAATTTTTAATGTGACATTTAAAAAATGAGCTGATTATGATAACGGTGCTGTCAAGTTGTTATATATTGTTTTCTGATTACAGTTGAGTCTCATTTGCAACTTCCAAGGGGTTTCGAGCCCTGGAGCTTTTTCAAAAATGTATGAAAATGGAAAAAGATGAGGAAAGAAAATGTTTTTTTTAATATGGTTTCTGTAGGACAAACATGACACAAACCTTCCTAATTGTTATATTAAACATGCTTCACTGATGAGAGTATTTGGCGCGCGCCATCATGTCCTAATTTCGGAAGTTCTTGAACGCAACGCAGTTTGTTTACATGTACAACTTTCCTTGATGCTGCCACAGAAAGACGTGTTTTATGCCACTCCTTCTTTGTCTCTGTTTGTCCACCAAACGTTTTATGCTGTGCGTGAATCCACAAAGGTGAGCTTTGTTGACGTTATTGACTTGTGTGGCGTGCTAATCCAACATATTTGGTCACTGTATGACTGCAAGCTAATCGATGCTAACCTGCTATTTATGCTAGATGTACTGTATGTACATAATGCATCATTATGCCTGGTATTTTAGGTATATTTGAGGTCATTTTATTTGTACTTTTAAGTTTCCTTCAACTTGAACACACACAAGTAATTTCCAGAAGTTATCACACCCTCTGAAAAGCCTCCGTTTTACGAATGTTTTCCAATGTTGTAAAAATGTGTAGAATAAATATTACATTTCAACATTTCTGTTAACAAAGATTTGCATCAGCCTGCGACACATAGTCATTTTGATAGTAGGCTATTATTGCTAATATAGACACTTACATCATATGTTGCCTTCATTATACATTTTCATTTACATTTTTTGCGGCTCCAGACATATTTTTTTGAGTATTTTTGGTCCAATATGGCTCTTTCAACATTTTGGCTTGCCGACCCCTGGTATAGGCTATCCATGGAATGATGCCTAACTAGGAAGTAGCTTTTTCCGGGAAGCTGAATGTGTTATGTTGTGCCCTACAAAGTGTTTATACTGTAAGTGCTTATTACACACCAGCTGTGTGATTGAAATATTAACCTTAGTTGTAGTTTTCATTATCAAATTTGGAGGTGCTGAAATCACCATGTAAAATCGCTAACATTGATATAAATTAGCATCGAGCTAACGCATTTTGGAAGAGTGGAGCCATACTTTACGTTCGAGCGTTTTCTTGCTTTGTTGGTGTTGAAAATTGCAACATGACTTAGTATTGCTTGAGTGATTGTCCGTTGTTTGGACTGCAATTGGAGGTAATGAGTCTGCAATCCGATGTGACGTCACATGCAACATAGGTATCGAAATATACCGTTGGATTTTACGTGAATCGATACCCTATATTACCGACGGAATTTGGCCGTTGTTTGGACTGCAATTGGAGGTAATGAGTCTGCAATCCGATGTGACGTCACATGCAACATAGGTATCGAAATATACCGTTGGATTTTACGTGAATCGATACCCTATATTACCGACGGAATTTGGCCGGTGCCTATAAAAGTACCGAATTTGGTACCCATCCCTAGTTATTATGTAACTCTACGACTCCTGAAGCTGCACCCTGACTATGTTGCCTGTGCTATTAGTTTCCTGACAAATACACCACACGGTGGCGCTATTATTTAACAGTTTGACCACCTAGGTTGAAATTTCTCATACAGCTCAATGCGCTCTACAGAACACTCGCTGTAACTTTAGGGGTTTTAGCCTTATCACCTTTAGGGGACTGATAAGCACTTGGGGTTTAAAATGTGAGCACATTTGCTTGAAAAGCATGTCTTTGTAGCTTACTGTAGCGGCAAGCTAGCACGCTATGTAATGGTTTGCTCGCTTAAACGGGGACATACCCCAATATAAACATGTATAAACACATTACTGTCTGAGCAACTAAGTTAAAAGATTTCCTTGTGTGTATAAATACTTTTTGAGGACATTCAACAATACTGTGATAACAATGAAAACCGGGATAATACATTTTCGTATCGTTACATCCCTACTAGCTGGCTCGCTAGCTGCTGCCAAGCTCAGGCATCGACATTTTACCAACTATTTTTGATTCTCACAGTTAGGATCGTCGCACAAAGACATCATTTTGGTCACAATAACTGATGTAAAATGTTTATTTTATCAGGTTCTATGTGCACAACTTTAGTGTTCAAACATGGTAACATTGGGGTATGTTGTTTTTTAATGAGGAAAGACTTTGGGTTACGTTATGTTAGCATTTAGGCTAAGATAACGGATAGATGGATGAATGGGCATCCATTTTCTACCGCTTGTCCCTTTTTGGGGTCACCATTAGCCATTAAATGACCAGTCTCACCGGTCGGTGAGTTTAACCAAACGCAGTTATCAATCACGGTTTTTACAATATTTTTCATTTGAAATGGTAATAATAACCGATGAGAGTTTTAGCGTGGTTTATCATCAATACCACTAATCGTTACAACCCTTCTTACGGTAATACGGGACAACATTTGTTCCTTTTCAGGTTAGTAAGGGACGGGCATGTTTTTTTTTTTAATATGGGACGTTTCTGTTTTTGAAGAGATGGTTTGCAAACAATTCCTTGTTTGTCTTACACTCCCTGGTCTGTGTTTCACTTCCTGGTCTATGTTACACCTACATTTACACTAAAAGTTACACTAAAACCAGTCCATTTTTTACGGCAGGGTTCTTAACCGTATCTAACGATGAATAAACTTTGAGGATATCTGAAGTAAGTGTATGCTAGCATGTCTTGCAAGACCACGTTACAAACCAGCAGTGTTGGGACTAACGCGTTACTGTAACGCCGTTAGTTTCGGCGATAACTAGTAATCTAAAGCGTTATTTTTTATATTCAGTAACTCAGTTACTGTTACTACATGATGCGTTACTGCGTTATTTTACGTAGTTTTTTATGTAGTATCGGCTAGAAACAGAAGATCTGAGTGTGTTTTATTGGAGCGCTGCGGTGTCGTCCTTCTGATTCTTCTTGTGTCACAAGCCGGAGAAGAGAGACGCGCGCTCTGTGTGTGTCTGGGTGTGGGTGTGGGCATACTTGCCAACCCTCCCGGATTTTCCGGGAGACTCCCGAAATTCAGCGCCTCTCCCGAAAACCTCCCGGGACAAATTTTCTCCCGAAAATCTCCCGAAATTCAGGCGGACCTGAGTGACGTGTCGACAGCCTGTTTTCACGTCCGCTTTCCCACAATATAAACAGCGTGCCTGCCCAATGACGTTATAACTGTAGAATGATCGAGGGCGAGTTCTTGGTTTCTTATGTAGGTTTATTGTTAGGCAGTTTCATTAACGTCCTCCCAGCGCGGCAACAACACATAACAATAGCAGTCACGTTTTCGTCTACCGTAAAGCAGTTTGTCTGCCGTAAACAGCAATGTTGTGACACTCTTAAACAGGACAATACTGCCATCTACTGTACATGCATATGTGACAATAACATCTAGGGCTTTTAGAGAGTGCAGTGCACAACTGCGCACACAACAAGGAGACGAAGCAGAATGCATCATCAGAGAGGGTGTTCAGCATGGTTAGAAAAATAGTGACAGAGAATAGAACAAGGATCATACTTGCCAACCTTGAGACCTCCTATTTCGGGAGGTGGGGGGTGGGGGGCGTGGTGGAGGGGCTTGGTTGGGGGCGTGGCTAAGAGGGGAGGAGTATATTTACAGCTAGAACTCACCAAGTCTAGCTATAAATTCTAGCTATAAATATATATTTATTTTATTATATATATATATATATATATATATATATATATAAAAGAAATACTTGAATTTCAGTGTTCATTTATTTACACATATACTTGTTAAGTTAAGGGTTGAATTGTCCACCCTTGTTCTATTCTCTGTCACTATTTTTCTAACCATGCTGAACACCCTCTCTGATGATGCATTGCTGTCCACATGGACCTGAGTCTGCCTGAATTTTGAGAGATTTTCGGGAGATAATTTGTCCCGGGAGGTTTTCGGGAGAGGCGCTGAATTTCGGGAGTCTCCCGGAAAATCCGTGAGGGTTGGCAAGTATGACAAGGATGGACAATTCAACCCTTAACTCAACAATGAGTAGATGAGTGTTATGTGTGTGTATATGTGTAAATAAATGAACACTTAAATTCAAGTATTTCTCTTATTTATATATATATATATATATATATATATATATATATATATATATATATATAGTATATAATAAATATATATATATATAGCTAGAATTCACTGAAAGTCAAGTATTTCTTATATATATATATATATATATATATATATATATATATATATATATGAAACACTTGACTTGGTGAATTCTAGCTGTAAATATACTCCTCCCCTCTTAACCACTTGCCTTCCTTGCTTTACAGCTATGTTGTTATTATGCTGTTTGTTACTTATGTTGCAGCTATTTAAAATAGTTTTGTCAATTTGTTCTGGCCTGAAACAAATTGGCCCTTTGAAACATATCTTTGTCTTTGTGTGTTGTATGTAGACCACATTGCTTAGCAGAGTTCAGTGATGCAAAAGCATGTCAAGTTGATCAACAGATTATATTATTCTCCAGTGCAATAACAGTACTGAAATGAAGGCTAAAAGGGCATTAATGGGAGCTTTAAAAAAAAAAAGAAGAAAAAAGGAAGTAACTAAATAGTTACTTTTCACAGTAACGCATTACTTTTTGGTGTAAGTAACTGAGTTAGTGACTGAGTTACTTTTGAAATAAAGTAAATAGTAACTGTAACTAGTTACTGGTTTTCAGTAACTAACCCAACACTGCAAACCAGGACACATAACCAGCCTGACATTGTCTCAGTATTGTCCAGAACTGAAGAAGCCAGTGAGACTGAAATAAAAATGTCCTCATCAACCAACACAAAGTCCAATTCTCGCTGATTCAACTTCTGTGGCTAACCGTGACTCGCATGCCGGAGAATCTACGAATCTACAAAGGCCAAAGAACCAGACCAGCTGGGAAATGTCTTTGTGGTCTTTGTTAGGTCAAAAAACCTTGTGTGTTCCAGTTCCAGTGATCTGAAAGACATGTGACACTGTCAGTTAGTATGAGGTTAGCGTCACTCCTTTAATAAATCTAACATGCTAACAGATGTTTTGTGAAAGGTGTCGCTCTAGACTCTCTCATTAGCATCTGAGCAAACAGCTGGAAGACACGTCCAGCCGCCATTTGGGAAGAAAATACGCAAAGTTGGGACACTCTCAGGTTAGAACACGACATTGGTCATCACTCACTGCTCTGATGTCTTCCATGTCCTATGGGCTGCAGAGCCTGGGTGTGACTACTTGTCACCTTGATAAAACAAGAGTGATTATGTCCCCCGATTATCAGGGGAAAAAAATGTAACCAACGTTTTAGGAGGAAATAAGCTTCAATGTTTTGTAAGTTTGACAGCAAACCACAAACTTTACCATCTTTCTTCACACTTGACAGCAGTTTGACATCACAGAGACTAAACTGCTAACTTTGCCAACTTTCTATGCCACATTAGGAGCAACGTTTAGCTAACTCTCTGCCATGACAGTGCACTTCCTGGTCTTGTACTTCCTTGTTTGTCTTACACTTTCTGCTTTTACACTTACTTGTTTGTCTTACACATCCTTGTTTGTCTTACACTTACTTGTTTGTCTTACACTTTCTGCTTTTACACTTGTTTGTCTTACACCTCCACTATGGACTGGACTCTCACACTATTATATTGGATCCACTATGGACTGGACTCTCACAATATTATGTCAGACCCACTCGACATCCATTGCATTCGGTCTTCCCTAGAGGGGGACGGGGGGAGGTGTCACCCACATATGCGGTCCTCTCCAAGGTTTCTCATAGTCATTCACATCGACGTCCCACTGGGGTGAGTTTTTCCTTGCCCTTATGTGGGCTCTGTACCGTGGATGTCGTTGTGGCTTGTGCAGCCCTTTGAGACACTTGTGATTTAGGGCTATATGAATAAACATTGATTGATTATTTGATTGATCCTTGTTTGTCTTGCACTTACTTGTTTGTCTTACACATCCTTGTTTGTCTGACACTTACTTGTTTGTCTTACACATCCTTGTTTGTCTTACACATCCTTGTTTGTCTTACACTTCATTGTTTGTTGTACACTTCTTGTTTGTTTCACACTTGTTTGTATTACACTTCCTGGTCCTATACTTGTTTGTCTTTCACTTTTAGCTTTTACACTTGTTTGTTTTACACTTACTTGTTTGTCTTACACATCCTTGTTTGTCTTACACTTCATTGTTTCTTTTACACTTACTTGTTTGTCTTACACTTGTTTGTCTTACACTTACTTGTTTGTTTTACACTTGTTTGTCTTACACTTCCTGGTTTGTCTTGCACTTCCTTGTCTTACACTTCCTTGTTTGTCTTACACTTCATTGTTTGTTGTACACTTAATTGTTTGTTGTACACTTCCGTGTTTGTTGTACACTTCCTTGTTTGTCTTACACTTCATTGTTTGTTGTACACTTGTTTGTTGTACACTTCCGTGTTTGTTGTATACTTCCTTGTTTGTTTTACACTTCCTTGTCTTACACTTGTTTGTTGTACACTTCCTTGTCTTACACTTGTTTGTTGTAGACTTCCTTGTCTTACACTTGTTTGTTGTACAATTCCTTGTTTGTTTTACACTTCATTGTTTGTTTTACACTTCATTGTTTGTTGTACACTTCCTTGTTTGTTTTACACTTCATTGTTTGTTGTACACTTCCTTGTCTTACACTTGTTTGTTGTACACTTTCTTGTCTTACACTTGTTTGTTGTACACTTACTTGTCTTACACTTGTTTGTTGTACACTTCCTTGTTTGTTTTACACTTCCTTGTTTGTTTTACACTTGTTTGTCTTACACTTCATTGTTTGTTGTACACTTCCTTGTTTGTATTACACTTCCTTGTTTGTCTTACACTTCCTGGTTTATCTTTCACTTTCTGCTTTTACACTTCCTGGTTTGTCTTTCACTTCCTGCTTTTACACTTACTTGTTTGTCTTACACATCCTTGTTTGTCTTACACTTCCTGGTCTTACACTTCATATTGTGTTGTACACTTCCTTGTTTGTTTTACACTTTATTGTTTGTATTACAATTAGTTGTTTGTCTTACTCTTCCTGCTTTTACACTTCCTGGTTTGTCTTACGCTTACTTGTCTTCCACTTCCTGTTATTACACTTCCTGGTCTTACACTTCCTGGTCTTACACTTCCTGGTTTGTCTTACACTTCCTTGTTTGTCTTACACTTCCTCGACTGTCTTACACTTCCTGGTTTGTCTTGCACAATACCATACAAGTAGATGTAATTGTTTATATCCAGACAAGCCATCTTTTCAACAAAACCAGGGGTGGTGAGAATGCTCCCACTTTCCGAATCAGAAATCCAACATCAAGAGGCGTTCCAGTTGAAATTCCGACTAGTAACTCGGAAATACCAAATTCCCAGTACTCATTGATTGCACAGTTACACTAACTGGTCTTACACTTCCTTGTTTGTTTTACACATCCTGGTCTTACACTTTGTTTGTTTTACACTTACTGGTCTTACACTTTGTTTGTTTTACTCTTACTGGTCTTACACTTTGTTTTGTCTTACACTTACTGGTCTTACACTTTGTTTGTTTTACACTTACTGGTCTTACACTTTGTTTGTTTTACTCTTACTGGTCTTACACTTTGTTTTGTCTTACACTTCCTGGTTTGTCTTGCACTTCCTGGTTTGTCTTACACTTCCTGGTTTGTCTTATACTTCCTTGTGTCTCTTACACATTTTTGTGTCTTTTACATTGAAAACAAATGAAGGAATGTTGCAGTTTTACTTAAGCTCAAACTAATATCTCTGGAAAATACAGTATACAATCCCTGTTGTGTATATATTTATATAATAACTGACTTTAATATGTTGCTTCGACCTAGACAGATCAACTAGAACAGAGGTGTCAAACTCATAGCCCGCGACATCATTTTATCGGCCCGCAAACACCTGGAAATATGTGTCAATAAAGTACTTAATATTTTCTCATTAAATGTAACTGATTTTTTTCATTTTGACAGAAAAAAATATATGTACTGTTTGAAAATTGGATGCCTTTTAAACTTTAATAGTATCTATTATTGCAAAAAAAATAAAAAATACAGTATATTATCATACTTTCAAAAAAATAAAAATCAATACTTAAATATCTGCTTGATTTATGGTTTTACAGCAAACTACCCATTAAATTAATAAAAATGACAATACATTTTACGGTGTTCTTTACAGCATATTACTGAAAAAAAACTACCATTTTTTTGCATTAAAATTCCGTTGACTGTGCTGCCATATTTTTACTGTAAAATCTTGTTTTTAACGGCGTATTACTGTAAATGGAAATACTGTACATTTGTTTTTACGGTAGAAAAACTGGCAGCTAAGTTGCCAGAATAAAAAAGGAACTTGTACTGTTTTTCCATTAACAATATAATGTTGTAAAAACCAATGTAAAATTAATAGTAAAAATGTGGGCAACTAAGTTGCCAGCTTTTTCCGTTAAAAAAAACAACAAAAAAAGTGGTACTGTTTTTATATTTACCATAAAATGTAATTAAAAATTTTTTTTAAATCTATAAAATCGACAGTCTACTTAAAACAATGTATGTAATTAATAATGAAATCCAGAGGCATATTCATACAGTATTCACTGTTACAAGTGGCCCTCTGATGGCAGCCATAACTGCCTTGTGGCCCTCAATGAAAACCAGTTTGACATCCCTGAACTAGAAAGATAAAGGCCAATAATAATGAAGATGATGATGAGCTTAGTAGTAGAAGTATAAGTTTTATTGCATGTTTTTAAATTTGTATATATGTTACATTTAGGGCAGCACGGTGGAAGAGGGGTTAGTGCATCTGCCTCACAATATGAAGGTCCTGAGTAGTCTTGGGTTCAATCCCGAGCTCGGGATCTTTCTGTGTGGAGTTTGCATGTTCTCCCCGTGACTGCGTGGGTTCCCTCCGGGTACTCCGGCTTCCTCCCACTTCCAAAAACATGCACCTGGGGATAAGTTGATTGGCAACACTAAATTGGCCCTAGTGTGTGGATGTGAGTGTGAATGTTGTCTGTCTATCTGTGTTGGCCCTGCGATGAGGTGGCGACTTGTCCAGGGTGTACTCCGCCTTCCGCCCGAATGCAGCTGAGATAGGCTCCAGTGTCCCCCGCGACCCCAAAGGGAATAAGCGGTAGAAAATGGATGGATGTTACATTTATTTGAACTCACGTTTAACTGCTAGGTGATTCTGGTACCTTTATATTGTAATAAATGTATTCATCAGGAAGAATGATTTCAAAATCAAATCCTACAACAGCAACAACAATAGTTAATTTGAAGAAAACATAAAATTACAATACATTCACAGCTAAGAAAACATTGAAAGATTATGATATAAACAGGTAAATATTAAGTGAATGATGCTTATTAGTAACTAGTGTTTCTGTTTATGAATCATGTAATTTAGACAGGAATGAAACAATTGCTGAGACATGAGGTAAAAAAAAATCTTCCACTTGACCAAAGTACCGCACTGCAAAAAGTCAGTGTTCAAAAACAAGAAAATAAATTACAAAAATTAGGGGTATTTTATTTGAACTAAGCAAAATTATCTGCCAATAGAACAAGAAAATTTGGCTTGTCAAGACTTTCCAAAACAAGTAAAATTAGCTAACCTCAATGAACCCAAAAATACCTTAAAATAAGTATATTCTCACTAATAACAACTGTACTACTAAACGAGTACGTATTTTCTATTGTTTCATTGAAAATAAAACAGCAAAGTCCATTTGGCTGTCGTCTGCTTTAATATGACACAATTGTGTCAAAGTCATGATTTTTTTTTTTGTCATGCTTGAAATAAGAAATGATTACTTTATAAAAGTAGTTTTATATTTGTGAGTAGGGATGTCCGATAATATCGGACTGCCGATAATATCGGCCGATAAATGCTTTAAAATGTAATATCGGAAATTATCGGGATCGGTTTCAAAAAGTAAAATGTATGACTTTTTAAAACGCCGCTGTGTACACGGACGTAGGGAGAAGTACAGAGCGCCAATAAACCTTAAAGGCACTGCCTTTGCGTGCCGGCCTAATCACATAATATCTATGGCTTTTCACACACACAAGTGAATGCAAGGCATACTTGGTCAACAGCCATACAGGTCACACTGAGGGTGGCCATATAAACAACTTTAACACTGTTACAAATATGCGCCACACTGTGAACCCACACCAAACAAGAATGACAAACACATTTCGGGAGAACATCCGCACCGTAACACAACATAAACACAACAGAACAAATACCCAGAACCCCTTGCAGCACTAACTCTTCCGGGACGCTACAATATACACCCCCCGCTACCCCCTAACCTTTAATTAGGCATAATAATGTGTTAATTCCACGACTGTATATATCGGTATCGGTAATTAAGAGTTGGACAATATCGGAAATCGGCAAAAAAAAAGCCATTATCGGACATCTCTACTTGTGAGTGTTGATGACACAGCTTTGCAATAGTTGATATTCTAGTTTTACTCAATATAGGTCATCAAATCTCAGCAACAAGCTGTAATATCTTACTGAGATCATTTAGGACTAAAACCCTTAAAACAAGTAAAAGACTTAAATAATAATAAAATCTGCTTAGTGAGAGGAATGATCTTATCAGACAGAAAATAAGCAAATATCACCCTTATTTGAGATATTTAATCTTACTTATATTTCAGTTTGTGCAGTGCACCTGAGCCCTAAAAAGTGTTCCTTTGTTATTGTAATATTACCATAATAAAGCATTCCCATGAGCATATTCATTTTCATAATGTATGTCGGACACCAGACGTGTATTCATCGCATCCATGCAGTGAATTGTCTCGTGAAATAAATCCCCTCTGTGTTGCTCCACAAAGTCACCTTTTACACTTCATTTTTCTCCAAAGCTCAACGGCCCATAAAGACACCAGCTCCCATCCCCGTGTGTTTTTACGCAGCCTCCTTGTCCATAATACCATATAACATAAACACATTGCCTTTGATTGCCGCACATAAACATTGACTGTGGCCGGAGCGCGCTTTAACGCCAGGCTACAACTCAACGCCAGCCGTTAACGGCGTGACGGTGGGACGGCCAAGGTCGAAGCCTGGCCTCGCCACGCTCAGGGTCACTGAGGAAGATGAGGAAGCGTGTTACAAGGCGAGGAAGGAGAGAAAGAAGGCATTGGAACAACACCTTTCATGGTCTTCTGCACTTGCTTGCGCTGAAAATGTTGAAACCGGTCGCTACCAGCCTCCCCGCCACTAGTCGGCGCTGCGAATGTCCCAGTGAACCCCGTAATATCCCACCAAAACATCCGCTTTATAGCTTAATAGCTTTTAAAAATGTTGTTTTTCACCCATTAATACCTTCAATCATTAATACTTTCACATATTAATACTTTTGCTCTGACACTTGTACTTGTTAATACTTTCCAAGCATGGCAAGGATGAAAGAGTGTGAAGGACAATGCTGGGAAGAAGAATATTCATTGAATTAAAGAAAGAAATCATCAAAATATGGTAGAGCATGTAGCTAGCTAACTTGGTGAAGAAGTTTGAGCGTACCGTACTTAAGCAAAAACTTTCACTCAATAATACATTACGTTATTATTATGACACAATAATACTTTCCCTCATTTACACTTTAACACGTGAATAATTTCACTCAATAATACTTTCACGTTAATATTTTTGACACAATAAAACTTTCCCTCATTTACACTTCCACACGTTAATACTTTCACTCAATAATACTTTCACGTTAATATATTGACACAATAATACTTTCCCTCATTTACACTTTAACACGTGAATAATTTCACTCAATAATACTTTCACATTAATATTTTTGACACAATAATACTTTCCCTCATTTACACTTCCACACGTTAATACTTTCACTCAATAATACTTTCCCTCATTTACACTTCCACACGTTAATACTTTCACTCAATAATACTTTCACGTTAACACTTTCACGTTAATATATTGACACAATAATGCTTTCCCTCATTTACACTTTCACGCGTTAATAATTTCACTCAATAATACTTCCACGCTAATATTTTTGACACAATAATACTTTCCCTCATTTACGCTTTTGCACGTTAATACTTTCACTCAATAATACTTTAACGTTAATATTTTGACACAATAATACTTTCCCTCATTTACGGTTTCACACGTTAATACTTTCACTCAATAATACTTTCGCATGTTATTACTTTCACTCAATAATACTTTCATGTTAATATTTCGATACAATAATACTTTCCCTCATTTACGCTTTTGCACGTTAATACTTTCACTCAATAATACTTTAACGTTAATATTTTGACACAATAATACTTTTCCTCATTTACACTTTCACACGTTAATACTTTCACAATACTTTCACATGTTATTACTTTCACACGTTAGTACTTTCACTCAATAATACTTTCACATGTTAATACTTTTGCTCTAACACTTGTACTTGTTAATACTTTCCAAGCATGGCAAGGAAGAAAGAGTGCTGGGAAGAAGAATATTCATTGAATTAAAGAAAGAAATCTTCAAAACATGGTAGAGCATGTAGCTAGCTAACTTGGTGAAGCAGTTGGAGCGTACCGTACTGAAGCAAAAACTTTCACTCAATAATACTTTCACGTTAATACTTTCACTCAATAATACTTTCACGTTAATATTTTGACACAATATTTTCCCTCATTTACACTTTCAAACATTGATACTTTCACTCAATAATACTTTCACGTTAATATTTTGACACAATAATACTTTCCCTCATTTACACTTTCACACGTTAATACTTTCACTCACTAATACTTTTACGTTAATATTATGACACAATAATACTTTCCCTCATTTACACTTTCACACGTTAATACTTTCACTCAATAATACTTTCACGTTAATACTTTCACTCAATAATACTTTCACGTTAATATTTTGACACAATAATACTTTCCCTCATTTACGCTTTCACACGTTAATACTTTCACTCAATTATATGTTCACATGTTATTACTTTCACACGTTAGTGCTTTCACTCAGTAATACTTCCACATGTTAAATCCCTCATTCATTGAAACTTTCACTCATTTCACTCAGTAGTACTTGTTAATACTATTACTCAATAATGCTGGGGAATACTCTCACTCATTAATACGTTCACCCATTAATAGGTTAACCTGTCAATATGCTCACCTGTTAATACTTTCACCCATTAATACCTTCCATCATTAATACTTTCACATGTTAATACTTACACAAGTTAATACTTTTGCTCTAACACTTGTACTTGTTAATACTTTCCAAGCAAGGAAAAAAGAGTGTGAAGGACAGTGCTGGGAAGAAGAATATTCATTGAATTAAAGAAATAAATCATCAAAACATGGTAGAGCATGTAGCTAGCTAACTTGGTGAAGCAGTTGGAGCGTACCGTACTGAAGCAAACACTTTCATTCAATAATACTTTCACGTTAATATGACACAATAATATTTTCCCTCATTTACACTTTCACACGTTAATACTTTCACTCAATAATACTTTCACGTTAATATTTTGACACAATAATACTTTCCCTCATTTACGCTTTCACACGTTAATACTTTTACTCAATAACATTTTCACTTTAATATTTTGACACAATAATACTTTCCCTCATTTACGCTTTCACACGTTAATACTTTCACTCAATAATACTTTCACTCAACAATACTTTCACGTTAATATTTTTGACACAATAATACTTTCCCTCATTTACGTTTTCACACGTTAATACTTTCACGTTAATATTTTTGACACAATAATACTTTCCCTCATTTACACTTTCACACGTTAATACTTTCACTCAATAATACTTTCACGTTAATATTTTTGACACAATAATACTTTCCCTCATTTACGCTTTCACACGTTAATACTTTCACTCAATAACATTTTCACTTTAATATTTTGACACAATAATACTTTCCCTCATTTACGCTTTCACACGTTAATACTTTCACTCAATAATACTTTCACGTTAATATTTTGCCACAATAATACTTTCCCTCAGTTACGTTTTCACACGTTAATACTTTCACTCAATAATACTTTCACGTTAATATTTTTGACACAATAATACTTTCCCTCATTTACACTTTCACTCAATACTTTCACGTTAGTATTTTTGACACAATGATACTTTCCCTCATTTACACTTAATAACATGTTATTACTTTTACACGTTAATACTTTTACTCAATAATACTTTCACGTGTTAATACTTTCATTCATTGATACTTTCACTCAATTCAGCCAGTAGTACTTTTACTTGTTAATACTCTTAATAATACAAGTGAATACGTTCACCCATTACTATGTTAACCTGTCAATATGATCACCCATTAATACGTTCACCCAATAATAACTTAAAGGGTTTACATGTACATTTTCATAAAATACGCCATAAATATCAAGTTATTTTCATAGTAAATCTGCATTGTTCTCCTCATGGGTGACATGCTCGGATCCTATGAGGGGCCGTTAGGGACGTTATTCAGAATTACCTCTTACATACACTACTGAAATGCTCTCACATAAACAACTGAAATGTTTTTCTCTCACACACACTACTGAAACACTCTTACCGTATTTTTCGGACTATAAGTCGCAGTTTTTTTCATAGTTTGGCTGGGCTCCAGTGCGACTTATATATGTTTTTTTCTTTCTTTATTATGCATTTTTGGCAGGTGCGACTTATACTCCGGTGCGACTTATACTCCGAAAAAGACAGTATACACACTACTGAAATGCTCTCACATACACTACTGAAATGCTCTCACATACACTACTGAAATGCTCTCACATACACTACTGAAATGTAATTCTGAATAATGTCCCTAACGGCCCCTCATAGGATCCTGCAGCCTCCTCCTCTGTAGCAATTGGTCAATAATAATAATAATAGAACATTTGATGTGTTGCAATAACGCTGACTATGCAAAATGGATACAGGTGTTTTCGTCGTCAGAGAACACTTTCGACAAGATTTGTTTGCGGGTTGGGGTCCATTGGTGAGGTCACGGGTCATGCACCTGTTCCAGTCCATCCAAGCACGCTTTGGCGCACAGGGAATGGATAAGAAAGTTCCGCATGGAACACTTTGCCTGACTGAATGGTTGCGATTCGCAACGCTGATCGATGTCATTGATTAACGAGGCCAAAGATTGTTCTTTAATTGAGTGAGGAGAGTCCATAAGGAGAGTCTGGCAACACAAACGCTGCCTCACACTCGGCTGGAAGAGAAAGTGGCCGTTGGTGCTCCCTGCTGTTTTATGTCGTGGGGGAACCTCTTTATCGCAGTGTGTGTGTGTGTGTGTGTGTGTGTGTGTGTGTGTGTGTGTGTGTGTGTGTGTGTGTGTGTGTGTGTGTGTGTGTGTGTGTTATTCCAAAAACCCAGCTACCCTCCCTAGAAAAGGCTCCTCTGCTTCTTCCTGATTGACTGCGTTGCTTCTTCTAAACTGTCCATGCTCCATAAACGATGTCTCGCCGAGCAGAACGTTCCCCCCGCGCTCCTCCGCTGGAAATGTCGCTCAGGAGTCGGTGTTGTGATATTTACAGTCGGGCTGCAGCTCTCGATTATTTTAGGAATCCGTGGATTAGCATGTTGGATTAATGGGCTAATGGTTAAAACATACTTCATAGCAGGGATGTCCAAACGTTTGCCACTAAGGGCCGCATACTGAAAAAATAACGCCTTCAGGGGCCCTTTTGATATTTTTCTTTTTCAATATATAGATTTATTTTTTTTTAACCTTTAGAGCTCCTCTTAACTTTGGTCCTGGGGATCTCAGTCATAGTATTTATTTCTAAATAAGTCATATCTTTTCCTTCTTTTTTTTCAACGCCTAAATCTATAGATCAGTGGTTTTCAAACTTTTTTCATCAATAATACTTTCACTCAATAGTACTTTCACACGTTAATAGTTTCACTCAATAAATACTTTCACACAATAATACTTAAACATAATAATTTTGCTCGTTCATACTTTTAACTGTTATTACTTTCACACGTTTATACTTTCACTCAATAATACATTCACATGTCAATGCTTTCACAAGTTAATACTATCATTCATTGATACTTTCACTCATAAATGTTTTCACTCATAAGACTTGTACTTGTTAATACTCTGACTCAATAATACTTTTCACTAGTCATTAATACGTACACTAATTAAGACGCTCACCCATTAATAAGTAAACACTTTCACATGTTAATACTTTCACAAGTTAATACTTTCACTCATAAATTATTTCACTCATAATACTTTTACTTGTTAATACTCTTACTCAATAACTCTTACTTTCAATAGTGAATACTCTCACTCATTGATACGTACAATAATTAAGACGCTCACCCGTTAATACTTTCACATGTTGATAATTTCACACGATAATGCTTTCACATGTTAATACTTTCACAAGTAAATACTTTCACAAGTTAATACTTTCACTCATAAATTATTTCACTCATGATACTTTTACTTGTTAATACTCTTACTCAATAAGTCTCATTTTCACTAGTGAATACTCTAACTCACTTAAAACGTACACTTAGACGCTCACCCGTTAATACTTTCACATTTTGATAATTTTGCACGATGATACTTTTACATGTTAATACTTTCAATCATTAACACTTGTACTTGTTAATACTTTCAATCATTATCACTTTTACTCGTAAACACTTTTACTCTTTAATACTTTCACTCATTAATCTTTTCACTCATTAATACTTTCATTCATTATTATTTTTCTCAATATTTTCACTAATTGACATTTTTACTCATTGATACTTTCACACGTTATTACTCTCACTTAGTAACAACTTTCACATGGTAATACTTTTACAAGTTAATGCTTTCACTCATTTGTACTTTCACTCAATAATATTGAGTCAATAATTTAATTCAATATTTTCACACGCTAATACTTTCACAAGTGAATACTCAACAGTATTATTTCATGTCAATACTTTCACGCATTAGTTTCACCCAATAATAATTTCAGACGTTAATACTTTTACAAGTTAATACTCTCACTCATTTATACTTTTACATATTTGTACGCAATACTTTCACTCAATAATACCTTTATTACTCTGTAATAATTTATACTTTCACAAGTTGATACTTTCACTCAATAATACTTTCACGTTAATACATTCACACAATAATACTTTTACTCATTTATACTTTCACATGTCTTACTTTCTCTCAATAATACGGTCACAAGTTAATAATTTCACTCACTGATACTTAAACTCATTGATACGTTCACTTATTGATACTTTCACTTAATACATTCACTCATTAATACTTTCCCACGGTAATACTTTCACATGTTAATACTTTCACTCAATATGACTTTCGCATGTTAATTCTTTCACATGTTAATACTATCACTCATTTATACTTCAACACATTCCTATATTCACTCATTAATATGTTCACTCAATAAAACATTTCACAGTGGAAGAATGGCCGTGCGCGGCCCGAGGGTCCCTGGTTCAATCCCCACCTAGTACCAACCTCGTCATGTCCGTTGTGTCCTGAGCAAGACACTTCACCCTTGCTCCTGATGGGTGCTGGTTAGCGCCTTGCATGGCAGCTCCCTCCATCAGTGTGTGAATGTGTGTGTGAATGGGTAAATGTGGAAGTAGTGTCAAAGCGCTTTGAGTACCTTGAAGGTAGAAAAGCGCTATACAAGTACAACCCATTTATCATTAATTTATTATTGTTAATTATGTCGCTCATTAATACTTTCACACAATAGTAGTTTCACTCAATAATACTTTCAGATGGTAATACTTTCACAAGTTAATACTCTCACACATTTTTATTTTCACTAATTGAATTTTACTCAATACTTTCACTTAATACATTTACGATGTAATCATTTCAGTCATTCACACATTACTTTCACACACTTTTACTCAATAATGTTATACTTTCACACATTACTTTCACTCGTTAATATTTTCACTCGATGATACTTTCACACTAATACTTTCACTCAATGCTTTCACTCATTAATACTTCATATGTTAATACTTTCACACGTAAATACTTTCACACGTAAATACTTTCACACAATAATACTTTCACTCAATACTTTCACACGTTCAAACTTTCACACAATAATACTTTCACACGTTAATACTTTAACTTGTTAATAATTTAACTTGTTAATACTTTCACACAAACACTTTCACTCAATGGTAATTTCAAACGTAAATACTTTCACACAATTCTTTCACTTATTACTTTCACTTAATGATATGTTCATTTGTTATTCTTTTTGCTCAATAATACTTTCACATTACCATTATACTTTCACACAATAATACTTTCACACATTAATACTTTCGCTCAATAATACATGCACAAGTTAATAATTTAACTCATTTAAACTTTCACTCATTGATACTTTTTGTCCAATAATTTCACTCAATATTTTCACATATTAATACTTTCAAATGTAAATACTCACTCATTTATACTTTCATGCATTGATATTTTCACTCCTTAATAATTTTTGTCTAATACATTTACTCATTAATAATTTCACTAAATACTTTTACACATTATTTCCACACTATCATGCTTTTACACAATAATGCTTTCACTCAATAATACTTTTGCACTAATACTTTCACGCGTTAATACTTTCACTCAACAATACATTTACACGTTAATAGTTTCACTCAATATTTTCACACAATACTTTCACAATACACTCACACATTATTTTTTTACTCATTGTTTTTTCCTTAATACTTTTACTCAATAATCCATTTAGTCTGTAATAATTTCACTCATTGATACTTTAACACATTAATACTTTCACTCAATGATATTTTCACATGTTAATACTGTCACATACTTGCACTCAATAACACTTTCACATGTTAATATGTTTACAAGTTAATACTTTCATTCCTTTATACTTTCACATGTTAATACTTTCTCTCAATAATACGGTCACAAGTTAATAATTTCACTCATTGATACTTTCACTCTTTGATACTTTCACTCATTAATACTTTCACATGTTAATACTTTCACATGTTAATACTCTCACTCATTTAAACTTCAACACATTCATATTTTCACTCGTTAATACTTTCACTCAATAATACATTTACTTGTTAATTATGTCACTCATTTAATACTTTAACACCTTAATACTTTCACACAATAATACTTTCACACTTCACACACTAATAATTTAATTAATTAATCCATCCATCCATGTTCTACCGCTGGTCCCTTTCGGGGCTCAATAATTTCACTCATTAATAAGTATTAGTCCATACTTTCACACGTTAATACTTTTACTTGTTAAACTTTCACACGTTAATACTTTCACTCAATATTACTTTCAGATGATAATACTTTCACAAGTTAATACTCTCACATTTTTACTCAATACTTTCACTTAATACATTTACTATGTTATCATTTCAGTCATTAATACTTTTACACTCTAACACTTTCACTCAATAATACTTACACACGTTATACTTTCACACATTACATTACCTCGTTAATATTTCCACTCGATACTTTCACACAATAATACTTTCACTCATTAATACTTCAACACGTTAATACTTTCACACGGTAATACTTTCGCAAGTTAATACTTTCACACGTTAATACTCTCACTCTAATGCGTTCACTCACTAATACTTTCACTCAATGATATTTTCACATGTTAACACTGTCACATAATGCTTTCACTCAATAACACTTTCATTCAATAACACTTTCACATGTTAATATTTTTACAAGGTAATACTTTCACTCATTTATACTTTCAGACTTTAATACTCTCGCTCAGTAATACTTTCACACATTTTTAATTTCACTCATTGATACGTTCACTTATTGATACTTTCACTCATTGATACTTTCACTCATGATTACTTCCGCACAATAACGCTTTCACTCTATTTCACATGTTAATACGAAAGTATGTGTGAAAATACATTAATACTTTAACTCATTAATAGTGTCACTCATTAATACTTTCACTCGTTAATATTTTCACACTTTAATACTTACATACCTTAATACTTTCACGCGTTAATGCATTCACTTCTTATTACCTTCACTCAATATGTTCACATATAAATACTTTCACTTGTTAATACTTTGACTGGTTAATGCTTTCACCCATTGATACTTTCACTGGTTAAGACTTTCACAAGTGTATACGTTCACACGTTAGTACTTTCCCTCACTGGTTGATATTTTCACTCGTTCACCTTCATGCCCTGAGCTTTGAGGTTGAAACCAATGAGAGGCGTGGCCGTGAGCAGAGGCTGCAGATAATGAGGGCCTGCTAACATAAAGCCAGCCTAGGAGGCGTCCCCTGACCCCCCCCCCCCCCCCCCCCCATTGATCAGGACCTTATGAGATAATGCAATTAGAAACATCAATAAGGAGCTGCGAGGGGAATCATTATGTGCTGACAGTGATAAATGATGCTGCACAAAATAGCCGCCTCCTTTCTAACTCTCCCCCGCGCCCAAGGGGCTTTTGAGGGCCGGGGCCCCGTCGCCAAGGAGACAGATGACATCCAAAATGCCCCACCACCCCCCCAAACACACTCAACAGCCTCTAGCTCACCACCAACAGTTTTTTTTTTTTTTTTTTTTTTTTTTTTTTTATCACTGCCTCCTCCTTTTGTTTCAAAGCCAGCTGCCGCCTGACCTTTTGAAAGGTGCAAGAATATTTGCCGCTTTAGGAAAGTTCCTTCTGGTGCATCCGCGCCGCAAAGTAGTCTTCCTCTTACATGTCACACGCTTGTTTATATTTCTGCACTTTGCTCTGCAATACGGTTATAATATTTATTTATACAAAAGTCATACAAATATTGATAACACAATTCTAGTGTGCGCCGTTTCCTGTTGTGTTTTGTAGCTTAGTGCGCTCTTAGAAGACAAAACATCCATCCATCCATCCATCTTCTTCCGCTTATCCGAGGTCGGGTCGCGGGGGCAGCAGCCTAAGCAGGGAAGCCCAGACTTCCCTCTCCCCAGCCACTTCGTCCAGCTCCTCTCGGGGGATCCCGAGGCGTTCCCAGGCCAGCCGGGAGACATAGTCTTCCCAACGTGTCCTGGGTCTTCCTCGTGGCCTCCTACCGGTCGGACATGCCCTAAACACCTCCTTAGGGAGGCGCTCGGGTGGCATCCTGACCAGATGCCCGAACCACCTCATCTGGCTCCTCTCGATGCGGAGGAGCAGCGGCTTTACTTTGAGCTCCCCCCGGATGACAGAGCTTCTCACCCTATCTCTAAGGGAGAGCCCCGCCACTCGGCGGAGGAAACTCATTTCGGCCGCTTGTACCCGTGATCTTGTCCTTTCGGTCATAACCCAAAGCTCATGACCATAGGTGAGGATGGGAACGTAGATCGACCGGTAAATTGAGAGTTTTGCCTTCCGGCTCAGCTCCTTCTTCACCACAACGGATCGATACAGCGTCCGCATTACTGAAGACGCCGCACCGATCCGCCTGTCGATCTCACGATCCACTCTTCCCTCACTCGTGAACAAGACTCCGAGGTACTTGAACTCCTCCACTTGGGGCAAGATCTCCTCCCCAACCCGGAGATGGCACTCCACCCTTTTCCGGGAAGACAAAACAAACCACAATAAATGATACTTTCACACAATAATACTTTCACTCATTAATACTTTTACTCATTAATACTTTCACATGTTAATACTTAAAGTAGTTAATAATTTAACTCGTTAAAACTTTCACTCAATAGTAATTTCAAACGTTAATAATTTCACACAATAATACTCAGTTAAACTTTCACTCATTGATACTTTTACTCCAATCGCTTTACTCAATACTTTCGCACATTACTACTTTCACAAGTTAATACACTTACACATTTATTTTTCTATTCATTGATTTGTACTTAATACTTTCACTCAATAATCCATTTAGTCTGTAATAATTTAACTTATTAATACTTGAACACATTGATGCTTTAACACGTTAATACTTTCACTCAATAATACTTTCACTCAACATTTTCACATGTTAATACTGTCACATAATACTTTCACTCAGCACTTTCACTCAATAATACTTTCACATGTTAATATTTTTACAAGTTAATACTTTCACTCATTACTTCCACACAATAATCCATTTAGTCTGTAATAATTTCACTCATTAATACTCTAACACGTTAATACTTTCACTCAATAATACGTCCACTCAATATTTTCACATGTTAATACTGTCACATAATACTTTCACTCAATAATACTTTCACATGTTAATATTTTTACAAGTTAATACTTTCACTCATTGTTACTTCCACACAATCAATTTAGTCTGTAATAATTTCACTCATTAATACTTTAACACATTAATACTTTCACTCAATAATACTTTCACTCAATATTTTCACATGTTAATACTGTCACACAATACTTTCACTCAACACGTTCACTCAATAACACTTTCACATGTTAATATTTTTACAAGTTAATACTTTCACTCATTATTACTTCCACACAATAATCTATTTAGTTTGTAATAATTTCACTCATTAATACTTTAACACATTAATACTTTCACATGTTAATACTGTCACATAATACTTTCACTCAACACTTTCACTCAATAATACTTTCACATGTTAATATTTTTTACAAGTTAATATTTTCACTCATTATTACTTCCACACAATAATCCATTTAGTCTGTAATAATTTCACTCATTAATACTTTAACACGTTAATACTTTCACTCAGTAATACTTTCACTCAATAATACTTTCACTCAATATTTTCACATGTTAATACTGTCACATAATACTTTCACTCAACACTTTCACTCAATAATACTTTCACGTGTTAATATTTTTTTACAAGTTAATACTTTCACTCATTACTTCCACACAATAAACTATTTAGTCTGTAATAATTTCACTCATTAATACTTTAACACGTTAATACTTTCACTCAAGAGTACTTTAACTCAATACTTTCACTCAACATTTGCACATGTTAATACTGTCACATAATACTTTCACTCAACACATTCACTCAATAATACTTTCACATGTTAATATTTTTACAAGTTAATACTTTCACTCATTATTACTTCCACACAATAATCCATTTAGTCTGTAATCATTTCACTCATTAATACTTTAACATGTTAATACTTTCACTCAATAATACTTTCACTCAACATTTTCACATGTTAATACTGCCACATAATAATTTCACTCAGCACTTTCACTCAATAATACTTTCACATGTTGATATTTTTATGAGTTAATACTTTCACTCATTACTTCCACACAATAATCAATTTAGTCTGTAATAATTTCACTCATTAATACTTTAACAAGTTAATACTTTCACTCAATAATAATTTCACTCAATATTTTCACATGTTAATACTGTCACATAATACTTTCACTCAACACATTTACTCAATAATACTTTCACATGTTAATATTTTTACAAGTTAATACTTTCACTCATTATTACTTCCACACAATAATTCATTTAGTCTGTAATAATTTCACTCATTAATACTTTAACACGTTAATACTTTCACTCAATAATACTTTCACTCAATATTTGCACATGCTAATACTGTTACATAATACTTTCACTCAGCACTTTCATTCAATAATACTTTCACATGTTGATATTTTTACAAGTTAATACTTCCACTCATTATTACTTCCACACAATGATCCATTTAGTCTGTAATAATTTCACTCATTAATACTTTAACACATTAATACTTTCACTCAATAATACTTTCACTCAATATTTGCACATGCTAATACTGTTACATAATACTTTCACTCAGCACTTTCACTCAATAATACTTTCACATGTTGATATTTTTTACAAGTTAATACTTTCACTCATTATTACTTCCACACAATAATCCATTTAGTCTGTAATAATTTCACTCATTAATACTTTCACTCTTTAATACTTTCACTCAATAATACTTTCACTCAATATTTTCGCATGTTAATACTGTTACATATTACTTCCACTCAACACTTTCACTCAATAATACTTTCACATGTTAATATTTGTACAAGTTAATACATTCACTCATTTATACTCTCACTCATTACTTCCACACAGTAATGCTTTTCACTTGAATGATTTCACTACAAAGCACAATAAACACTGAAAGTATTATGACGCAAGTGAATCAAAACTGAGCATTATTTTTTTGGCAAAATTGTGCCTATAATTTGTATTATTGAAGGGAGTGCACGTGATTAATGATTTATGTCACAATTTATGTCCGTTTCCTCCCCACATACGAGTAAAACCGATACAAGGAATGAAATATGACACATTTAATGTAAATAATGTACTATCTGTCACACATGCGTACAACATGTTTTGTTTACGATTATTAGAGGATAAAAAAAGTGGGCATTTTATTTACTGTAAATGTGGGTCAACAGTGCGTGTGCATGTAAAACATGATGTATGTATTTAGAAAAACATTATATAATGTGGTGATGATTTAATATATTATCTGGACGATTATTAGTTTTAATGCAAAATATAATACCATAATAAATCAATCTAATTTTATATCGTGGTAATAAATATGTTGTGTTATAATGGGGGGCAATTAAGTTCTTTTTTTCCTCCAATAAATGTTAGAATTAGTGTAGTGAATGAAATACATGACCAACATTTTTTTACGTCATGGTCAAAATATGCAGTAAAAATATTACATTTAAAAACAAATGATAACCATTTTTAAAAGCTTTCTAAATGATTCGCAGTCCTTAAATTAATTTGTTTGTTAAGAAAAATGCTAGTTAAAAATGAATACATCAATTAATTAATTTCGAAAAATGTGTGTTGATTGTAAAAAAAATAATTTAAAAAAAAAAGGGAAAAAAAAAAGTCCAAGTTCCGTGGAGGTTTTCTCCTCCCGGCCGTCAGTTATCAGGCCTCCCCTAAAGAGGGCAGTCACACACGGGCTTTGCTTCCTTCGTCTCCTCGGCTTCCTTCAGGCCGCCTCGGGAGTCCTCAGGCTCGGCTCAGAGCTCCGTCATGCCCCGCCCTATTTTCTCTCTTTTTTTTTTATTCTTTTTTTTTTTTTTATCATTTTGAGGAAAAAACGAAAACAAAAACCAGTATAAAAACGTATGAGTTGTATAAAATGCGGTTATATATATATTTTTTATTATATATATATATATTTTTTTTTTTACATATTTTGATTACATAATGCAAGGAAGAAAAGGACAAGCACGTGCGCGAGTCCTTTAAAAATAAAAGCACTTCCGGGTAAATAAACATTTAGATACAAGTTATTATGCCTCAATGTATTTGTGTCTAAAGGTCTACAACTATATATTAATTTAGCCTTAATTTATAACAAATCTACTTTAATGATCCCTTCAAATTAAAAGCATGTAAGGAAACTATAAAGTATAGTTATTTTTTCAAAAAAGCACATTTAAAAAAATGATGTAATACAGTAAAAATATCACTTTATTGTGTAAGGTTAAAGCTGTGTACAAAATGGTGTTTCCTCGTTAAGATAATGTTAAACTTTTATCACTTTAGCGTTTATGGCTGAACTCTATTGTAGATTTTTTAAAGCATATTTTACGTATTGTTGGCCTTAGTTCAGCATTACCAAGCATAAAAAAAATATTTAAATGCACTAAAAATATCAATCCTACAGTAGTGTTGGCCATTAGAGGAGAGCAAAACCAATCAGAACGTGCTGTCCAGTATCGAGGCCACTGATTGGCTCAGCCTCAGACAGCATTACTGTAGTGGATTGAAGGAGTGTGAAGGTGATTATGTGAGTTTAATTTCAAATGGAGAGGTCTCCCATGTTGAATAGTGTAATAAGAGCGTTGTTTATGTTCTCGCTGTGGAAATATTCCATTCATAATTAATCATTCTTACACTGTAACAAACTGGAAGCTCATTGGCCAGAATGTTACCATAACATTTACCATGTTTTGACACCAAATTACTGTAAATGCAGAAATGCATTGACCACAAGGCATACAAATACTGTATATATAAATATATCTTTTCTCAAAACAGCAAGTTGTTTGCCAGCAATGTTTGTGTGTCAACATGCTGTCTGCTAAAATAAGTAGTAAAAGTACTTTATTGTCCTTTGTGTGTGTAACATATGATAGCCTAGTCCTCCAGTGATAGTAGTACTTGCAAGACATGTTTTTGATTTGGTGATGGTTATGACCTCTTGTGAGCGTCTCCACACTGTGTATGGACATTCATATGCAGCTGCTAGCCACCTTGTGATCGGCAATGAAAATTATTAACAGGCTTTGATCGATTACGTACTTTTTCACCGATATTGATCAGTGGCAGATCGATCGGTACAATTTTTTTATACCAGCTATTTTCTCCTAATAATCCCCTTAAGTTACATTATCTTTGTTTATGAACACATTAATACTTTCACACCTTTGTACTTTCACTAATTAGAACGTTCACTCATTATTACTTTCACACATTAATACTTTCACTCAATAATTCTCTAGGTAAAGAATATTTTCCACTCGTTAATACTTTCACACCATAGTACTTTCACTCAGTAATACTTTCACTCAATAATACCCTCGGTAAAGAATACTTTCACACCATAGTACTTTCACAAATTAGAACGTTCACTCAATAATTCTCTGTGTAAAGAATATTTTCCACTCGTTAATACTTTCACATCATAGTACTTTCACTCAGTAATACTTTCACTCAATAATTCTCTCGGTAAATAATACTTTCATACGTTCACTCAATACTACTTTCACCATTCAAAACTTTCTTAAATTAATATTTTCACTCGTTAATACTTTCACTCAATAATACCCTCGGTAAAGAATACTTTCACACCATAGTACTTTCACTAATTAGAACATTCACTCATTATTACTTTCACACCTTAGTACTTTCACTCAATAATTCTCTAGGTAAAGAATATTTTCCACTCGTTAATACTTTCACACCATAGTACTTTCACTCAGTAATACTTTCACTCAATAATACCCTCGGTAAAGAATACTTTCACACCATAGTACTTTCACAAATTACAACGTTCACTCAATAATTCTCTCTGTAAAGAATATTTTCCACTCGTTAATACTTTCACATCATAGTACTTTCACTCAGTAATACTTTCACTCAATAATGCTCTCGGTAAATAATACTTTCATACGTTCACTCTAATACTTTCACCATTCAAAACTTTCTTACATTAATATTTTCACTCGTTAATACTTTCACTCAATAATACTCTCGATAAATAATACTTTCATACGTTCACTCAATAATACTTTCACCATTCAAAACTTTCTTACATTAATATTTTCACTCGTTAATACTTTCACTCAATAATACTCTCGATAAATAATACTTTCATACGTTCACTCAATAATACTTTCACCATTCAAAACTTTCTTACATTAATATTTTCACTCGTTAATACTTTCACTCAATAATACTCTCGGTAAATAATACTTTCATACGTTCACTCAATAATACTTTCACCATTCAAAACTTTCTTACATTAATATTTTCACTCGTTAATACTTTCACTCAATAATACTCTCGGTAAATAATACTTTCATACGTTCACTCAATATTAATTTCACCATTCAATACTTTCTTACATTAATATTTTAATATGTTAATACTTTCACACATTAGTAATTTCACTCATGTTCACTCAATACTTTCACACGTTATTAATTTCACTCAATAATACTTTTACATTTTAATACTTTCACACAATAATTTTACTCGATACTTTTATATTTTAATACTTTCACACATTAATTTAACTCAATACTTTGATATTTTAATATTTTCACAAGTTAATTTAACTAATACTTTTACATTTTAATACGTTCACACGTTAATTTAACTCAATACTTTTATATTTTAATACTTTCACAAGTTAATTTAACTCAATAATACTTTTACATTTTAATACGTTCACGTTAATTTAACTCTAATACTTTTACATTTTAATACTTTCACACATTAATTTCACTCAATAATACTTTTACATTTTAATACTTTCACAAGTTAATTTAACTCAATAATACTTTTGAATTTTAATACGTTCACGTTAATTTAACTAATACTTTCACATTTTAATACTTTCACACATTAATTTAAGATCACATTAAGGTCACTCAATAATACTTTTACATTTTAATACTTTCACACGTTACTGTCACTCAATAATACTTTCACTGAATAATAGTCTCGGTAAATAATACTTTCACCATTCAATACTTTCTTACATTAATATGTTAACATGTTAAAACTTTCACACATTAGTAATTTCACCGATGTTCACTCATTAATACTTTCGCACATTAATTTCACTCAATAATACTTTTACATTTTAAATACTTTCACACATTAATTTAACTCAATAATACTTTTACATTTTAATACTTTCACATGTTAATTTTACGCAATACTTTTACATTTTAATACCATCACGTTAATTTAACTGTAATACTTTTACATGTTAATACTTTCACACATTACTGTCACTCAATAATACTTTCACTGAATAATATTCTCGGTAAATAATACTGTCATACGTTCACTCAATAATACTTTCACCATTCAATACTTTCTTACATTAATATTTTAACACGTTAATACTTTCACACATTAGTAATTTCACTCATGTTCACTCATTAATACTTCCACACATTATTAATTTCACTCAATAATACTTTTACATTTTAAATACTTTCACACAGTAATTTAACTCAATAATACTTTTACATTTTAATGTGTTCACACGTTAATGTCACTCAATAATAGTTTTACACTAATACTTTCACATTTTAATTTAACTCAATAATACTTTTATACTTTGATACTTTCACACATTAATTTATCTCAATACTTTTACACATTGTCACTAATACTTTTACATTTTAATACTTTCACACGTTATTAATTTCCACTCAAAACTTTCACACAATACTTTCACTCATTAAAACTTCCACACGTAAATACTTTCACTCATCAAAACTTCCACACGTAAATACTTTCACTCATTAAAACTTCCACACGTAAATACTTTCACTCAATAATACTTTTACATTTTAAAACTTTCCACTCAAACCTTTCACACAATACTTTCACTCATCAAAACTTCCACACGTAAATACTTTCATCAAAACTTCCACACGTAAATACTTTCACTCAATAATACTTATACAAGTTAATACTTTCACTCATTAAAACTTCCACACGTAAATACTTTCACTCAAAAATACTTTTACATTTTAATACTTTCACTCATCAAAACTTCCACACGTAAATACTTTCACTCAATAATACTTTCACATGCAATTACTCAAAACTTTCACTCATTTCTTTCACACATTATTACTTACACCCATTAATATTTTCACATAATACTTTTGCTCAATATTACTTTACATGTGAAAATATTACCGAGGTAAATACTTAAATCATTAATACTGTCACTCTCTCACACGTTATTTTCACCTGAATGATCAATCACTCCACGCACCAAACATTTTATCTAACGGAATGAAAATGGTAAGAAAACCAAAACGGAGTCTTTTTTAAAAAACTCTATTAGAAACAACATAATATGCAGAACAATACATTTACATTAAATTCCCAGTTCTTGTGAGAGTCCAGCATCATTCTTTACAGTATATTTGCTCTCGCTTGCTCCACCTTTCCCCCAAAAATGGGCTTGATAAAGTCTGTTTTTTAATATTTTTTAACGTCTTTCCTCTTCTTGTTTCGTAACTGGGCACCTCTTCTTTTTCTTTTTTTTGGTGTGTCAGTGTCCGGCCACGTTTACAGACATTGGCTTCTCCTCCTCGTCCCAAAGAGCGCGGCGCTCGTCAACAGGAAGTCTCTGTTGCAGTTGGCACCTCAGTGGGCGGAGCCACCAGGGCGCACAGGTGTGTCTCTGTCACGGTCGGAAGTAAAGGACCGGACCTTGCGAAGGGCAGCGGCGAGAGAGGAGGAGGGCGGGGTTTGGGCGGCACAGAACAAGCAGGGAGTTTGGGGTAGGGGGGGCACGTTGGTCTTTGAAGATCAGTCGAATTTAAATGTAAAAGGTCTCGGAAGTGCACAAGAAGGAAGATGATGATGATGTTGTTGGGAAGTCAGTGAGTCTCATCTCCCTCGTAAATCCGCACGCCTTGCTCTGCGTGACAGGTGACCTCCTGCTGTGCCCCGCAGTCCTGCACACACAAACAACACACATAATGACACAACTCCTTTTAACTACACAATACAACAACAGTAGTTAGTTGGGACAAAACTACGCAAACATAAAAAAAACACAGATCTTCTATTTTGAAGGGCTTACTGAAAAAAAAAAAACGCTGCACAAAGATCCTCTAGATGAAAGAAGCGTTCTCCTGTTAGGATTTAACCACAGAAATGCTAGTCAAAGACCCCCTCAATGACAAAAGTGTTCTCCTGTTATTATTTAACCACAAAAACACTCGTCAAAGATCCCATATATGAATGAAGTGTTCTCCTGTTAGGATTTAACCACAAAAATGCTCATCAAAGATCCTCTATATGACAGAAGCCTTTTCCTGTTAGCATTTAACCACAAAATGCTAGTCAAAGATCCTCTCAATGACAAAAGTGTTCTTCTGTTAGGATTTAACCACAGAAATGCTAGTCAAAGACCCCCTCAATGACAAAAGTGTTCTCCTGCTATTATTTAACCACAAAAATGCTGGTCATAGATCCTGTGTATGACAGGATCTTTCTCCTGTTAAGATTTAACCACAAACACGCTAGTCAAAGAACCTGTATATGACAGAAGCATTCTCCTTTTAGCATTTAACCACAAAATGCTAGTCAAAGATCCTCTCAATGACAAAAGTTTTCTCCTATTAGGATTTAACCACAACAATGCTAGTCAAAGATCCTCTATAAGAAGGAAGCGTTCTCCTGTTAGAATTTAACCACAAACATGCTAGTCAAAGACAGAAGCCGTTTCCTGTTAGGCTTCAACCACAAAAACGCCAGTTAAAGATCCTCTATATTTAAAAAAAAAAAAAGTGTTTTCTTGCTAGTGTTTAACCACAAAAATGCTTGTCAAAGATCCTCTATAAGAAGGAAATGTTCTCCTGTTAGAATTTAACCACAAACATGTTAGTCAAGGATCCCTATATGACAGAAGCTTTTTCCTGTTAGGATTCAACCACAAAAACGCCAGTTAAAGATCCTCTATATTAAATAAAAAGTGTTTTCTTGCTAGTGTTTAACCACAAAAATGCTGGTCAAAGATCCTCGATAAGAAGGAAGCGTTCTCCTGTTAGAATTTAACCACAAACATGCTAGTCAAAGATCCCTATACGACAGAAGCCTTTTCCTGTTAGGATTCAACCACAAAAACATTAGTCAAAGATCCTCTATATGACAGAAGCCTTTAACCACAAAAATGCTAGTCAAAGATCCTCCATATGACATAAGCCTTTTCCTGTTAGGATTTAACGACAAAAACACTTGTCAAAGATCCTCTATATAACAGAAGCTTTTTCCTGTTAGCATTTAAACACACAATGCTAGTCAAAGATCCTCTCAATGACAAAAGTGTTCTCCTGTTAAGATTTAACCACAAAAATGCTCGTCAAAGATCCTCTATACGACAGAAGCCTTTTCCTGTTAGGATTTAACCACA
>NC_084549.2:61860000-61862500 GCF_033978685.3 Nerophis lumbriciformis | reverse complement strand
TACAGGATTCAGCAGGCAAATTGAGGCTGTTTAAAGCGAGGTCTGCTGGGAAGGCGAGCAGCTGCTGGAAGAAGGCGGCTCGGACGCGGGCAGCCAGCCCTCGTGTTTACACACACACACACACACACACACACACACACACACTTGCAGTGTTTCCGTAACAACATCTCCTTCCCTAACGATGACATTCGTTTGGACGTTTTTCCATCTTTGTCGTGCTTGCAGGACGTTTGGCGTAGGAAACAAGGGTCGACGTGTGTGTGTGTGTGTGTGTGGTATTTGAATATTATTTTACTACACACACACACACTGGAGGGTTAATGGTCTCTATTTTGGTAAACTGAATAAGTCAAATGCATTGGTCACACCTCCGCTGATGGCATATTTAATTTGGATCTCGTCAATTAGGCCCTGCTAAGCTGCATACCCTGCTGGCTACCTCCTCCATTTGGCGTCCCCTCCCTGCGCCAGGAGTAATCCTATTACCATACTCGCACACACACGCCACAAAAGACGATATCATGAAATTGTTCGTATACAACGTACAGTACGCGCCCACACGCCGACCGCCGGCCGCCGTCTGTTACGCCGTCACGCCGAGCTCGTGTACGTCCAAGAAGCGCGTGGGAGGGACTCTTATGTAGTCCAACCCCCCCCCCCCCCCCCCCGGGGGGGCGAGAGAGATAAGGTAAGAATTAAAAAAAGGGGGAAAAAATGGGTTAGTGCGAGGCGGGAAATTGACCTACTGAGAACAAGTGGGGGAATGTTTGATGTGTACTGGACAAGAATGTTTGTAGTACAGGGGAGGGGGGAGGATGCTGTTGCCATGGCGATGTCATACACACAAAGCAACAACCCCTGTGCCCACCGTGTAATAACTAGATATGTATAAGATGAACAATAACATGTCATGTTGATCACACCTACACAGCGATACGGAAATATTCATACCGCCGATACCAGATATTGATGCTCTATTATTGAGTCTCAAATCAAAATATTGATGCCTTCGATACTTTAGTTCAAGTGTGTCCAAACTTCTTCCATCAGGGGCCGCTCACTTGGTATTTTTTCTATTTTAAAAAGCAGATATGTCAGTGTAGGAGATATATATATTATATATAGTATATTATTAATTATTATTTATAGATTTTCTTGCTCTTTTTACTTATCGTTGTATTTTTAATAATGATTGTGTAACTGCATAACTTTGTGTTAAAAATTCTGCCAGTACAAAAATATTAATGTTCAGTTGCACATTTAACAGTGTTTTTTATTGTTGTAATTTTCCTAATTAATTCACAAGTTAGTATTATTTTATATTTTAATACACCAACTTACTAAACTTTGTTTATATTTAAGGTATATTTTATTTTTTATTTTGAGAGCTTCTGATATTTCTCAAGATATTTCAAAAGTTAGTATTATTATAAGTACCTTTTTAATTAACTAACTTAAACTCTGTTTGTATTTTAAGTATATTTCATTTTTATTTTGAGAGCTTTGACTATTTTCAAATTAATTCATAAGTTGTTTTTTTAATTAACTAACTTAAAATGTGTATTTTAAGTACATTTTATTTTTATTCTGAGAGCTTTTAATCTTTTCAAATTAATTCATAAGTTAGTATTTTATTTCTCTTAATTAACAAACTAACTTAAACTTTGTTTTTACTTTAAGTATATTTTATTTCACTAATTAATTCATACATTATTATTATTATTATTACTACAACTAACTTAAACTTTGTTTATACTTCATATTTATTTTGAGAGCTAATATTGTCCTTATTTATTCATAAATTATTACCTAACTTACACTTTGTTTATATTTATATTAATTAATTTAAATTAAATTTATAATTTATAATTAATTTATAATTAATTAAATTAATTAATATTAATTTATATATGTTTCTCTTAATTAACTTAACCTTTGTTTATATTTTAAGTATTTTTATTTTGAGAGATTTCTATTATTTTAGATCAGGTGTGTCTGAACCTTGTTCCCCAAGGGCCGCATACTGAAAAGTCAAACTATACCTGGTCTATTTTGATATATTTTTATTTTTAAAAACAATGCTAAAAACAGATATTTATATTTAAAGACAAAACTTTGTGTTACTAAGTGCATTATTATTATTGATTTTCTCACATTTTACTGTGGTTTTATTTAAGACAGTCATGGTATTGTTGGAAAGTACACAACTTTTTACATTTTTGCAGACACGTATATTTGCAGAAAGTATCAGTATCGGAGCGGTATTGCCGATACCAGTCTGAATTTGAAGTCCGGTGGTATCGGAGAGACAATCAGTGGTATCGCACATCCCTACCTGTACAACAGTTCTTCTCAGATAAAAGCGCTCCAATAAAAGCAGTCCTATAGGCGACTGGGAGCGAGCAGCTACACAACAGCTAAGCACACAATAGCACACAAGCGTAATAATACCTGAACAATACTGCAGTGTAAAACAGCACATTTGTCAACATAAACAAGC
>NC_084549.2:61825000-61852500 GCF_033978685.3 Nerophis lumbriciformis | reverse complement strand
AATGTCCCACAGTAACACACACACACACACACACACACACACACACACACACACACACACACACACACACACACACACACACACACACACACACGCTGACCCACCCGGGCCTGACTGGGCTGGACCCCCTTGTGAAGCCACCCTTTGACCTGCGGTGACCCCGAGGAGAGAGGGCTCTGGGGGATTGTGCGAGGTGATTTATGTGTTCCTGCTGCTGGCCTCTTGTGTTTCATGTGGGAGAAAAGGCCTCACTGAGGAAACTAAAGTCCTCAAGCTGTGGCACCTCCTCCAGAAAAGGAGCGTTTAAGGGGGTCAGGAGGAGGAGGACAAAAGGACACTTGCCCCTGAACACACCGCACTTGTTTTCTAAACCCTTTCACATCCAAACTGCATTTATTCAGCCTTTTTCTTTGCGATAACTCCAAAACAATTCAGTTGTTGAATTTAATTCACAAGTATTAGAATTGTTTGCAACTTTGTTACACTCAAACGATGGATTCTTTTTTTTTGTCGCGGCTATTTTTGGGAAGGGGAGGAATGCGAGAATGCACCGACATGGCAGAACACCATCAAATGAGGGAACGTCTGGAGTTTTATCACCCCCTTTTCCTCCGCCCCTCCTCCCTGGCGGGCCTGTTTTGCTGGGGGAGATATGGGCGAGCAGGAGAGGAGGAGCATTCCACCGACTCCTCTCCTCCCGCGGGGTCAACTGGGGGCCAGCGCCGGCTAACTGTTGACCTCTTAATACACATTTCCTTTTTTTTTTTTTTTTTTTTTTATTTAGAAATATTCCGACCCATGAAGAAAGCCGCTGTGGCGGAAGGAGGCGGACTTCTTAGAAAGTCAAGCTCGCAGATTGCAGCTTTACGGTGTGGTCGGTGCGGCTCCTCCATACAGAAGTCCGTCGGAAAAGTGGCTGTTTTTAGAGTGCATATTAGGCCTGCTGCTTTCCTGAAAGGAGTTCAGGGGGGTTCAAAATACGGCTAATTTTTTGTTGTAATTTTTTTAAATATATTTCATATATTTTACAAAAAAAACATAAAAAAATACAACTTAAAAAAAAAACATTTTAAAAATATATTTCAAATATTTTACAAAAAACATTAAAAAAACATTTTAAAAATATATTTCAAATATTTTACAAAAAAACCTAAAAAAAAAAAAACATTTTAAAAATATCTTTCAAATATTTTACAAAAAAAAATTAATAAAACAAAAACATTTTAAAAATGTATTTCAAATATTTTACAAAAAACATTTTAAAAATATATTTAAAATATTTAAAAAAAAACATTTTAAAAATATATTTCAAATATTTTACAAAAAACAAAAAAACATTTTAAAAATATATTTCAAATATTTTACAAAAAACATAAAAAAAACATTTTAAAAATATATTTCAAATATTTTACAAAAAAACATTAAAAAAACAAAAACATTTTAAAAATATATTTCAAATATTTTACAAAAAACATTTAAAAAATATTTTTCAAATATTTTACAAAAAACATTAAAAAAAACATTTTAAAAATATATTTCAAATATTTTACAAAAAACATTAAAAAAAAACCTTTTAAAAATATATTTCAAATATTTTACAAAAAAAAAAAAAAAACCTTTAAAAATATATTTCAAATATTTTACAAAAAAACATAAATTTTTTTTTTTAAATATATTTCAAATATTTTACAAATACTAATACAAAAAACATTTATAAAAACATTTTAAAAATATATTTCAATTGTTTTACAAATATTGTACAAAAAAAACGTTTAAAAAATTGGTGTAAAGTAACGAGAAAATGATGCAATATTGACACTAATAACACTGGCAGTTTTTGTTTTTTTTACTTTAAGGCTCAAAAAAATGTAAGTTTAAGTAATAATGGATAGATATGAAGTTGCATGGATTCCCAAACTGTGGTACGCCATATAATCACTTGGGACGGCGTGGCGCAGTGGAAGAGTGGCCGTGCGCAACCCGAGGGTCCCTGGTTCAATCCCCACCTAGTACCAACCTCGTCATGTCCGTTGTGTCCTGAGCAAGACACTTCACCCTTGCTCCTGATGGGTGCTGGTTAGCGCCTTGCATGGCAGCTCCCTCCATCAGTGTGTGAATGTGTGTGTGAATGGGTAAATGTGGAAGTAGTGTCAAAGCGCTTTAAGTACCTTGAAGGTAGAAAAGCGCTATACAAGTACAACCCATTTATCATTTATCATTGATTAAAGTACAGTGTTTTATTTTCTGATATTCAAACACAGTGTTACTGTTCAAACGGTGTGTAATGTTACAGTGGCCACAAATATTAAATATACTTGTTGAGTCAAACCTCTGCCTTGTTTTTAATTGTTACTTAGGCCTACTATGCTACTGTGTTTTAATGCTGGTCGAAATGGTGGTACTTGGAGAGCAGAGTGTTTTCTAAGGTGGTACTTGGTGGAAAAAAAGTTTGAAAACCACCGATCGAGAGATTTAAGCGTTGAAAGTAAACATTATATAAATTGATATATGACTGAGTTTTAACACTTTTATGCCTTTTCGATCCCTGAGACTGTTTTTTTTTTCTTTCTTAAAACTCTCATTGTTCAAAAAATAAAAAGGAATCAAAAGCAATGCTGTTCTAATTTAAATATTTACAGATCCATTACTTTACATTAAATATTTTTTTTTTAAATGTTTTGGAAAAAATATGGCATATTTTCTGTTTTTGCCATAAAAACCAGTGTTTTCTTTGTGGAAAAAAAGGGCAAAAATAAAAACTTTTATGACAACGGATAGTTTATCTATAGATATTCAAGTGTTATAAGTAAAACAAATAATAGTTGATGCATTTTTAACACTTGGATGACCGAGACCCTTTTGGATCACCATAAGTCAGATTCTTCAAAAGTCATTCTTCAAAAAATAATAATGATTCAAAAGCCATTAATTCCATTTTTAAAGATATTCCATTTTGAAAAATGTTTTGGGGGAAAAGTTGCATATTTTGTGTTTTTGCCCATAAAAACAGGCCTTTCTTTGAACAAAAGGCAAACAAATCCTTGTATGGCAACTGATAGTTGATCTATAGATATTTAAATGTTAAAAATAAAAAACAATATTATTATATGACTTATTTTTAATACTTTAATGCCTGAGACCCTTTTGGATCCCGAGATCATTTACTGTCACTGTTTAAAAAAACAAAAACAAAAAAAGAATCATAATTAATGTTGTTATGAATTATTTACCTATTTCAGGCTCCAATTACTTAAATATTCAATTTTGACAAATGTTTTGGGGTACGTTTTGCAAATTTGGGGTTTTTCTATGAAAACTGGAAAAAATGGTCAATTAAATGGAAAATGAGTTATACTTTCACACTATTTCCACATTCACCCATTCACACAAAAAAAGAGCAAAAAAATAACTCATGTATATTTATTTAAAACAAATATTAATTTATGACTTATTTTTAACACTTTAATGACTGGAAGCCTTTTGGGTCCCTGAATGCGTAAGTCTGAGTTTTTTTTTAAACTGTCTTTGTTCAAAAAATAATAATGAATTAAAATGAATGCTGTTATAATTGTGTACATGTGTAGGGCTTCAATCTATTTACATTAAATATTCTATTTTGAAAAATGTTTTGGGGAAAAATATTGTATATTTTGTGTTTTTGCCATAAAAAACTGGGATTTCTTTGTAACAAAAAACAAAAAGAAAGGACAAAAAAAACTTTTACGGCAACAGATAGTTGATCTTTAGATATGCAAGTGTTGATAGTAAAAAAAAAAATACTAATACATGACTTCTTTTTTTAACACTAATGACTGAGACCCTTTGGGATCCCCGAGACTGTTTTTTTTTTTTTAAACTGTCAGTGTTTCAAAAACAATTTACTTTAAATCAAATATTACATTTTGAAAAATATTTTGGGGAAAATATTGTATATTTTGTGTTTTTGCCATAAAAAAGTGTTTTCTTTCGGAAAAAAAAAACTTACGACAGAGATATGTACGTGTTGATAGTAAAAAAAATAACAATATATCACTTTTTTTTTTAACACTTTAATGACTGAGACCCTTTTGGAACCCCGAGAACGTTAGTCAGATTGTTTAGTTTTTTTTAACTGTCATAATTAAAATAAATACAATTAATTATTTAAAAAAATTATATATGACATTAAATAAATTATATACATAATTATAATAAATTAAAATAAAATAATTATACATCAAAATAAATGCTGGCTCCATTTACTTTACATCAAATATTCCATTTCGAAAAAAATGCTTTGGGGAAAATTTGGCATATTTTGTTATTTTTTCCCATTAAAAAGAACGTGTTTTCTTTCAAAAAAGGGACTAAAAAATGAATGGTAACGGGTAGTTGATCTACTCTGTAGATAATTAAGTGTTGAAATTAAAACAAACAATTAATATAAGACCTTTTTTTTAACACTTAAATGACTGAGACCCTTTAATTTTTCAGTGTGGGGCCCTCAGTGGAAAAAGTTTGGACACCCTTGATGTAGTTCCTTTCCTTGACCTTTTCCTAAGGCTTCTTATCTTCTCTCTGGTCCACCACAGTGGACAAACCCCCCTCACCCCACCAATGCACCATGGGGCCTGGAACAAAGGACAAAATGCCTCTCATAATAGCGTCAGAATGGGAAGAAGAGGAAGAGGAGGAGGAGGAGTGTGAGGGGGAAGCAGACACTCTTGCTGGGACCGTTAATACGCGCAGAAGCTATGTGAGAAGAGAGGTGAGGAAGAGGAGCGAGACTTCACCTTAGCACGACCCCCGGGGGCCAAAGGGCCGGCGTTTTACGGCCGCCTCGGTCCCCCTGCCGCCCGCGGCAACGCAATGAGGCGCACTATATGCGACAATAGCTGTGCTAGTTTGGAAAGATGCTGCTTTGCTACGTACCGACACATGTGCTCCATGTGTGGGGCCACAACAGGAACTTTTTGCAATCAGAACACAAACTAAACGACCACTAAGTGAGACCGCAGCACTGCGAGGGACGCAACCATAAACGGTTAGTGTTAGCCTATTCAATTCAAATGAACAAAAAAACGTGACACTTCAAAATGTTATTAATAATTAAACACATTTATGGGTCGACTCGTGTTATCTAGCCTAAATTCTAACATGAAAACAAGAGACATTAACGTCTTTCCCCATTCGGAAACGTCTTACCCTTTTTTTTTTAACTGTCATAATTAAAATAAAATAATTATACATCAAAATAAATGCTGGCTCCAATTATTTTACATCAAATATTCCACTTTGAAAAATATTTTGGAGAACATATTGCATATTTTGTGTTTTTGCCATTAAAAAAAAAAGGGTTTTCTTTGAAAAAAGGTGCTAAAAAATGGATGGTAACGGGTAGTTGATCTATTTAATTAATAATTAAAAACAAATATGGGTCGACTCGTGTTAAAAAAGGGTTTTCTTTTTAAAAAAGGGGCTGATAAATGTGTGGTAACGGGTAGTTGATCTATTTAATTAATAATTTAAAAAAAATAATGATCTATTTAATTAATAATTTAAACAAATCCTGTTAAACACAAACTATAATTTGTGTTTTTGCCATAAAAAAAAAGGAAACAAATGTTTACAACAGAAATATGCAAGTGTTGATAGTAAAAAATAATAATACTTATTTTTTAACACTTAAATGACTGAGACCCCTTTGGATCCCCGAGACCATTAGTCAGATGTATTTATATTTTTTTAACTGTAATAATTAAAATAAAATAATTATACATCAAAATAAATGCTGGCTCCAATTACTTTACTTCAAATATTCCATTTTGAAAAATGTTTTGGGGAAATTATTGCATATTTTGTGTTTTTTCCATTAAAAAAACAGGGGTTTCTTTGAAAAAAAGGGCTAAAAAATGTATGGTAACGGGTAGTTGATCTATTTAATTAATAATGAAAAAAAAATATGGGTCGACTCGTGTTACACTGCGAGCTAGCCTAAATGCTAACACGAAAACAAGAGACATTAACGTCTTTCCCCATTCAGAAATGTCATACCCTAATCTAAACGCATGCTATTGTCTAAGCTACTTAAATATTCACATTAAACATGAAGAATGTGCTGCCTTAGAACAAAAACAATCAGTTCACATCAAATATTCCATCTTGAAAAATGTTTTGGGAAAAATATATTGCATATTTTGTGTTTTTTCCATTAAAAAAACTGGGTTTTCTTTGAAAAATGGGGCTGATAAATGTGTGGTAACGGGTAGTTGATCTATTTAATTAATAATAAATAAATAAAAATGATGATCTATTTAATTAATAATAATAAAAAAATCCTGTTAAACACAAACTATATTTTGTGTTTTTGCCATAAAAAACAGATATGTATTTGAAAAAAAAAAGGAAACAAATGTTTACTTATTTTTTAACACTTAAATGACTGAGACCTCTTTGGATCCCCGAGACCATTAGTCAGATTTAATTGTATTTTTTTAACTGTAATAATAAAAATAAAAATAATTATACATCAAAATAAATGCTGGCTCCAATTACTTTACATCAAATATTCCATTTTGAAAAATGTTTTGGATAAAATATTGCATATTTTGTGTTTTTGCCATTAAAAAAAACAGGGTTTTCTTTGAAAAAAGGGGCTAAAAAATGTATGGTAACGGGTAGTTGATCTATTTAATTAATAATGAAAAAAAAATATGGGTCGACTCGTGTTAAATGATAAATGCTGCGAGCTAGCCTAAATGCTAACACGAAAACAAGAGACATTAACATCTTTCCCCATTCGGAAATGTCATACCCTAATCTAAACGCATGTTATTGTCTAAGCTACTTAAACATTCACATTAAACATGAAGAATGTGCTGCCTTAGAACAAAAACAATAACTTCATATTAAATATTCAATTTTTTGTGTTTTTGTCATAAAAAAAACAGGGTTTTCTTTGAAAAAATGGGCTGATAAATGTGTGGTAACGGGTGGTTGATCTATTTAATTAATAATTTAAAAAAATTATGATCTATTTAATTAATAATTTAAAAAAAATCCTGTTAAACACAAACTATATTTTGTGTTTTTGCCATAAACAACAGGGATTTCTTTGAGTAAAAAAAAAAGGGAAAAAAATGTTTACGACAGAAATATGCAAGTGTTGGTAGTAAAAAATAATAATAGACTTATTTTTCAACACTTAAATGACTGAGACCCTTTTGGATCCCCGAGACCATTAGTCAGATGTATTTATATTTTTTTAACTGTAATAATTAAAATAAAATAATTGTACATCAAAATAAATGCTGCCTCCAATTACTTTACATCAAATATTCCATTTAGAATTTTTTTGGGGGGAAAATATTGCATATTTTGTGTTTTTGCCATTAAAAAAAACAGGGTTTTCTTTGAAAAAAAGAGGCTAAAATATGTATGGTAACGGGTAGTTTTAGTATATATTATAGTATATTTAATGAATAAAAAAAATTTAAAATTATGGGTTGACTCGTGTTACTCTGCGAGCTAGCCTAAATGCTAACATGAAAACAAGAGACATTAACGTTTTTCCCCATTCGGAAACATCTTACCCTTTTTTTAACTGTCATAATTAAAATAAAATAACTATAAATCAAAATAAATGCTGGCTCCAATTACTTTATATCAAATATTCATCCATCCATCCATTTTATACTGCTTGTCCCTTATCAAATATTCCATTTTGAAAAATGTTTTGGGGAAAATATTGCATATTTTGTGTTTTTTCCATTTAAAAAAACTGGGTTTTCTTTGAAAAAAGGGGCTGATAAATGTATGGTAACGGGTAGTTGATCATTTTAATTGATAATTTAAAAAAATTATGTGTCGACTTGTGTCGCCCTGCAAGCTAACCTAAATACTCACATGAAAACAAGAGACATTAACGTCATACCCTAATCTAAACGCATGTTATTGTCTAAGCTACTTAAATATTCACATTAAACATGAAAAATGTGCTGTCTTAGAACAAAGCGATCGATCTAGAAACAGGAAGTGACCTGGTGTGACGTCACATAACCCGGAACCGAAGCGAACTGAACACCCAATTTTTGCATTTATTGAAGCCAGAACAATATTTGACGTTTCTATTTTGTTTTAGTTATGTAGAAAAAAAAATACAACTAGGTAAAAAGGTATAAGTGCTCCACAACACTGTGATAATAATGATTTACATCCCTAAGCAAGTCACGCAAAGTTAAGAGTTGACTCAGTAGGAAGGTGATTGTTATGGCCCCATTCATCACAGTTTACCTGACACATGTAACGTGACAAAATGGGGGGGGGGGGCACTATTCACTTTAGCCGCCAGTGTTGAGTATTTAAAAAAGTGCTTAGTGGCAACTCCAACTTTCATCATGCAGAGTCGCACTTTCCATCATTTTCAGCAGATTGCATTGCAAATTGATGCACTTTCCTCATGGCTCCCCTCCCGACTGCGAGTGTGTTGTGCTTTTGTCATAATCCTTCTCCCTATCGCCATCGTTTTACGTCGGCCACAGTTTGACCCCTGGAACAAACGACTCGCTTCGCGTCTGCCTTGGCGGTCCAGAACCGCTCGCCGCAGACTGGAACGGATCGAGACCGCCGGTGTCCTATTGTCGCCGCGACACGCGCGCAACACAGGTGTACACTCGCCGCACGTGAAATGGCCAATTAAAAGCAAGAAATTGTCTTTTTCATCAGCTGCCTTCGGCGTGTGACCAATCAGGAGGTAATTTAATAACGAGCAGTGGAAAGATGCAGATTGGATGTACAAAAGGTGACTCTGCTGGCAGGCGGATTTGAAACACACTCACACACACACACACACACACACTGAGCAGGTCTTAGCCTATTTCCGTGCGTGATGCATATTCAAATCTGGGCTGCAAATAACGCCGTTAACCACGCAGCGCCGGCGGCTGCCAATCAAGGTGATTTAGGAGCGCCACCGAGAAGGCGGCAGGACGTGGCGGAGCTTATCATCAGGTTGTCAGTGCGCGGCCAACACGGATTGTTTGCTCCTCAACCGCAATTAACGCCTCGCCCACAAACACACATCTGTGTTGCAAGGTAACACTAAACCGCTGTGCGAGCTGACTTTTGCAGAGAGAAATGATTTACGCCAAAAGAAACATGTGACAGGACTGACAGGACTGACAATCCTGTTGACGCACACACTGGTGCACAATCACGGCTAATCCCTGGGAAAATATGAACTGACAGCAAAACAGGAGGATAGGATTTACTAAACACACACAAATAATAAACAATACAAATATATGTATGCAAATCTTTGATAGACATGGACAGCAAAAAACTGCTAATCCATCTTTTTTTTTTTTTCAAGTTCCCCTAGTATGCAAAAGGGTTTCCTTTAATGACAGTTTTGTAAAAAAAAAAAAAAAAAAAGGCTTTACTACTTAATAAACAATACAAATATATGTACGCAAAACAGCAAAAAACTGCTAATCCATCTATTTTTTTTCATGTTCCCCAAGTATGCAAAAAGGTTTACTTTAATGACAGTTTTGTTAAAAAAAAAAAAAAAGGCTTTACTACTTAATAAACAATACAAATATATGTATGCAAAACAGCAAAAAACTGCTAATCCATCAATTTTTTTTTCAAGTTCCCCTAGTATGCAAAAAGGTTTACTTTAATGACAGTTTTGTAAAAAAAAAAAAAAGAAAGAAAAAAAGGCTTTACTACTTAATAAACAATACAAATATATGTATGCAAATCTTTGATAGACATGGACAGCAAAAAACTGCTAATCCATTTTTTTTTTTTCAAGTTCCCCTAGTATGCAAAAGGGTTTACTTTAATGACAGTTTTGTAAAAAAAAAGAAAAAAAAAAGGCTTTACTACTTAATAAACAATACAAATATATGTATGCAAAACAGCAAAAAACTGCTAATCCATCTTTTTTTTTCAAGTTCCCCTAGTATGCAAAAGGGTTTACTTTAATGACAGTTTTGTAAAAAAAAAAAAAAAAAAAGGCTTCACAACTTAATAAACAATACAAATATATGTACGCAAATCTTTGATAGACATGGACAGCAAAAAACTGCTAATCTATCTATTTTTTTTCAAGTTCCCCTAGTATGCAAAAAGGTTTACTTTAATGACAGTTTTGTAAAAAAAAAGAAAAAAAAAAAAAAAAAAAGGCTTCACTACTTAATAAACAATACAAATATATGTATGCAAAACTTTGATAGACATGGACAGCAAAAAACTGCTAATCCATCTTTTTTTTTTTCAAGTTCCCCTAGTATGCAAAAGGGTTTACTTTAATGACAGTTTTGTAAAAAAAAAAAAGAAAAAAAAAAAGGCTTTACTACTTAATAAACAATACAAATATATGTATGCAAAACAGCAAAAAACTGCTAATCCATGTATTTTTTTTCAAGTTCCCCTAGTATGCAAAAATGGTTTACTTTAATAACAGTTTTGTAAAAAAAATTAAAAAAAAAAAAAAAATAAATAAAAAGGCTTCACAACTTAATAAACAATACAAATATATGTACGCAAATCATTGATAGACATGGACAGCAAAAAACTGCTATTCCATAAATTTTTTTTCCAAGTCCCCCTAATATGCAAAAGGGTTTACTTTAATGACAGTTTTGTAAAAAAAAAAAAATAATAAAAAAAGGCTCCACTACTTAAACAATACAAATACAGGTATATGTATGCAAAACTTTGATAGACATGGACAGCAAAAAACTGCTAATCCATCTATTTTTTTTCAAGTTCCCCTAGTATGCAAAAAGATTTACTTTAATGACAGTTTTGTAAAAAAAAAAAAAAAAAAAAAAAGGCTATATATATATATATATATATATATATATATATATATATATATATATATATATATATATATATATATATATATATATATATATATATTTTTTTTTTTTTAAGGCTTTGCTATACTTCCTAAAATAAAAGCCAGAATGTAACATTAGCATGCTAACAGTTAACATCTGTCAAATACCAAAATAAATGACTCCGAGGTGTTTACGGACAAAATAGCTAAAACAAATTAAAATAAAAACTAGAATGCTAAAATTAGCAAGGTGCATTTTGACTTTGAAATGCTTTGATACGGTTGAAAAACGTTTGTTTTAAGAATTTTCTATTTCTACATGTCTTAAAATAAATGCCAGGATGCTAACATCAGCATGCTAACAGTTAAGATGTGCCAAGTATGAAAATACATGACTCTGAGCAAATGCTTATGGGCAAAATAGCTAAGCTAAAAAAAAAAAAATTTAAATGCTAGAATGCTAATGTTAGCAAGGAGCCTTTTGACCTTGTAATGCTTTGACTCAGTTAAAAAATTTGCAAGTTTAAAAAAAATTGTCTCTTTAGAAAAAAGGCTCCGCTACACGTCTCAACGAAAGCCAGAATGCTAACATCAGCATGCTAACAATTAACATGTGTCAAGTACCAAAATATATGACTCAGGTGTTTACAAGCAAAATCGCAAAATTAAACTAAAAAAAAAGCACTAGAATGCTAGTGTTAGCAATTGACTTAAATTAGCTAGGAGCATTTTGACATTGGAATGCTTTGAAAAATGCAGAAGTAAAAAAAAAAAAAAAAAAAAAAAAAAAAAAAAAAAAAAGGCTTCGCTACACGTTTAAAAATACAATTCTGCCAACTCTCCGTTAGTCAGTTACAAATATGGGCGCTACACTATAAATTTGATCTTCTTTATATACTATAAATAGTATAATGTGTCTATACAATTCTTCCAAGTACACCTCTGCATAACATTGTCAGAGGTGGGTAGAGTAGCCAGAAATTGTAATCAAGTAAGAGTACTGTTACTTTAGAGATTTATTACTCAAGTAAAAGTAAGGAGTAGTCACCCAAATATTTACTTGAGTAAAAGTAAAAAGTATGTTGTGAAAAAACTACTCAAGTACTGAGTAACTGATGAGTAACATACACACACATATCATATATATATATATATATATATATATATATATAGTCACGAGGAGAACATGCAAACTCCACACAGAAAGATCCCGAGCCCGGGATCGAACCCAAGACTACTCAGGACCTTCGTATTGTGAGGCAGATGCACTAACCCCTCTTTCACCGTGCTGCCCTATTTATTTTGCCGTTTTTGTTTACATGTTAAAGGTGTTTTAATGAATATACATGCATGTTTAACACATATAGATTTCTTTCTTTCATGAAGACAAGAATATAAGTTGGTGTATTACCTGATTCTGATGACTTGCATTGATTGGAATCAGACAGTAGTGCTGATAGCGTCCACGTTAAAAAGTTCCTCCTTTCTGTCTAATACCACATGAAAGTGGTTGATTTTTGGCATCTTATTTGTCCAGCTTCCATATTCGTTTTTATACACTTTACAAGAAATACATTGGCGGCAAACTCCGTAGCTTGCTAGCTTGTTTGCGCTGGCTTTCGGAGACTCTTGTTTTGAAAGCCCAGGCGCGATAAGGCGGCACTTTTATTGTGAAGACAGGAACTGTGCAGTCAGTCTTTAGGCTTTTGACGGGATGTACGGTTGAAATAAAAGGGTATTTTTTCCTTCACACTTTTGATTGATTGATTGGAACTTTTATTAGTAGATTGCACAGTACAGTATATATTCCGTACAATTGACCACTAAATGGTAACACCCCAATAAGTTTTTCAACTTGTTTAAGTCAGGTCATGTGACCGCCTGGCTCTGTTTGATTGGTCCAACGTCACCAGTGACTGCAACTGATTGGTGGAACGGAGTGAAAGTCACCAGTGACTGTATTTGTTTAAACGCAGGCACTATGAAGGTCTGTCTGACAGACCAAAACAAACAAAGCGTGCATTAACAGATCGATAAAAAATAGTAGCGAGTAGCGAGCTGAATGTAGATAAAAGTAGCGGAGTAAAAGTAGCGTTTCTTCTCTATAAATATACTCAAGTAAAAGTAAAAGTATGTTGCATTAAAACTACTCTTAGAAGTACAATTTATCCCAAAAGTTACTCAAGTAGATGTAATGGAGTAAATGTAGCGCGTTACTACCCACCTCTGAACATTGTTTCCTAATTCACTTAAAAGACAAAATAAACATAAACCAACAAAAATGTACTTTATCAACATTGTTTGGAGTCTAATAATCATCATTATTTTAGAAGAACAAGTGCAGTGCGGAGAAAACACAAACTAAATCTTTCAAACTTCCTTCTGCAAAGGTTTGACAGATTAATTAGGTAGAAAACAGGAACAATTAGCACATTAGTGGTTTCTCTTTCATCAGGCGCGTGCTAAAATTGGGCACGCTCTACAAAAATAACCAAACTTTTTTCTTTTTTTTTTTAATCAATCTTACACGGGAAAATTAATAAGCACGACAGGATGCACTGGTACTAAAAAACACACAATAGAAGGCTACAAGGGCTGGGCGATAAAACGATATCAATATACATCACGATAGACACGTAATCACTATCAATAGAAAATACGTTTGATAAAACGTTCGATATATATATATATATATATATTTTTTTTTCTTCCTTGTCGGAAGGAAGCGAAGTTGCGAAGCAAGGTTGGTTGCATGAACAAAGGAAGTGATCTCGGATCACAGGTACAATCGGGTAACAGTATCAACTATCAAGTTTGGTTGCACCATCTTGTTGTCTGCCGGTTGATTCTTTGCATGGAGTGAGAAGAGAAAGTAACAATGAAGTAATTGTGGATAAAACAGGAATAGTTACCTGGACAGTACGGTACTTTTTAGATTAAAAAAATAAAAATAAAAAACAGACCATAAGCGCTTACCTGGTCGTGACGTGAGGAATATCCATTTTTAGTCAAGTATTATCACTGATACGCTGGCATATAATGACACTGTTTGTTGTTGTCGCCGTCAAATATATATATATATATATATATATATATATATATTTATATATATATATATATATATACATACATACATACATACATACACATGTACTGTATACACACACACACACACACACACACACACACACACACACACACACACATTAATTTATGCTATATTATTAATCAATGTATTTTGTTTTTAGAATATGCTGAGGACCAATAGTGTAGAAAAAAAAACACCTTTTTAGGCCTCCGGGCCGCATTGTGGACAGCGCTGGTAGTAAAGTGAGGGAGGGTACTATTACCTGCAGCACTGCGGGAGCTAGAAATACACGCTCATGTTCGCACACGCATTGGAGCAGGAGTGTGCACAAGACTTTTAACAAGCCAGCACGGCTGCAAGGCCACGCGGGGGTCACCTGGCTCCGTGCACCACTGGGGGGGTGGTGAGGAGGGACGTGCCAGGCTGTTATTAGTCAGGAGGTCTCTGTGTTTAGACATGTGGGAGGATCACACACACACACACGGAAACACAGGAAAACTGACATTTGAAAGAGGGCTTTAAAAATGAGAGCTGCCATGGGGGGTCACCTAATGTATCGAGCATATGTGCTATCATGCGCTTAGCCGTTGTGTAGCTGCTAGCTCCCAGCCTATCATGTTTACTTTTTTGCCAACGACTTGAATAAAGTAGAAGAAAAGAGCAACCTTGTGTGTTTATTGGAGGACATGCAGATGTTAAGTGGCTGCAGGACTGATTGTGTCCCACATTTGACATGCAAGTCCATTTCATCCGATGTGGGACAGCCCGAGTAGATAGAAATAATACTGGAGCAGAGACACAACACACATCATATGATCAGCACATGACAAGTGCTATCTTTACATAAACAAACACTGCAGTAGAAGACAAAAGTGAGTGAAATGAAGGGAAAAGCAGGTTTGGCCTCAGGTGATGTTCTGCCAGGTGTGTAGTGGGAGAGGGGACACACACACACATACACACATTTATGTTATGACATGTCCACACCAGCTAAAGAACGTAGAGAAAATTTGTTTTTTTATGGGATTTTAAGCCACTTTTCCACCAACATTCCAGGAACTGAATGTTCCTGGAACTCAAAGGTTCCTTTTTGTTAGCGCACTAAAAATATTCAAGCCCACACAATACCTTCAGGGTTCTCTTCAAGTGTGGTCTCAGTCATCTTTTTTTTTTTTTTTTTAAAGTAAGTCATACAGCAGGGAAGGGATTCATATGCAATGCAATGCAGTCTGCTGAAAATGATGGAAAGTGCCACTCTCCATATCAACTGACGCTGCAGTCAAAGGTGGAATTGCCACAAAAGACATTTTAAGATATTCAACACTCTGGCAGCTGAAGTGGATAGTGCATTCCCGTAATTTGTCACGTTTCATGTGTCAGGTAAACTGTGACGAATGGAGCCATATGAATCCCCTTCCAGTGTTTATATTTTTTCAACACTTAAATCTCTAAATCTATTTCAGACCTGTCGATATTAAAATAAATATATATTTTTTAATGTTTTATGCCCTTTTTCAAAATCCTGTTTTTTTTTGTTATGGCAAAAACACTAATCAAGCAAAATTTCTTCCCAAAAAATGATCGTCAATGTGGAATATTTGATGTGAAGTAATTGGAGCTTGAAATATGTCAATAATTCATATCATCATTGATTAATATGTTTGAGCAAAGACTAGAGATGTCCGATAATATCGGACTGCCGATATTATCGGCCGATAAATGCTTTAAAATGTACTATCAGAAATTATCGGTATCGGTTTCAAAAAGTAAAATGTATGACTTTTTAAAACACCGCTGTGTACACGGACGTAGGGAGAAGTACAGAGCGCCAATAAACCTTAAAGGCACTGCCTTTGCGTGCCGGCCCAATCACATAATATCTACGGCTTTTCACACACACAAGTGAATGCAAAGCATACTTGGTCAACAGCCATACAGGTCACACTGAGGGTGGCCGTATAAACAACTTTAACACTGTTACAAATATGCGCCACACTGTGAACCCACACCAAACAAGAATGACAAACACATTTCGGGAGAACATCCGCACCGTAACACAACATAAACACAACAGAACAAATACCCAGAACCCCTTGTAGCACTTACTCTTCCGGGACGCTACAATATACACCCCCCGCTATCCCCACCTCAACCCCACCCACCTCAACCTCCTTATGCTCTCCCAGGGAGAGCATGTCCCAAATTCCAAGCTGCTGTTTTGAGGCATGTTAAAAAAAAAAAATGCACTTTGTGACTTCAATAATAAATATGGCAGTGCCATGTTGGCATTTTTTTCCATAACTTGAGTTGATATATTTTTGGAAAACCTTGTTACATTGTTTAATGCATCCAGCGGGGCATCACAATAAATTTAGGCATAATAATGTGTTAATTCCACGACGGTATCGGTTGATATCGGAATCGGTAATTAAAGAGTTGGACAATATCGGATATCGGCAAAAAAAGCCATTATCGGACATCTCTTGCAATGACAGTTTAAAAAAAAACAACATTGTAATTATTGCCCTAAAATAAGTTATACTTTTTTTTTTTTTTTTTTAATTTCAAAGTCCCTTGATCAACTCCAGATTAATCCATCTATTATAATTATTAAATTTTTTAAATGTTTTTTTTTTAATTTTATTTAATTTTTACGCCATATTTATCAAAGAAGATTGTTTTTTATGGCACATACACAGAAAATATGCAAACATCCATCCATCCATCCATTTTCTACCGCTTATTCCCTTTGGGGTCGCTGGAGCCTATCTCAGCTACAATCGGGCGGAAGGCGGGGTACACCCTGGACAAGTCGCCACCTCATCGCAGGGCCAACACAGATAGACAGACAACATTCACACTCACATCCACACACTAGGGCCAATTTTAGTGTTGCCAATCAACTTATCCCCAGGTGCATGTCTTTGGAAGTGGGTGGAAGCCGGAGTACCCGGAGGGAACCCACGCAGTCACGGGGAGGACATGCAAACTCCACACAGAAAGATCCCGAGCCCGGGATTGAACCCAAGACTACTCAGGACCTTCAAATATTTCAAATAGGACTATTTGATGTGAAGTAATTGTAGCCTTAAATAGGTCAATAATTTACAACAACATTGATTTTGATTCATTATTATTATTTGAACAATGGAAAAAAACAGCCTGCATGGCAGCTTTGTGTTTTTAGAGTCAACATTGCAACTTTTTTCGTTACATTTCACCTATTTTGCTCTTTTATTCCACTTCTGTTAAATGTTTTTTTGTTTTTTTTCAGCAGTAATTTTAAAAAGTGCCATGGGCCATTAAAAAAAAAAAAAAAAAGGAAAAAAAAGCCACCTCCGTCTTAGAATATGTTTTGTTTCTCATCCTAGCACACTTCATCAGCTCATGTTGAAAGACTAAGTGGGACAGCTCTGGACAAGAGCTGAGCAGCCTGGACAGTCCAGCATGCAATCACTTCAACGCCCTGCCTAAAGAAATATTTGGACCAATGAGAACACTCACAGCTTCCTTGGTGCTCTGAGCACGTAGCGCTGCTTCTTATTCCAACATGTCATCACCCAAATGCAATCAAACCAGCTCAACTTCTCTTTTAAGACAATAAAACCGATGCGTCAAGTGACAAAAAAAAACTAAACAAACATGTTTCAACAAGTACCGTGTTGTAATTACTGTAATTATACCTCAACCGCGAAGAGGACGAGGAATTATTTGGAAGCAGGCGATTGTTAGAGAGAGGCTGCTGTTTTTATACATGGAAAAAATCATTTCGCTCACTTGACTGTTTAACCATGATAATGATTTGGAATGCATGAGAAAGTGGAGAGTCGTGAATGCACGACACGGCAGCACCGCCCGGTCAGCATTAATGACACTTGATGACAAGTTTGCAGCTAAGTAGCAACATTTTAAAGTGCATGCAGAGTACTACTTGTGATTAGAGATGGGTGCCGTTCACATTTCAACCGATACAGTACCAATTCCCACTGCCTGGGAATCGATACTCAATGGTACCGATTTTCAGTACTTTTGTGTGTGTAAATAAATATTGTTTTTGATAATCAAATCAAATGTTTTATTGCAACATTTAAAAGTGAGCCGATTATGACAACTACTGTCCGGTTGTCATATCTTGTTTTAGTATCACATTTGCAGGTGTTACATACAGCTGCAAGCCCAAGACGCTAGATGGCACTAGTGTATAGTGTATGGCGTGTTTTGTTTTGTTGTTGCGCCCTAAAAAGTGTTAATACTGTAAGTATTGTATTCATTACGCACCAGTTGTTTGAATGTAGAGTGCATCTTAGTTGTAGTTTTCATAAACACATTTGGAGGTGTTGAAATTGCCATGTAAAATGGCTAATGCTAATCAGTAGCATGTCAACAGCAAAGCCAATGTATATTAGCATCGAGCGAGCTGGCTTACTTTACTTATGATTTTTTTCTCAGGTAATGTTCTCCCAGGTGTGTATTGTGTGTGTGTGTGTGTGTACTGTGTGTGTGTGTGTGTGTGTGTGTGTGTGTGTGTGTGTGGGGTGGGGGGCGGGGGACACACACGTTTATGTTACATGTCCACAGCAGCTAAAGAACGTAGAGAAATTAGTTTTTTCTAAGAGATTTAAAGCCACTTTTCCGCCAACATTCCAGGAACTGAATGTTCCTGGAACTCAAAGGCTCCTTTTTTGTTAGCACAGTTCAAAGTAGTTGTTCTTGTGCAGGTAGTATTTTTGTGTGTGTAAATAAATATTGTCTTTGATAATAAAACCTCATTTTTTATTGCAACATTTAAAAGTGAGCCGATTATGACAACTACTGTCCGGTTGTCATATCTTGTTTTATTATCACATTTGCAGGTGTTACATACAGTAGTGTATAGTTTATGGTGTGTTTTGTTTTGTTGTTGCGCCCTAAAAAATGTTAATACTGTAAGTATTGTACTCATTGTGGCCGTGCGCAACCCGAGGGTCCCTGGTTCAATCCCCACCTAGTACCAACCTCGTCATGTCCGTTGTGTCCTGAGCAAGACACTTCACCCTTGCTCCTGATGGGTGCTGGTTAGCGCCTTGCATGGCAGCTCCCTCCATCAGTGTGTGAATGTGTGTGTGAATGGGTAAATGTGGAAGTAGTGTCAAAGCGCTTTGAGTACCTTGAAGGTAGAAAAGCGCTTTACAAGTACAACCCATTTATTTATCATTTATTACGCACCATTTTTTTTCATGTAGAGTGCATCTTAATTGTTTTCATAAACACATTTGGAGGTGTTGAAATCGCCATGTAAAATGGCTAATGCTAATCAGTAGCATTTCAACAGCAAAGCCAATGTATATTAGCATCGAGCTAGCTAGCTTACTTTACTCACAATGGAGCGTTTTTTGGAGTAAATTTCTTTGTCGGCATTGAACATTACAACATCATAGAGAGGTGCCCCTGGGTGGTGCGTGACGTCACGCACCACCCGGGGGCACCGTTGGATTTTACGCGACTCGGCGCTCAGCAGGACCGGCGGGATTCGGTCCGACTCGGTACCCATCCCCACTCATGATACTTGCCATCTTGTGGAGTTTTACAAAAGAAAAAAAAAAAGAGTACATTGCTAGGAGGTTGCCTACAGCCGCAGCCGACACAATGTTCGTCCGCATTGTTCCAACCCGCGTTTATAAAAAGTGAGTGGTCATCGTTAAATGCTATTTTCTTCCCTGGTCCTTCCATAAACGCAAAGATGGCGCCCCGCCCTCCTTAAGTACCTACACCCTTGTGTATGCTGCTCGCTGTCTATGCTTTTAAGATGTTGCTAAAAGCGGCCTTATTGACCAAACATCGGCGAGGCCAGGCTTAAACGCCGCCTTTAAAGCGCCATGATTAAATTGTGCGCTGGAAGGGGAGGGGTGGGGGTGCGGGGGGCAACGGAAACCTGATGACCCCCCATTGATTTTTACATCAGCGCAGCTTTAGCGCAACTTAGCGTCGAGTGGGAAAACAGGCGCTTGTGTGTGTGTGTGTGTGTGTGTGTGTGTGTGTGTGTGTGTGTGTGTGTGTGTGTGTGTGATGTTGAAGGACAACAATCACTTCTTTGTGTGTGTGTGTGTGTGTGTGTGTGTTTTCACACACGTGACAACTAATAATGTGAGCTCCGACAGCGAGTGCTCGCACCTCAACAGCATCGTGACGCCAAAAGGGCGTGTTGTGCCATGACAGTGACAATGCACAATTGCTGACATGGCATTCACCGGTGAAATATGAGCAGGAAGTGAGAGAGCGTGTGTGTGTGTGTGTGTTTGTGTTTGTGTGTGTCTTAAAGACGACAGTCTCAATGCCTCTGTGCTGCTCGTTAAATAAAGCCAGGAATCAAACTGTCGAGGGGCCGTCGGGGACGTTTTTCATAATTACCTTTTACACACATGACTGAAATGCTTTGACATAAACAACTAAAAAAATATTCTCTCACACACACTATTGAAACACTCATGTACACAAGTGAAACACTCCTATACACACTACTGAAACACTCATATACACAAGTTATACTCTTACACACACTATTTTAAACACTCATACACTACTGAAACACAAATGTACACAAGTGAAACACTCTCAAACACACTACTGAAACACTAATGTACACAAGTGCAACACTCTCATACACACTACTGAAACACTAATGTACACAAGTGAAACACTCATATACACACTATTGGAATACTCTTATACACAAGTGAAACACTCATACACACTACTGAAGCACTCTCATATACACACGTCAAGCACTCTTATACACACTATTGAAACACTCATACACACTACTGAAACACTAATGTACACAAATGAAACACTCTTATACACACTCCTGAAACACTAATGTACACAAGTGAAACACTCATACACACTACTGAAGCACTCTCATATACACAGGTCAAGCACTCTTATACACACTCCTGAAACACTAATGTACACAAGTGAAACACTCATACACACTACTGAAGCACTCTCATATACACAGGTCAAGCACTCTTATAAACATTACTGAAACACTCATATACACAAGTTAGATACTCTTACACACACTATTGAAACACTCATACACACTACTGAAACACTAATGTACACAGATGAAACACTCTTGTACACACTCCTGAAATACTAATGTTCACAAGTGAAACACTCATACACACTACTGAAGCATTCTCACCTACACAGGACAAGCACTCCTATACACACTACTGAAACACTCATATACACAAGTTAGATACTCTTACACACACTATTGAAACACTCATACACATTACTGAAACACTAATGTACACAAGTGAAACACTCTTATACACACTCCGGAAACACTAATGTACACAAGTGAAACACTCACACACACTACTGAAGCACTCTCATATACACAGGTCAAACACTCTTATACACTACTGAAACACTCATACACACTACTGAAACACTCATGTACACAAGTGAAACAAACTTATACATACTACTGAAACACTCAAATACACAACTGAAACACACTTATACACACTACTGAAACACTAATGTACAAAAGTGAAACACTCTCATACACACTACTGAAACACTCATGTACACAAGTGAAACACTCTTATACACACTCCTGAAACACTAGTGTACACAAGTGAAACACTCTCATACACACTCCTGAAACACTAATGTACACAAGTGAAACACTCATACACACTACTGAAGCACTCTCATATACACAGGTCAAACACACTTATACACACTACTGAAACACTCATACACACAACTGAAACACTCATGTACACAAGTGAAACACACTTATACATACTACTGAAACACACTTATACACACTACTGAAACACTCATATACACAAGTGAAACTCATATACACACTACTGAAACACTCATATACACAAGTGAAACTCATATACACAAAACTAAAATGTTCTCATACACACAAGTTAAACGCTCCTATACACACAACTGAAACACTCATGTACACAAGTTAAATGCTCCTATACACACTACTGAAACACCCATATGCACAAACGCTCTTATACACACTACTGAAACACTCATATACACAAGTTAAATGCTCTTACACACAGTATTGAAACACTCTCATACACACTACTGAAACACTAATGTACACAAGTGAAACTCTCTTTTACACACTACTGAAACACTCATACACACAACTGAAACACTTATGTACACTGGTGAAAAACACTTATACACTACCGAAACACTCATACACACAAGTGAAACTCGTATACACAAAACTAAAACGTTCTCATACACACAAGTAAAATGCTCTTATACACACAAGTTAAACACTCTTATAAACACTACTGAAACACTTATATACACAAATGTAACGCTAATGTACACACTACTGAAACACTTTAATGTACACAAATGATACACACTATTGAAACTGGAAGCGTTTTAATCATGTGTGTAAGAATCATTTTTCAGTTGTTTATGTGAGAGTGTTTCAGTAGTGTGTGTAAGAATATTGCAAATTTAGCGTTGCAATTGCCCACTCTGGACGAGGTAATGACTCAGAGTTAAAGGAAACCTAGCATTTGAATTAACATAAAACATTTAAAAAATGGTAACACTTTAGTATGGGGAACACATTCATCATTAATGAGTTGCTTATTAACATTCAAATTAGTAATATACTGGCTCTTAATTAGTCATTATTAAGTACTTATTAATGCCTTATTCTGCATGGCCTTATTATACAACCAGTAAGCCGTTAACTAAGAGTCTTCCCTCAATAACCTCAGAATTATTGCTTATTAGTAACCCTAACCCTTATATGTTCCCCGAGTGTCCAAATAACTCTAAATTAAGTCTTTGTTACTTAGAATATGTTCCCCATACTAAAGTGTTACCAAAAAAATTAAAATAAATATATATATATATATATATATATATTCTTTTTACATATAAACATATAGAATTAGTCATGTTTGCTTTCCATTATTACTTTTTTCAATTGTATTTATTTATTATTTTAAATGTATTTATTTATTTATCATTCTTATTCTTTTTTTCCAAGTTATTTGTCCTCAGAGTTTGATTACCAGTATATCTTAATTTTTATTGTAGTGTTTTATACTGTTTTTAGACTCTATTAATGCATTTTATTCTTTGTTATAATGTGTGTATTTATTTTGTGTTGTTAAAATGCTACGCATTGTTTTAAGTGAAGGGAAATTCTAAGTGTCACTGCCAAAGCATGGAAACACCACAGAAAACTAAATTACAGCCAATATTTCTGAATAATTCCCACCAATAGAGTAATATTTGCATAAATTAAATGATTCTGATCCACATCTTATCGTGTAACAGATATGAGTGATTGTTTCCTTGATGGGGGAAAAAAACCAATATGAGCCAGTGTTTTGAACGGCTCCTTTCCAAGAGCCATAAATCCTATCTTGAATATCAAATGGCCCTTTGTCATGTTGTGATGCAGACCATGTATAATTTAGTTCTTTGCAATCAAAAATGCTGCAGGCCACAAATGGCCCTCGGCCACACTTTTAACTCCACTGTCTTAAGTGGAGTTAGTTATTATTATTATTATTATTATTATTACTATATCAGCTACGCATCAGTCTTTTTGTTAACTTCTTTTTACAATAGCAAAAAATTAAGGACGCTAATGAATAAAATACTTGGTCTTTTTTAATAAAGTTTACACTGAATGTTGTACTTTTTATCTTAATATAGTCAACTTTTTTTGCCTCAAAAAAAAATACAAATGTTAGATAAAAGGTAACAATATTTTGGTACCAATACCAAGATGTGTTTTGATACTTTTTCAAAATAAAGGCGACCACAAAAAATGCACTATTGGCTTTATTTTAACATAAAATCTTATGATACATTAAACATATTTCTTATTGCAATCAAAGACAGATTTGGGCATTAATTAAGATAGTAAACATTGTAGACAACTTGTCTTTTATTATAAAGTAAGCAAACAAAGTCTCTTAATTAGTCTGCTGACATATGCAGTAACATTGTGTCATTTATCATTCTATTATTTTGTCAAAACTATGACTGATTATTGATCTACTTGTTTATTTACTGTTAATATCTGCTTGCTTTCTGTTTTAACATGTTCTATCTACACTTCTGTTAAAAAGTAATAATCACTTATTATGGATGTCCGTCCGATAATGGCTTTTTGCCGATATTCCGATATTGTCCAACTCTTTAATTACCGATACCGATATCAACCGATATATACAGTTGTGGAATTAACAAATTATTATGCCTAATTTGGACAACCAGGTATGGTGAAGATAAGTTACTTTAAAAAAATAAAAAAATAATAAGATAATTAAATTAAAAAAAAAAATTCTTGAATAAAAAGAAAGTAAAACAATATAAAAACAGTTACATTGAAACTAGTAATGAATGAAAATGAGTAAAATTAACTGTTAAAGGTTAGTACTATTAGTGGACCAGCAGCACGCACAATCATGTGTGCTTACGGACTGTATCCCTTGCAGACTGTATTGATATATATTGATATATATTGTAGGAACCAGAATATTAATAACAGAAAGAAACAACCCTTTTGTGTGAATGAGTGTAAATGGGGGAGGAAGGTTTTTTGGGTTGGTGCACTAATTGTAAGTGTATCTTGTGTTTTTTATGTTGATTTAATTAAAAAAAATAAAATTAAAAAAATTAAAAAATGATACCGCTAATAAAAAAAACGATACCGATAATTTCCGATATTACATTTTAACGCATTTAGCGGTCGATAATATCAGCCTGCCAATATTATCACTTATTCTTCTGATGTTTGATACTTAACATAAGTTTTAAATGATACTACAAATTTTGGTATCAATCCAATACCAAGTAGTTACAGGATCATACATTGGTCATAATTTAGGTTCTCCTGTGTCCAGGGACATATTTCCTGAGTTTAAAAACAATAAAAGATTTTGTGATACTAAAAAGTATCAGTGTAATAATTTTATTATTGACTATATACGGCTCTTGTACTTGGTATCGTTACAGTCGACGTTTGTATAGATTCACCCATTTGTTGACATACTATTGTATCCGTGTTTAGCATGTTTAGCTATTCCTCGTCCTGCAGGGATGATATTTGTAAAAAAAAAAAAAAAAAAAAAAAGTTTGTCGCCATGGAGGCAAAGATTAGTGATTTAGAATGAGCTAAAACACCGTGGACGGACGTTAGCCGCGAGCTAGCTATGTTTTAAACAGAACGGCCCTTCAGACCTTATAGCTTCACTTGTATCATACATTTTGTGTGTGTGTGTGTGTTGACTCATATGCGCCCCGACTCACATTACCAGCAATGTCACCACTTTTTAAAAAGTACAGGTATTTTTTAAAGGCTGTATAGCACCTTAACTATACAGCCTCCTTAGTACCGCGATACTTTATCACCGTACGACCCTAACAGGGAGTAAAGGTTTTATGGCATTATTTCAAGAGGGACCACATGACTAATTGTGTGACGCTGCCTCTAAATAAAGTCGACTTGGATTCAAAGCTAATGTTTAATAGCAGTTTAGGCTAGCAGAGTCAACACAGACTGACCTCCCGGGTCCACTTAAGGACAGGATGGCGTAAAGTGTACTACCGGCATGATGGCGGAGCAGGGGGCGGGTTATGCCTCCCGCCCCAACCCGCCTCCATCCGCTCAAACTGAGCCCGCCCCGCGCGTCGGCGTGCCGCCAATAATTCATGAGTGATCCGCGCCCCTCGCCGGCCTTTAGCATTTTTTATTTAATCTGCCGAGCCCCCGCTGCTGCTGCGCGCTTCATCAATAATACACGCAGACATGTGTGTTAACACATCCAGCGGGCGCGGGAGTGCACGTGAGGGAGATGGCGGGGTCGGCACGAGAGAGAAGGGGGGAGGGGGGGCGGGGTCATTATGAAAATCTTTGCTAAAACTGGATGTACTTCCATTAAGTCAGTGCTTCTCAATTATTTTCTGTTACGCCCCCCCAGTTACGCATCACAAAGTTTGCTTTTTTTTTTTTAAGCAGCATCACTGATTATTACTCACTGCAGACTTTTGATAAAACATCACTTACTGTACAAGGTCTGCTGTCATTAGGATGCCGACCGCGAGGATGTTCATATATTCCCATTTAGACGAAATCTTACTCATAATTCTCGTGAAGAAAAGTGGTGTGGAACGGAGCGTCTTTTCGTGTCTGAATTGGCTGTCAAAGTCTACCAACTTGTCGGAGTACGTCCTCAGCCTTCTACTATCCAGCTGAGAGGCATGATTCTATCATCTAGACCAGTGTTTTTCAACCAGTAAGATATTGACTACCTAATTTTTCTAAAAAAATAGTTTTTGCAAACCACTAATTGTATTCTTTGAATAATGTGCCGTTGTTGAGTGTCCGTGTGGTCTCATGATCAACAGAGTAACCATGTAATACTCTTCCATATCAGTAGGTGGCAGCAGGTAGATAATTGCTCTGTTTTGAGATAAGAGAATTAGCAATTTTTTATTCATATTATCAATTTTTTAAATGTTTATTGACACAGGAAAGGTCCCATTTACAAACCCCGTTTCCATATGAGTTGGGAAATTATGTTAGATGTAAATATAAACGGAATACAATGATTTGCAAATCCTTTTCAACCCATATTCAATTGAATGCACTACAAAGACAAGATATTTGATGTTCAAACTCATAAACTTAATTTTGTTTTTTGCAAATAATAATTAACTTGGAATTTCATGGCTGCAACACGTGCCAAAGTAGTTGGGAAAGGGCATGTTCACCACTGTGTTACATGGCCTTTTCTTTTAACAACACTCAATAAACGATTGGGAACTGAGGAAACTAATTGTTGAAGCTTTGAAAGTGGAATTCTTTCCCATTCTTGTTTTATGTAGAGCTTCAGTCGTTCAACAGTCCGAGGTCTCCGCTGTCGTATTTTACGCTTCATAATGCGCCACACATTTTCGATGGGGGACAGGTCTGGACTGCAGGCGGACCAGGAAAGTACCCGCACTCTTTTTTTACAAAGCTACGCTGTTGTAACACGTGCTGAATGTGGCTTGGCATTGTGTTGCTGAAATAAGCAGGGGCGTCCATGAAAAAGACGGCGCTTAGATGGCAGCATATGTTGCTCCAAAACCTGTATGTACCTTTCAGCATTAATGGTGCCTTCACAGATGTGTAAGTTACCCATGCCTTGGGCACTAATGCACCACCATACCATCACAGATGCTGGCTTTTCAACTTTGCATCGATAACGGTCTGGATGGTTCGCTTCCCCTTTGGTCCGGATGACACGATGTCGAATATTTCCAAAAACAATTTGAAATGTGGACTCGTCAGACCACAGAACACTTTTCCACTTTGCATCAGTCCACCTTAGATGATCTCGGGCCCAGAGAAGCCGGCGGCGTTTCTGGGTGTTGTTGATAAATGGCTTTCGCTTTGCATAGTAGAGCTTTAATTTGCACTTACAGATGTAGCGACCAACTGTATTTAGTGACAGTGGTTTTCTGAAGTGTTCCTGAGCCCATGTGGTGATATCCTTTAGAGATTGATGTCGGTTTTTGATA
>NC_084549.2:61787500-61820000 GCF_033978685.3 Nerophis lumbriciformis | reverse complement strand
AGAACACAAACCAAGGACCCAGATTTCCCTCGCCTGGACGCGGGTCACCGGGGCCCCCCTCTGGAGCCAGGCCCGGAGGTGGGGCACGATGGCGAGCGCCTGGTGGCCGGGCCTGTCCCCATGGTGTCCGGCCGGGCACAGCCCGAAGAGGCAACGTGGGTCCCCCCTCCAATGGGCTCACCACCCATAGCAGGGGCCATAGAGGTCGGGTGCAGTGTGAGCTGGGCGGCAGCCGAGGGCAGGGCACTTGGCGGTCCGATCCTCGGCTACATAAGCTGGCTCTTGGGACGTGGAACGTCACTTCGCTGGGGGGGAAGGAGCCTGAGCTAGTGCGTGAGGTGGAGAAGTTCCGGCTAGATATAGTCGGACTCACTTCGACGCACAGCAAGGGCTCTGGAACCACTTCTCTTGAGAGGGGCTGGACTCTCTTCCACTCTGGCGTTGCCGGCAGTGAGAGGCGACGGGCTGGGGTGGCAATTCTTGTTGCCCCTCGGCTCAAAGCCTGCACGTTGGAGTTCAACCCGGTGGACGAGAGGGTAGCTTCCCTCCGCCTTCGGGTGGGGGGCGGGTCCTGACTGTTGTTTGCGTTTACGCGCCAAACGGCAGCTCAGAGTACCCACCCTTTTTGGATTCACTCGAGGGAGTACTGGAGAGTGCTCTCCCGGGTGATTCCCTCGTTCTACTGGGGGACTTCAACGCTCATGTTGGCAGCGACAGTGAAACCTGGAGAGGTGTGATTGGGAAGAATGGCCGCCCGGATCTGAACCTGAGTGGTGTTCTGTTATTGGACTTTTGTGCTCGTCACAGATTGTCGATAACAAACACCATGTTCAAACATAAGGGTGTCCATATGTGCACTTGGCACCAGGACACCCTAGGCCGCAGTTCCATGATCGACTTTGTAGTTGTGTCATCGGATTTGCGGCCTCATGTTTTGGACACTCGGGTGAAGAGAGGGGCGGAGCTTTCTACCGATCACCACCTGGTGGTGAGTTGGCTGCGATGGTGGGGGAGGATGCCGGACAGACCTGGCAGGCCCAAACGCATTGTGAGCGTTTGCTGGGAACGCCTGGCAGAGTCTCCTGTCAGAGAGAGTTTCAATTCCCACCTCCGGAAGAACTTTGAACATGTCACGAGGGAGGTGCTGGACATTGAGTCCGAGTGGACAATGTTCCGTACCTCTATTGTCGAGGCGGCCGATTGGAGCTGTGGCCGCAAGGTAGTTGGTGCCTGTCGTGGCGGTAATCCTAGAACCCGTTGGTGGACGCCGGCGGTGAGGGATGCCGTCAGGCTGAAGAAGGAGTTCTATCGGGTTCTTTTGGCTCATGGGACTCCTGAGGCAGCAGACAGGTACCGACAGGCCAAGCGGTGTGCGGCTTCAGCGGTCGCGGAGGCAAAAACTCGGACATGGGAGGGGTTCGGGGAGGCCATGGAAAAAGACTTCCGGACGGCTTCGAAGCAATTCTGGACCACCATCCGCCGCCTCAGGGGCGGTACAGCTCGGTTGGTAGAGCGGCCGTGCCAGCAACTTGAGGGTTGCAGGTTCGATCCCCGCATCCGCCATCATAGTTACTGCCGTTGTGTCCTTGGGCAAGACACTTTACCCACCTGCTCCCAGTGCCACCCACACTGGTTTAAATGTAACTTAGATATTGGGTTTCACTATGTAAAGCGCTTTGAGTCACTAGAGAAAAGCGCTATATAAATATAATTCACTTCACTTCACTTCACTCAGGAAGGGGAAGCAGTGCAGTGTCAACACCGTGTATGGTGGGGATGGTGCTCTGCTGACCTCGACTGCGGATGTTGTGGATCGGTGGAGGGAATACTTCGAAGACCTCCTCAATCCTACCAGCACGTCTTCCTATGAGGAAGCAGGGCCTGGGGAATCTGTGGTGGGCTCTCCTATTTCTGGGGCTGAGGTTGCCGAGGTAGTTAAAAAGCTCCTCTGTGGCAAGGCCCCGGGGGTGGATGAGGTCCGCCCGGAGTTCCTTAAGGCTCTGGATGTTGTGGGGCTGTCTTGGTTGACAAGACTCTGCAACATCGCGTGGACATCGGGGGCGGTACCTCTGGATTGGCAGACCGGGGTGGTGGTTCCTCTCTTTAAGAAGGGGAACCGGAGGGTGTGTTCCAACTATCGTGGGATCACACTCCTCAGCCTTCCCGGTAAGGTCTATTCAGGTGTACTGGAGAGGAGGCTACGCCGGATAGTCGAACCTCGGATTCAGGAGGAACAGTGTGGTTTTCGTCCTGGTCGTGGAACTGTGGACCAGCTCTATACTCTCGGCAGGGTCCTTGAGGGTGCATGGGAGTTTGCCCAACCAGTCTACATGTGCTTTGTGGACTTGGAGAAGGCATTCGACCGTGTACCCCGGGAAGTCCTGTGGGGAGTGCTCAGAGAGTATGGGGTAACGGACTGTCTTATTGTGGCAGTTCGCTCCCTGTATAATCAGTGTCAGAGCTTGGTCCGCATTGCCGGCAGTAAGTCGGACACGTTTCCAGTGAGGGTTGGACTCCGCCAAGGCTGCCCTTTGTCACCGATTCTGTTCATAACCTTTATGGACAGAATTTCTAGGCGCAGTCAGGGCGTTGAGGGGATCTGGTTTGGTGGCTGCAGGATTAGGTCACTGCTATTTGCAGATGATGTGGTCCTGATGGCTTCCTCCGGCCAAGATCTTCAGCTCTCACTGGATCGGTTCGCAGCCGAGTGTGAAGCGACTGGGATGGGAATCAGCACCTCCAAGTCCGAGTACATGGTTCTCTCCCGGAAAAGGGTGGAGTGCCATCTCCGGGTTGGGGAGGAGATCTTGCCCCAAGTGGAGGAGTTCAAGTACCTCGGAGTCTTGTTCACGAGTGGGGGAAGAGTGGATCGTGAGATCGACAGGCGGATCGGTGCGGCGTCTTCAGTAATGCGGACGCTGTATCGATCCGTTGAGGTGAAGAAGGAGCTGAGCCGGAAGGCAAAGCTCTCGATTTACCGGTCGATCTACGTTCCCATCCTCACCTATGGTCATGAGCTTTGGGTCATGACCGAAAAGACAAGATCACGGGTACAAGCGGCCGAAATGAGTTTCCTCCGCCGAGTGGCGGGGCTCTCCCTTAGAGATAGGGTGAGAAGCTCTGTCATTCGGGGGGAGCTCAAAGTAAAGCCGCTGCTCCTCCACATCGAGAGGAGCCAGATGAGGTGGTTCGGGCATCTGGTCAGGATGCCACCCGAACGCCTCCCTAGGAAGGTGTTTCGGGCACGTCCGACCGGTAGGAGGCCACGGGGAAGACCCAGGACACGCTGGGAAGACTATCTCTCCCGGCTGGCCTGGGAACGCCTCGGGATCCCCCGGGAGGAGCTGGACGAAGTGGCTGGGGAGAGGAGAGTCTGGGTTTCCCTGCTTAAGCTGCTGCTCCCGCGACCCGACCTCGGATAAGCGGAAGAAGATGGATGGATGGATGGATGGATGCTGAACACCCTCACTGATGATGCATTCTGCTTCGTCTCCTTGTTGTGTGCGCAGTTGTGCACTGCACTCTCTAAAAGCCCTAGATGTTATTGTCACATATGCATGTACAGTAGATGGCAGTATTGTCCTGTTTAAGAGTGTCACAACATTGCTGTTTACGGCAGACAAACTGCTTTACGGTAGACGAAAACGTGACTGCTGTTGTTGTGTGTTGTTGCCGCGCTGGGAGGACGTTAATGAAACTGCCTAAAAATAAACCCACATAAGAAACCAAGAACTCGCCCTCGATCATTCTACAGTTCTACGTGATTGGGCAGGCACGCTGTTTGTTTGTTTGTTTGTATTGTGGGAAAGCGGACGTGAAAACAGGCTGTCGACACGTCACTCAGGTCCGCCTGAATTTCGGGAAATTTTCGGGAGAAAATTTGTTCCGGGAGGTTTTCGGGAGAGGCGCTTAATTTCGGGAGTCTCCCGGAAAATCCGGGAGGGTTGGCAAGTATGCCACTGCCCTAAAGGGAAACCTTTTTAAATGATAGTTAGATCCATTCTGAAGATGCCTAAGTGATTTTTAAGGTAAGATAAGATAATCCTTTATTGATCCCACAACAGGGAAATTTGGGTTACTTTGTTTACATGTTTCAAATATTGGTAAAAGAGAAAATGTATTTTCTTGAAAAGTGAAAAACATTTGTTATCCTGGCATTAATAGTACTGTGATTCTGTATGGTATCCATCCTTAGTTCAAACTAATATATTTTTCTAAAAACAACATCTGGTTTAGTGTTCCTTAGGATGACATTTTCATACAGCATGATTATAAAACATTATCACCTTAAAGTATGATTCACATTCAGAATTGTCCATCCTTCTATATATGGTAGTTGGAGTTGCAGACAACTTCATTACTGCTAAATAGCAGTTTTCAGTAATGTCACAGAAGATGCAGGATTTGCTTTAACATTTAAGTGGTGAAACTTCCTATAAGAGGACAGCTGTAGTGCTGTATTCTGACCATCATGTCATATTTCATTTGAACTTTTTATTTATTTATTTATTTTTTCTAGTAGTCACGTACAAATTTGTGTGAATTATGCAAAATTATTTAAATTTGGTCCCCATGAACCATATTAACTCTTTTTCCCCAGGGTCCCCAGTAAGAATGATCAGCACATTACTTCATCAATCCAGAGATTTAAAGACGTGTATGAGCTAACTGGGCAGTTTTTTTTTTTTATGTCTCCACAACCTGTAGAAAGGGTGGTCCCCACAAGTGATGATCAAAAACTTGGTCCTCATTCCAAATGATAACCAGGATGTGTGTGTGCGTGTGTGTGTGTGTGTGTGTGTGTGTGTGTGTGTGTGTGTGTGTGTGTGTGTGTGATGCCTCCCTGCCCTCGTCATTAATGGAATATGAGCTTTTGTAATTACCGGCAGCCAGAGAGGGGCAAGCCAATTAGGAAGTCAAGTGAAGTGGAGGAGCGGCTCCTCTTAATTAGGCACAAATATACATGTGCTGTACGTGTCAAATTCACCCTTCCAAAGAGTTCATCAAATCAAATAAAAACGCTACTATGCTGCTTCTGAAAAATACCGGTGCATTTTTTATTTTTTTGCTTTCCCCCTCTGGACATCACGGCGCGCCGTCGTCACATTGATGGTAAAACAAGCTTTCTATATGCAAAGTATTAATCTATATGACCCAATACATAAGTAAGCGCTTATTTGTCCACATCTTTTGGACGATGTTAGTGACTCAGGCCAGTGACCATGGAAAGAACTTTCCAAATACACAGTATTTACTTATATGACCCAATACATAATTAAGTGCTTATTAGTCCCCATCTTGTGGAGGATGTTGGTGACTCAGGCCAGTGACCATGGAGTGAACTTTCTATATGCAAAGTATTAACCTATATGACCCAATACATAAGTAAGCGCTTATTTGTCCGCATCTTGTGGAGGATGTTAGTGACTCATGCCAGTGACCATGGAGTGAACTTTCTATATGCAAAGTATTTACCTATATGACCCGATACATAAATGCTTATTTGTTTCCATCTTGTGGACAATGTTAGTGACTCAGGCCAGTGACCATGGAGAGAACTTTCCAAATACACAGTATTTACCTATATGACCCAATACATAAGTAGGTGCTTATTTGTCCGCATCTTGTGGACAATGTTAGTGACTCAGGCCCGTGACCATGGAGTGAACTTTTTATATAAAAAGTATTTATCTATATGACCCAATACATAAGTAGGTGCTTATTTGTCCGCATCTTGTGGAGGATGTTAGTGACTCAGGCCAGTGACAATGGAGTGAACTTTCTATGTACAAAGTTTTTACTTATATGACCCAATACATAAGTAAGCGCTTATTTGTCCGCATCTTGTGGAGGATGTTAGTGACTCATGTTAGTGACTCAGGCCAGTGACCATGGAGTGAACTTTCTATATGCAAAGTATTTTACCTATATGACCCAATACATACGTGCTTATTTTTTTCCATCTTGTGGACGATGTTAGTGACTCAAGCCAGTGACCATGGAGTGAACTTTCTATATGCAAAGTATTAACTTATATGACCCAATGCATAAGTGCTTATTTTTTCCATTTTGTGGACGATGTTAGTGACTCAGGCCCGTGACCATGGAGTGAACTTTCTTTATGCAACGTATTTACCTATATGACCCAATGCATCCATCCCTCCATCCATTTTCTACCGCTTATTCCCTTTGGGGTCGCGGGGGGCGCTGGAGCCTATCTCAGCTACAATCGGGCGGAAGGCGGAGTACACCCTGGACAAGTCGCCACCTCATCGCAGATGTCACTAACATCGTCCACAAGATGGAAACAAATAAGCACTTATGCATTGGATCATGTTTTTCACCTTCTCAGCTGAAAAACATGACCCAATGCATAAGTGCTTATTTGTTTCCATCTTGTGGACGATGTTAGTGACACAGGCCAGTGATCATGGAGATAACTTTCCAAAAGCAAAGTATTTACTTATAAGACCCAATACATAAGTAAGTGCCTATTTGTCCCAGTCTTGTGAACGATGTTAGTGACTCATGTCAGTGACCATGGAGAGAACTTTCGAGATACACATTATTATTTACTTATATGACCCAATCCAAACAACCTTCCCTGATCATGGCGCAGGAAAAAAACATCAACCGGCACAAAAGGTCAACAAACATGTCACACATAACAAAGCCTGCTTACTGAACTTTGTGGGTATTCTAAAAAAAAACAACCAAAAAACAGCCAACCACCATAAAAACAACCCATTTAAATCCATTGCAATGCATGATGTGGAAAATGCAAAAAAACTCTCCACACTTATCCATGCATTTTAGCTGCTTGACATTTCTGAATGATTACAAAAATTTATCGTATAAGAAAGTGAATACTAATAAATATAAATCAATATTCATGCTTTCAACCCACTCTGCAAAGAAATAAATCAAAGCAAGTCCGTACGGCAACAACACAACAATCCGACGTGTAAAATTGGTGCGGCCCCAGCGTGTTTATTTGGATTTTCTGTTCTTTCCCCACGCCGCACAATGAACGCGAGTGTCTGAAGGCGGCATGTGATTGGCTGTGGGGAACACAACAATAAGGAGGCTAATTTCATGCGCTAAGTTATAATTGCACTGTCGCCTCTGGCCAAAACCGCGTGTGTTTGTTTGTGTGTGTGTGTGTGTGTGTGTGTCGACTGTGCATCTATTCATGCGCTCGCAACATCTAAGGACGATACGAGGCGCCGATCTGCCGCCCACGTGAGGAAGCGGCTGTCCGGAGTCATGAAACACGATTGTCTAAGCTTTTGCATAATCGAATGTCTGGCACGCTGCTAGCTCGTCATGTGAGCAAAGTGTGTGTGTGTGTGTGTGTGTGTGTGTGTGTGTGTGTGTGTGTGTGTGTGTGTGTGTGTGTGTGTGTTCTTGTATGTTAACCCTTCTTGAGACATCAACAAGGAAAAGTAGCTTCCATATGAGGAGGTGTGAACAAGTTAGGACATAAATCATGGTCCCAATACGGAAAACCATTGCATCTAATAGAGAATGTCTCATTTGCACCCCTGGTGGTGAAATCTATCAAAATGAGGGTGGTCCCAAAAAGGAGGGATTTTTCAAATTGACTGTGTGTCGGTTTTAAAAGTGCTCCCCCTCTGGCCAACATATGTAATAACAAGTGTGTGTAAGAAATTGAAATGCGCCCCCTTTGGCTAAAATTAATTAAAATAAATCAATACATACATATATAGAGACATACTGTAATAACTTGAAGTAAATAATGAAGATTAAAAAACAATTACAAGCAAAAAACTCAAAAAATAATTATCTAACTAAAAGCAGTCTTTTTCTCACAATGTGTCGACTTTTTTCTTATAAAGTTAGGATCAGTTTCTCATATTCTTTCGGTTTCTGTAATATTGCAATATTTTCTCGTAAAATTACTACTTTTTAATGTAAAATTATTACTTTTTAATGTAAAATTATTACTTTTTAATGTAAAATTATTACTTTTTAATGTAAAATTTTTACTTTTTAAGGCAAAATAGCGACATTTGTCATATAAAATTCTGACTTTTATCCCAATATTGCCCATTTTTTTGTTGTTCTTGTAAAGGTGACATGTTTTGAGTAAAATGATTACTTTTTACATCATTTTGACAAGTAAAATTCCAATTATTATAATATTGCCAACATTTTAAAGTTTTCTTATACAATTGTGACTTTTGTCGAGTAAAAGTACGACTTTTTTCATAAAATTGCCAACGTTTAAGCTTTTTCTTGTAAAATTGCAACTTTTTATCACAATATTGCACAAATGTTCAGTTTTTCTTGTAAACTTTCGATTTGCGTTGAGTAAAATGACGACTTTTATTTTAATACTTTTTCTTTCTTTAGTTTATTTCGAACATGAACACACTTACATCATAATACATCACACAATTTCATAACATTTCATTTTACAACATGCCCGAAAAGGAGTAGGAAGAAGCAAAGCTTATTTAATCCTACCCCTTTCCCACTTCAGAGCGTTTACAAATATATAGAATCATTTACTGAACTTTTTATATAATAAAATAACATCTATGAATTAGTATACAACAGTTTTGTAATATGTAATTAATTAATTCAGTCATTATTAACATATTGAGATGAAGAATATCTTATTTTCAATTAGGTTGAAAGTATTTCTCATAATTCTTCTTCTTTGTACTCTGCAAGCACTATTATTTTGAACAACCTCTTAAACTGGATCATATCAGTACAATTTTTAACTTCTTTACTGCCAAAATACTCCGTTTTTCTTGTTAAATTGTGACCTTTTTCTTGTGAAATTCCAACTCATTTTTCACAAGTTTTTTTTAAATATTTGCATAGTATGTATATATTATTAATGTTGTAAATACAAATCTTTATATATCTAGAAAGGGTGGTCCTAAAGAGGTAGGCATTTTTCTCAGTTCTCAAGAATGCAACACATACAAGAATGTGTGTGTGTGTGTGTGCGTGTGTGTGTGTGTGTGTGTGTGTGTGTAAATAACAGCGTCCATCAGACCAACGATGACAACGTCGAGTGTCACAGATCTTTAGAATCCAGAGTCCCTCACTTGTGACGGCGGGGAAGACTCGGTCCGTGCTGGCGGCTACACATCGCGGAACAAACGCAGTCTGTTTGGCCCGTTCCGCCCAGCCGTCACACAAACGTACGCGCTTCCACGCCACGTCGGGACAGTGGCAGGAATAACGCGTCCCGAAATAACAAGCAGCGATTCTCCAAGCAGGACCGCGGCGTTCATTTAGCCGCCTGCGCCTTTCACGCAGAACAAAGGTCCTGTGTTCTCATTTAAAGTGTCAGCGTCTGGTGAGACCTTGAAAGTAGGACACCTCACTAATCCGATTCTAATCTTGTCGGTAACGATTCGATTCGGAATCAATTCCCGATTCCAATCGATTCTCGATTCAAAATGCATACTTTTTTAATAACATTGGATGCCAGTTGTATGATTAACTACAATCCTCCATAAAATAAACAGCTCTGAACAATTTCTATATTACTTTAAAGAAAACTGGTTTTGTTTGATAAAATGCTTCCCAAACATTTAATAAAGTCAAATACAAATAAGGTAACAAGTATCCAACACTTCTCTTTTCCATACTTGCCAACCTTGAGACCTCCGATTTCGGGAGGTGGGGTGTGGGGGTGGTTGGGGGCGTGGTTAAGAGGGGAGGAGTATATTTACAGCTAGAATTCCCCAAGTCAAGTATTTCATATATATATATATATATATATATATATATATATATATATATATATATAAGAAATACTTGACTACTTGACTTTCAGTGAATTCTAGCTATATATATATATATATATATATATATATATATATATATATATATATATATATATATATATATATATATATATATTTATTTTATTATATGTATAATATATATATATATATACATATATATATATATACATAAAAGAAATACTTGAATTTCAGTGTTCATTTATTTACACATATACACACACATAACACTCATCTACTCATTGTTGAGTTAAGGGTTGAATTGTCCATCCTTGTTCTATTCTCTGTCACTATTTTTCTAACCATGCTGAACACCCTCTCTGATGATGCATTCTGCTTCGTCTCCTTGTTGTGTGCGCAGTTGTGCACTGCACTCTCTAAAAGCCCTAGATGTTAATGTCACATATGCATGTACAGTAGATGGCAGTATTGTCCTGTTTAAGAGTGTCACAACATTGCTGTTTATGGCAGACAAACTGCTTTACGGTAGACGAAAATGTGACTGCTGTTGTTGTGTGTTGTTGCCGTGCTGGGGGGACGTTAATGAAACTGCCTAACAATAAACCTGGAGGGGGCGTGGCCTCCAGCTCCGCCTGAATTTCGGGAGATTTTCGGGAGAAAATTTGTCCCGGGAGGTTTTCGGGAGAGGCGCTGAATTTCGGGAGTCTCCCGGAAAATCCGGGAGGGTTGGCAAGTATGCTCTTTTCTAAAGTAAATCTGTACAGCAGATATGATCATCTACAAAGCCCAAAACCAGTGAAGTTGGCATGTTGTGTAAATGGTAAATAACAACAAAATAAAATGATTTGCAAATCTTTTTCAACTTATATTCAATTGAATAGACTGCAAAGACAAGATACTTAACGTTTGAACTGGAAAACTTTGTTATTTTCTGGAAATGTTAACTCATTTGGAATTTTCATGCCTGGCACAAGTGGCAAAAAAGACTGAGGAAGTTGAGGAATGCTCATCAAGCACGTATTTGGAACATCCCACAGGTGAACAGGCTCATTGGGAACAGGTGGGTGCGTATAAAAGCAGCTTCCATGAAATGCTCAGTCATTCACGTCCAAGGATGGGGGAGGGTCGCCACTTTGTCAACAAATGCCTGAGCAAAATTGTTTAAGAACAACATTTCTCAACCAGCTTTTGCAAGGAATTTAGGGATTTCACCATGCATGGTCCGTAATATCATCAAAAGGTTCAGAGAATCTGGAGAAATCAATGCACATAAGCAGCAAGGCTGAAAACAAACATTGAATGCCCTCTCAGGCGGTGCTGCATCAAAAACAGACACTGTGTAAAGGATATCACCACAAGGATTCAGGAACACTACAGAAAACCACAGTCAGTAAATACAGTTTGTCGCTACATCTGTAAGTGCAAGTTAAAACTCTACTATGCAAAGCCAAAGCCAGTTATCAACAACACCCTGGGCCCGAGCTCATCTAATTTGTTCCTTATAAAAATTACAATAAATAGGGATGTCCGATAATATCGGACTGCTGATATTATCGGCTGATAAATGCTTTAAAATGTAATATCGGAAATTATCGGTATCAGTTTCAAAATTATCAGTATCGGTTTCAAAAAGTAAAATGTATGACTTTTTAAAAAGACACTGTGTACACGGACGTAGAAGTACAGAGCGCCAATAAACCTTAAAGGCACTGCCTTTGCGTTCTGGCCCAATCACATAATATCTACGGCTTTTCACACACACAAGTGAATGCAATGTTGGTCAACAGCCATACAGGTCACACTGAGGGTGGCCGTACAAACAACTTTAATACTGTTACAAATATGCGACACACTGTGAACCCACACCAAACAAGAATGACAAACACATTTCGGGAGAACATCCGCACCGTAACACAACATAAACACAACAGAACAAATACCCAGAACCCCTTTGCAGCACTAACTCTTCCGGGACGCTACAATATACACCCCCCCCCCAACCCCGCCCACCTCAACCTCCTCATGCTCTCTCAGGGAGAGCATGTCCCAAATTCCAAGCTGCTGTTTTGAGGCATGTTAAAAAAAATAATGCACTTTGTGACTTCAATAATAAATATGGCAGTGCCATGTTGGCATTTTTTTCCATAACTTGAGTTGATTTATTTTGGAAAACCTTGTTACATTGTTTAATGCATCCAGCGGGGCATCACAACAAAATTAGGCATAAAAATGTGTTAATTCCACGAGTGTATCTATCGGTATCGGTTGATATTGGAATCGGTAATTAAAAGTTGGACAATATCGGAATATCGGCAAAAAAGCCATTATCGGACATCTCTAACAATAAATATTAAGTAAAAAAAAAAGAAAAGAAACCGCCATGTAAAATCGCTAATGCTAATCGGTAGCATGTCTATGGCATTTCCAATGTAAATCCAGCTAGCGCATTTTTGGAGAAGTGGAGCCTTACTTTTAAACGCTTTGTGTCAGGTTTTCCCAAAGTGCTTGAGCCGGTGCGGACTCTGCAAGCGGACGTGACCGAAACAAGGTACCGTGAATCGGTCCCCGCTACCTAGAAAGTACTCAAAACGGGTACCAATCCTTAATGCGAGTACATTGCAACTTGTTTACAAGTGTGAATGTTGTCTGTCTATATGTGTTCGCCCTGTGATGAGGTGGCGACTTGTCCAGGGTGTACCCCGCCTTCCGCCCAAATGCAGCTGAGATAGGCTCCAGCACCCCCCGCGACCCCAAAAGGGACAAGCGGTAGAAAATGGATGGATGGATGGATGTTTCTGGCCTACTGAGAGCTGCAAAAATGTATGTTTTTAAGGGCTCCTCAAAGGTGCTTCAAAACAATGCATGGACCACAATGGAGGACAGGACGGTTCTCCAAAATGGGCCCCAGCATGTCAGGTCGTCGTGGTTTAGCAACAACTTTTAATTTTGTCTGTGATTGTGCCTTCTGACGGCCTTTGGCCGGGAGTGGAGAGGCCTTCAGTGAGAGAAGCAATAACACGTTCTTTAAAAGAGCAGATGGAAAGTTTCATCCCTCCCTCGCACCGCTCTATCTTAATGACATGTCCTCTCCAAATACACAACTCCTTTCATGAGGATGTCCAGGCTGCGAGCATGGGGGGGGATGTTTTCCACGCTATCGCTCCAATAGCGTGCGCTCACACGAGTTCATTACAACTTTGCCTGTGACCTCTGCCATGCGCGCCGTAAAGCACACCATCGTCCTCCCGCCGAGACAAGGAAGGATGGACGGCGGCGAGGGAGGCGAGGAAGAAGGAGGCAAGGGAGGAGACGTGAAACCGTGGAAACGGGTACGCGCGGGAGATAAGAGATGGAAATATTCCACAATACAATTTTTTTTACTCGACAACCCGGTTTGTGAGCTGTTGCGCAATCAGAGGCCCGGCTGGTCACAGCCTCATCTCAGGTGTCGGCCCACAGGACAGACTATGCTTGAAAAGATCGGGATCAGACTTAAAATACATTGTAACACGCATTTCTATGGACAAAAAGATGGATTTATTGTGTTTCTTCACTGACACACACCTCAGTATGACTCTCATCGTTAGAATGCACAATTACCGTATTTTTCGGACTATAAGTCGCAGTTTTTTTTCATAGTTTGGCCGGGCTCCAGTGCGACTTATAAATGTTTTTTATTTTTCATTTTTGGCAGGTGCGACTTATACTCCGGTGCGACTTATACTCCGAAAAATACGGTATTCACTTTTTCCACGTTATGTACAGCCTTATTCCAAAATTGAAAAAAAAAAAAATAATTTGAAAAAATGTAAAAATCCTCAAAATTCGACAAACAATACCCCATAATAAAAATGTTTGCAAATCAGATAGAAAGAAAAAAAAAAAAAAAAAAAAAAAAAAAAAAAAATATATATATATATATATATATATATATATATATATATATATATATATATACTATTATTATTTTTTTTTTTTATTTGCATATACTTATGCGACATATACTCCGAAAAATACGGTACTACGTGCAAGGATGTTGTTTTCATTGTTGGTTTCAATCAGGGCTGTTCAAACTTTTTACACTGGAAGGGTCATAACTATTTGAAAAATTATTCATATATTTGTATGTGTTATTATTCAACACCTATATAACTCGATCAACTTCAGGTCTATCGGTCGATAACAGTACAAATATATTTATTTTTTTACATGTTTTTTGCACTTTTTGTCCAAAAAAACTTTTTTATGCCAAAAACACAAAATATGTAATATTATATCCCCCCCCCGAAAAAAAAAAATTCAGTGGAATATTTGATGAAGTAACTGGAGCCTTGAATAGGTCAACAATTCATAACATTGATTTTATATTCATTATTACGTTTTTAAAAATAAAATCCCACTAAAATTATTGGGGCTCCAAAAGGGCTCCACTCATAAAAGTGTTAAAAATAAGTCATACATATTTTTTTTTATTTTTTACTTCCTACACTTTTTTTATGTAATTTTTTTTGCTCAAATAAATCTTTGTTTTTTATATGGCAAAATATGACATTTCTTTTCTCCCCCAAATATGCTTGTATGTCCAATATTTGATGTGAAGTAATTGGAGCCTTGAATAGGTCAACAATTCATAACATTGATTTTATATTCATTATTACGTTTTTAAAAATAAAATCCCACTAAAATTATTGGGGCTCCAAAAGGGCTCCACTCATAAAAGTGTTAAAAATAAATCATACATATTTTTTAACATTTTTTACTTTCTACACTTTTTTTATGTAATTTTTTTTGGTCAAATAAATCTTTGTTTCTTATATGGCAAAAACTAAAAATATGACATTTCTTTTCTCCCCCAAATGTTTTTATGTGCCATATTTGATGTGAAGTAATTGAATAGGTCAACAATTCATAACATTGATTTTGATTCATTATTTTTTTAAGGAATGACAGTTTTTAAAAATAAAATCCCACTAAAATTATTGGGGCTCCAAAAGGGCTCCACTCATAAAAGTTAAAAATAAGTTGTACATATTGTATTTCCCCCCCCCCACTTTCCAAACTTTTTTTATGTAATTTTTTTTTGTCAAATAAATCAGTTTTTTTAAATAGCAAGTTTTTTCTCCCCAAAATGTTTTTTATGTGGAATATTTGTTGTGAAGTAATTGGAGCTTTGCATAGGTCAATAATTCATAACATTGATTTTGATTTATTAATATGTTTTTTTAAGCAATTATAATTAAAACAAAAATTAAATCCCACTAACATTATTATGGATCCAAAAGGGCCCCACTCATAAAAGTGTTAAAAAATAAGTCATATTTATTTATTTATTTTTACTTTCAACACTTTTTTTTTTTTAGGAGGTTTTCTTTGTTGATGCCCGTTTGGTCAAAAAAAAATTTTTTTATATGGCAAAAACACAAAAAAGGGAATATTTCCCTCCAAATATTTTTTTTAAGTGGAATATTTGATGTGAAGTAATCAGAGTCTTGACAACATTGATTATGATTAATGATTATTTCTTAAGCAATGATAGTTTTAAACAAATAAAACCCCATTTAAAGTATTGGGAATCCAAAAGGGCCCCAATCCTAAAAGTATGTATAAATAAGTCATAGATTTAAAAAGTGTTTTTAAAACTTTTAACACATATTTTTTTATTTTATAAATTATTATTCCTTTGTTTTATCCCCTTTTTTGTCAAATAAAACATTAAATTTGGCAAAAACACAAATTATGCAATAGTTTCTCCGCCCCAAATGTTTTTTAATGTGCAATATTTGATGTGAAGCAATTAGAGCATTGACTCGATCAATAATTCATAATAATGATTTTGATTTATTATTATTTTTTGAGCAATGACAGTTTAAAAAAAATAAAATCCCACTAAAATTATTGGGGATCCAAAAGGCCCCACTCACAAAAGTGTTAAAATTAAGTCATACCGTTTTATTTAAATTTTTTACTTAACACTTATTTTTTATTTTACATTTTATTGTTTCTTTGTTTTAGGCCCTTTTTGTCAAAGAAATTCAATTTGGCAAAAACACAAAATATGCAATATTTTCCCTAAACATGTTTCAAAGTGAATTATTTGATGTGAATTAATCAGAGACTTGGCCAATATTTCATAACTTTGTTTTTGATCCATTATTATATTTCGAGCTTTAAGGAAAAAACCAGCCCGCATGGCAGATTTGAGTTTTGAGAGTCAACATTGCAACTTTTTTTATGTCTTTGTTCAATTTTTAAATACGATTTTTAGAATGTGCAGTGGACCTCTACGACGTAACCCAAAAGGGCCCCTGGATTTTCACAGTTGAAGAAGCTATTCACATTTTAGTGAGGCTCTGGATAAAAGTGCAGATTTGAACAAATACAATGCTACAGTTTTTAGTCTCCTGAGGATGTTTCTTGGTCGCGGCGATGCTCCAGTTGAAAGCGAGGGGATTACTGGCGTCGTCAGCACAAGCGGCCGCCTCCTCCCCGCCAGTGCCAAAAAAAACACTCTTTGTGTTTGTTTTGACGAGGAACAGAAGTGCTGACTGCAAACAACGCCGTGATATCAGGGTGAAGTATTTTAGCTGCCATCTATGACATCACGCGTGTTCAACCCATGCTCGCTTATTAGCGACAACAAAAGGCTGTACACGCCACTAAAACCTTCTAAAAACCAGCAAGGGAGCAGGAAGGGCAGGTAACAAATGGTACACGGAAAGAGTCATGTGACGTGTCTCCAGTAGCGTGCTGTTTGCAGACGCTCGGCCAGCAGATGGCCGTCTTCGCCAGCGGGCATCCACGACTGCAGTAAACAACTTGTTAACAACGCCCGTCGCTCGGATCGGCCGCTTTGTCGCACTTTGTTGACGCTCCATAGTCGGGTGAACGAGGTAGCACTTTGGATGCAGCGAGCAAGTAACAATCGAGCTTCCACTGCATATTAAAAGGTCAGATCACCCCCCCGTTGACCCTCTACTGCCTCTTTAGGCCAGAGGTGGAATCGCACGTCAAGAGGTGGACTGAGGAGAAAGAAGGAATTGATTCCTGCTTGTCGACTTGGCAGGTGAGCCACAGGCAAGCCGACTCCTTTTGGCCAAGCGGCAGCAGGCTTTCTCCCAGACGACTAATCCGGGGGCCTTTTTTTGGCCGCAGGGTTAGACACGCACACGCGCGCGCGCGCACACACACACACACACACACACACACACAAGTTGGCGTGCTGTCCGCTGAGAAACACACTGTTTACTTGGGAGTGTATCCTGGCTGCTGCCGGGCCAGTGTGAGATGACTCGAAATATTTGGGGAGGTGAGCACATTTGTTATGCTAGCAACAAAAAAAGGCCACGACGCAGCCTTCCAAATATACGCCCCACGCCCTTCCGTCGGACGGCCTGTTCGCACGTGAGCGCCGAGGCCGCCGCAAAAATCCCCCCCCCGTGTAGGTGGCGTCCGGCGACATCGCTTTGGCTTTCATTAGGCAGCGGCGTACAAAGCCGGCCCGCAGAGACGGCAGAGAAAAAGAAGGGATTCAAGTACATATACAAGTACATATACATACATACACTCATGCACATAATCATCAAACATATATTAACGTTGTTGCTCTAGGGCAGGGGTCAGCAACCCGCGGCTCTTTAGCACCGCCCTAGTGGCTCCCTGGAGCTTTTTCAAAAATGGAAAAAGATAGGGGAAAAATATATTTGTTGTTTTGATAATGTTTCTGTAGGAGAACAAACATGACGCAAATCTTCCTAATTGTTAGAAATCCCACTGTTTATACTAGACATGCTTCACTGATGACAGTATTTGGCCAGCACCGTTTTGTCCTACTAAATTTGTTGGCCCTTGAACGCACCGTGGTTTGTTTACATACAACTTTCTCCGACGCTGCCACAGAAAGACGTGTTTTATGCCACTCCTTCTTTGTCTCATTTTGTCCACCACACTTTTTATGTTGTGCGTGAATGCACAAAGGTGAGCTTTGTTGATGTTATTGATGTGTGTGGCGTGCTAATAATCCACGCTAGCATGCTAATTAGGCTAGCTGTGTGTACATATTGCATTGTTTGTAGCCATATTTGAGCTAATTTAATTTCCTTTACTTATGTCCTTTGTGTATTTCATTTATATTTACATGTCTCATGACACATTTTCTCTATGTAATATTGGCTGTATTTCTGATTGTCTGTCATGTTGTTCCAGACCACAGCAAAGTTGATCATGTTGTTCCAGACTACAGCAAACATTACCCAGCTTGCAAAGATTGTAATACATCTATTAGAAAAAGACAACCTGTCCTTTCCTTTAACTTGGACACACACATCTATACATTTGGCCGTTTTAAACCAGTAATTTCCAGGAGTTATCTCACCCTCTGAGACACTTACCTAATGTGTTGCCTTCACTATAACACTTACATAAGGCGTTTTACTTTTTGTGGCTCCAGACAGATTAGTTTTTTGTATTTGTGGTCCGATATGGCTCTTTCAACATGTTGGGTTGCCGGCCCCTGCTCAAGGGTAAACTGGGTAACACATGGGACACTGACAAAGCTTAACCTATTGTTACTATAACAATCTACAAGGTTAATATAGGTTGCTTCTCTTTCTTCCCCTCCATTTTTCTGCATTCTTTTGTGTCTCTAGTTAACATTACGTATATGTATTGCTGCATTTAAACAACTGTATTGTTGATAATAAAGGTAAATTATGGGTATTGTTCATTATCAATATCGCTATTTCTATTGGTATTTGTATCGCTCCATTTGTTGTGTAATAATGCTAATTGTCATTTCGGTATTATATTTTATTTCGCTAACTGCTTCTTTGCTATCACTTTTACCATCATATTTGTACATATCGTATTTGCTGATGTTGCTCTATCGTTGTTGTTGTGTTTGTCTCTCTGTCTAATCCCCCTCTTGTCCCCACAATTTCCCCCTCTGTCTTCCTTTTTTTCCTCTTTCTATCCCCTCCTGCTCCGGCCCGGCTGCACCGAATGATAATATAAATACATTTAATAAAGTCAAATACAAATAAGGCAACAAGAGAAGTATCCTACACTTCTCTTTTGTAAAGTAAATCTCAACAGCTGATATGGGCATCTACATCAACTATATCAGGCCTGGGCAATTATTTTGACTTGGAGGGCCAAATTTAGAGAAAAAATGTGTCTGGGGGCCCGTATATCAGAATTTTAGGAACGCTAATACAAAACCTCACAATAATGTCTGAATGCTAAAAACGTTATGACAGACCACCTTAAAAAACGGAATGGCATTTAACATTCTTTTACTGAATGAGACACCCAGAATGTACATGAAAATAAAGAATGTGGGATTTACAATATTAACTATGAACGATAAAACACTGAATATTGACAACATATCCCCCTCTCCATCCACATATTTTGCAATCAAGCGAAATGCAACAAAAATATAAACGCGAAGGGTAAAAGAAAAAAACCCACCTACAATCAGATATATCTGATATTTAGAACTTTGTTGTATAAATCTCCTTCCGCGTCTGTCCCTGACACCTGCATTTCAACTAACTAGATGACCATAGTAACCAATCCAATCCAATCCAATCCACTTTATTTATATAGCACATTTAAACAACAAAATGTTTCCAAAGTGCTGCACAACAATATTAAACACAATTAAAAACAATATAAAATAAATGTGATTAAAAACAATTTCAAAGGGTAAAACCAATTAAAACAGTAAATAGAAAGCAAAAAGCAAAATTTTAAAAACACAGAGGACAACAGAGGACCACACAACTCACGTAGTGTTAAAAGCCAGAGAATAAAAGTGGGTCTTAAGACGAGACTTAAAACACTCCACTGTGGGAGCAGTTCGAACATGGAGGGGCAGAGTGTTCCAGAGCTTAGGGCCGACCACAGAGAAGGCCCTGTCTCCCCTGGTTTTAAGTCTCGTCTTGGACACCACGAGCTGGAGCTGGCTCTCGGACCTCAGAGCGCGCGCAGGATTGTAAGTTTGGATGAGGTCCGAGATATACTGAGGTGCCAGTCCATGTAAAGCTTTAAAAACAAACAGCAAGGTTTTAAAATCAATTCTAAAATGAACAGGGAGCCAGTGCAAACTCTCAAGGATTGGGGTTATATGCTGGCCAGAGGTGTGGACTCGAGTCACATGACTTGGACTCGAGTCAGACTCGAGTCATGAATTTGATGACTTTAGACTCGACTTGACAAAATGTAAAAAGACTTGCAACTCGACTTAGACTTTAACATCAATGACTTGTGACTTCACTTGGACTTGAGCCTTTTGAATTGACATGACTTGACATGACTTGCTACTTTCCCCAAAACCCAAAGATGAAAAAGTTATTCGGGAGCGCTCCGTATTTTTCATTGTGTACTTGTCTATCAGCGTTGCGTGTGTCAGCTGGTGTGCTCTAGAGCACACCAGCTGTTGTACTGAGCCTATCAAATTAGATCTACTTTGTTTTCATCACACAGCATTCATCCAATCAAATTGCAGGACAACCAACGAAGAAGACATGTCCAAACCACACGCCAGTGAACAAAAAATGATACCTAAAATAATTTTGTTTGGGTATAAAAATTACGAGATGGTCAACACAAAACGGTTTGCAGTATGCAACACATGCGGTTCGAAAATTACTGATGGAGAGGCAACAACTTCCAACTTCGTCCGGCATTTGAAGTTGCACAAAGAACGGTAAGTTTTGAATATAAGATAACGTTTATTGGCTAAGTAACGTGACTTTTATTTGCTGTGTAGTTAAATCAGTGAGGCTGTAAACTCACTGCTAACGTTATAACGTTATTGCAAACACGGGAATCTGTTGCAGTTCACTACCTTATTCATACTTTTTGTTCAGTGATTTTTTTTAAGCAGGGTTACGTTAGTCAATATATCACACGTAACGTTAGACGGCGGTCAGCAGCACCGCGTATTTTAGCCACCTAAAAAAAGACAAAAATAGTAAAATAAAGGTAAAATAAATACTACGCCCCCATCGTGCACAAATGACTGACAGACTCTTGGCTAATTTGGTCTTTTGCAAATGCAATGCAGCATAGGGCCCTGACATATAAAAAGTACAACTTTTTTGTTATGTTCACGTATATGTCATGTTTTTTCAATGTTAACACTTTTGTACAAATAAGTACATTTGCACTTTATTTTTTAATGTGTTTGTTCTGTAAAGGAATGAGTTAATGTTTAAAATGACTGGTTAATAGTGCTATTATAAAGTGCAATGTCAGCACAATTTTCTTTCCTGCAATTTAAAATGCACTTGTTTTAATAAATAAATACAGCGTTTGAAAAGCATACACAATCTGTGTTAATATATTAGTCTGTGGTTAAAAGGACTTGAAAGGACTCGAAACTCAAAATGCAGGACTTAGGACTTGACTTGAGACTTTCCAGTCTTGACTTTGGACTTGACTCGGGGCTTGCCTGTCTTGACTCGGGACTTGACTCGGACTTGAGGGCAAAGACTTGAGACTTACTTGTGACTTGCAAAACAATGACTTGGTCCCACCTCTGATAGTAACTAATTAGATGACCATAGTAACTAAATATATTACCATAGTAACTAGTATATCATGCAGATTCCAAGCATTGAAATACTTAGTATAGTTGAACACTTACGGCATACTTGCCAACCCTCCCGGATTTCCCGAAAATCTCCCGAAATTCAGGCGGACTCAGGTCGTTTCCCACAATATAAACAGCGTACCTGCCCAATCACGTTATAACTGTAGAATGATGGAGGGCGAGTTCTTGGTTTCTTATGTGGGTTTATTGTTAGGCAGTTTCATTAACGTCCTCCCAGCGCGGCAACAACACACAACAACAGCAGTCACGTTTTCGTCTACCGTAAAGCAGTTCGTCTGCCGTAAACAGCAATGTTGTGACACTCTTAAACAGGACAATACTGCCATCTTGTGCATTTGATGAAAGCACTTTTGTGCGTGCCACACAGCAATGCATCATCAGGGAGGGTGTTCAGCATGGTTCGAAAAATAGTGACAGAGAATAGAACAAGGATGGACAATTCAACCCTTAACTCAACAATGAGTAGATGAGTGTTATGTGTGTGTATATGTGCAAATAAATGAACACTGAAATTCAAGTATTTATTTGATATATATATATATATATATATATATATATATATATATATATATAATAAAATATATATTTATAGCTAGAATTCACTGAAAGTCAAGTATTTCATATATATATATATATAAATATATATATATATATATATATACACACACACATATATATATATATATATATATATATATATATATATATATATATATATATGAAATACTTGACTTGGTGAATTCTAGCTGTAAATATACTCCTCCCCTCTTAACCACGCCCCCAACCAAGCCCCGCCCCCAACCACGCGCCCCGCCCCCCGCCCCCGCCCCCACCTCCCGAAATCGGAGGTCTCATCATAATGGCAGCTACACTTTAGATCTTAAAAATCTAAACAAATGATTTGGGAATGTTCGGCGGGCCAGATTGAAAAGATTAACGGGCCGCATGTGGCCCTCGGGCCTTAATTATTTGCCCAGGTCTGAACTATATGGTTTGCCTGAGCAGCTGGACAGGACACAAAAAAAAAAATAAAATAAAATAAAAAAGAGAGGAGGTAGCAAACCAAATAAGAGAACAACAGCAAAGAAAGTGAAGCCTTGTTGACTTCGATTCCATGCAAAACAACAAGAGGGGATCAAGATGAAGCAAAAATAATAACACCAAAAAATGTGCTTGAACATCTCTTGCTATCTTGTAGGATGAATAATTCAACGACGCACGCGCCACAATTGGCACTTTGTCACGCAGCCTCCCCGTGTCTGCAGGAGATGCAGAACAAGGAGGAAAAAAACAGATGTTTTCACTCATTAATGAGCACTTTTTCGCGCTCTCTCCAAAAAAAAAACAGCTTTTGTTGGTTTAGGGAAGTCTCGGAGCGCTCCGCATAAATCTAGTTAGCCGAGTGTGGAAAAGTGTGTTTGCGCTCTCGTGCAAAGCGGATTAGCCGAAGCACGGCGCCTCATCTTCCGCTAATTGAACATCAGCATCGTTAGGCCTGTTGAAAAGGCTGAAGGCCTGGCTGTGTGCTATGCTATCTATCTATGCTTTATTAAATAGAGCTATGCTACGTTGAGCTACGTCATGCTATGTTAAGCTGCGTTATGTTGAGCTACGCTATAGTAAACTGAGCTATGCTATATGATGCTATGCTATATTACATGAAGCTATGCTATGCTATACCAAGTTGCGCTATGCCATACGATGCTATGCTAAATTATGTTAAGCTATGCTATCCTATGCTACATTACGTTGAGCAATGCTATACTATCATATACTGAGGTATGCTATGCTATACTCATTTGAGCTAAGCTATGCTGTGTTGAGCTATGCTATGCTATGTTATACTACAGTCGGTTGCCATGAATTGATTAACGTGGACCCCGACTTAAACAAGTTGAAAAACTTATTGGGGTGTTACCATTTAATGGTCAATTGTACAGAATATGTACTGTACTGTGCAATCTACTAATAAAAGTTTCAATCAATCAATCAGTCTACCATGCTAAATTATGTTAAATTACACTATGCTATACTATGTTGAGCTATGCTATGTTATGTTGCGCTGTGCTATACTTTGCTATACTAATTTGAGCTGTTCTATGCTTCATAATGATATATTGTGTTGAGCTATGCTATGCTATACTATAATATACTATGTTGAGCTATGCTATGCTATACTGTGTTGAGCTATGCTATGCTAAAGTATGTACAACTATGCTATGTTATACTACAGTCTGTTAATCTATGCGATATGGTCTACTATGCTAAATTATACTATGCTATACTAAGTTGAGCTATGACATATGATGCTATGCTAAATTATGTTAAGCTATGCTATCCTATGCTACATTACGTTGAGCAATGCTATGCTATGTTGAGCTATGCTTTGCTATACTAATTTAAGCTATGCTATACTGTATTATACTATGTTGAACTATGCTATGCTATCCTGTGTTGAGCTATGCTATGTTATGTTGTCCTACAGTATGTAAAACTATACTATACTACAATATGTTAAGCTATGCTATATAGTCTACTATGCTAAATTATATTAAATTATACTATGCTGTACTATATGTTGCGCTATGCGATGCTATGCTATGCTATAGTATGATATACTGTGTTGAGCTATGCTATGTTATGTTGCGCTATGCTATAATTTGCTATACTAATTTTAGCTATGCTATGATATACTATGATATGCTGTGTTGCGCTATGCTATGTTATGTTGAGCTATGCTTTTCTATACTAATTTGAGCTATGCTATACTATAATATACTATGTTGAGCTATGCTATGTTATGTTGCGCTATGCTATACTACAACATACTATGTTGAGCTATGCTATGTTGCGCTATGCTACACTTTGCTATACTAATTTGAGCTATGCTATGCTATACTATAATATACTATGTTGAGCTATGCTATGTTATGTTGCGCTATGCTATACTACAACATACTATGTTGAGCTATGCTATGTTGCGCTATGCTACACTTTGCTATACTAATTTGAGCTATGCTATGCTATACTATATAATACTATGTTGAGCTATGCTATGCTATCCTGTGTAGAGCTATGCTATGCTGTTCTACTACAGTATGTTAAGCTTTGCTACATGGTCTACTATGCTGAATTATGTTAAATTATACTATGCTATACTATGTCATGTTGCACTATGTTGAGCTATGCTATGCTATGTTATACTACAGTATGTTAAGCTATGCTATATGGTCTACCATGCTAAATTATGTTAAATTATACTATGCCATACTATGTTGAGCTATGCTATGTTATGTTGCGCTATGCTATGCTATGTTGAGCTATGCTTTGCTATACTAATTTGAGCTATGCTATGCTATATTATACTATGTTAAGCTATGCTACGTTATACCACTGTATGTTGAGCTATGCTATATGGTGTACTATGCTAAATTATACCATGCTACACTACGTTATGTTTCACTATGCTAAGCTATGCTATGTTGAGCTATGCTATGCTACAGTATGTTAAGCTATGCTATATGGTCTACTAAGGGACGGCGTGGCGCAGTGGAAGAGTGGCCGTGCGCGACCCGAGGTCCCTGGTTCAATCCCCACCTAGTACCAACCTCGTCATGTCCGTTGTGTCCTGAGCAAGACACTTCACCCTTGCTCCTGATGGGTGCTGGTTAGCGCCTTGCATGGCAGCTCCCTCCATCAGTGTGTGAATGTGTGTGTGAATGGGTAAATGTGGAAGTAGTGTCAAAGCGCTTTGAGTACCTTGAAGGTAGAAAAGCGCTATACAAGTACAACCCATTTATCATTTATTTATTTACTATGCTAAATTATACTATCCTACACTACGTTATGTTGCACTATGCTAAGCTATGCTATGTTGAGCTATGCTATGCTACAGTATGTTAAGCTATGCTATATGGTCTACTATGCTAAATTATACTATCCTACACTACGTTATGTTGCACTATGCTAAGCTATGCTATGTTGAGCTATGCTATGCTACAGTATGTTAAGCTATGCTATATGGTCTACTATGCTAAATTATACTATCCTACACTACGTTATGTTGCACAACGCTAAGCTATGCTATGCTACGTTATACTACAGTATGTTGAGCTATGCTATGCTATATTATTCTACAGTATGTTAAGCTACGCTATATGGTCTACTATGCTAAATTATACGATGCTATACTATGTTATGTTGCACTATGCTAAGCTAAGCTATGTTGAGCTATGCTATGCTACAGTATGTTAAGCTATGCTATATGGTCTACTATGCTAAATGATACTATCCTACACTATGTTATGTTGCACTATGCTAAGCTATACTACAGTATGTTGAGCTATGCTATGCTACGTTATACTACAGTATGTTGAGCTATGCTATGCTATGTTATTCTACAGTATGCTAAACTACGCTATATGGTCTACTATGCTAAATTATACGATGCTATACTATGTTATGTTGCACTATGCTAAGCTAAGCTATGTTGAGCTATGCTATGCTACAGTATGTTAAGCTATGCTATATGGTCTACTATGCTAAATGATACTATCCTACACTACGTTGTGTTGCACTATGCTAAGCTATACTACAGTATGTTGAGCTATGCTATGCTACGTTATACTACAGTATGTTGAGCTATGCTATGCTATGTTATACTACAGTATGTTAAGCTATGCTATATGGTCTACTATGCTAAATTATACTATGTTATGTTGCATTATGCTAAGCTATGCTATGCTATGCTATGTTATACTACAGTAGGTTAAGCTATGCTATATGGTCTACTATGCTAAATTATACTATGTTATGTTGCGCTATGCTAAGTTATGCTATATGGTCTACTATGCTAAATTATACTATGTTATGTTGCGCTATGCTATGTTGAGCTACGCTATGCTACGTTATACTATAGTATGTTAAGCTATGCTATATGGTCTACTATGCTAAATTATACTATGCTATGTTGAGCTATGCTATGCTATGTTATACGACAGTATGTTAAGCTATGCTATATGGTCTACTATGCTAAATTATACTATGTTATGTTGCGCTATGCTAAGCTATGCTATGTTGAGCTACGCTATGCTACGTTCTACTACAGTATGTTAAGTTATGCTATATGGTCTACTATGCTAAATTATACTATGTTATGTTGTGCTATGCTAAGCTTTGCTATGTTGAGCTACGCTATGCTACGTTTTACTACAGTATGTTAAGCTACGCTATATGGTCTACTATGCTAAATTATACTATGCTATGTTGAGCTATGCTATGCTATGTTATACGACAGTATGTTAAGCTATGCTATACGGTCTACTATGCTAAATTATACTATGCTATACGACGTTATGTTGCACTATGCTAAGCTATGCTATGTTGAGCCAAACTATGCTACGCTATACTACAGTATGTTAAGCTATGCTATATGGTCTACTATGCTAAATTATACTATGTTATGTTGCACTATGCTAAGCTATGCTATGTTGAGCTATGCTTTGCTATACTAATTTGAGCTATGCTATGCTATACTATATGGTAAATGGTAAATGGGTGGTACTTGTATAGCGCTTTTCTACCTTTTTTAGGAACTCAAAGCGCTTTGACACTATTTTCCACATTCACTTCACTTATATTATGTTAAGCTATACTATGCTGTATTGTGTTGAGCTATGCTATGCTACGTTATACGACGGTATGTTAAGCTATGCTACATGGTCTACTATGCTAAATTATACTATGTTATGTTGCATTATGCTAAGCTATGCTATATGGTCTACTATGCTAAATTATACTATGTTATGTTGCACTATGCTAAGCTATGCTATATGGTCTACTATGCTAAATTATATTATGCTATGTTGCGCTATGCTAAGCTACGCTTCATGGTGGGCCTCCAAGTGCGCTGAGGAGTCCAACATGTACACGCAGGAACGGCAACAGTCAAGTCTGGACAACACAGCACATTGTACGCTTTTGCACCTCGCTTTGCTCCAAACGAGGGCGTGCTTCGTTAGCGCTCCTGATACCAGCCTCGGGGCGGGGGGGTGGGGGGGGATTTATGAAGGCCGGCCGGATGTCTCACAACACCTGCCGCCGCGCCATAAAGGGTCTCGCTAGCGGGTGCTAGTCGCTGCTCGCTGGACTGAGGCTGATGAGCGGGGGCTAATTCAAGGGGTGATTATGTAGTTTGCTGGACCACTAAACCCCTTTAAGTCCGTAATTACTGCCTATTTGAGCGAGGGGAGGCACTCCAAAGCAATCGGTGCGAGCGCCGCCACAGCTGGAGGCGGGCCGGCGGGGGCTCCGGGGCGTCACCTCAGCGTGAAGAGAGGCAACAGTGGGGGAAACCCCTCAAGAATAGCAGCGCGGCGCCGGCGCTAAGCTCCACATTTAGTCACGTTGCCCGGCGTGGCCGCACGCCTTCTTTACGTAAAAACCTGACAAACTAGTACTGCCAAGTGTTCTTGGTAGTCTCGCCGCCACAATACATTTTTGAACACTAGAAGTCGTAATTAAGTCGGATTATCTAATGTGTTGGAACGCCGACCTGGCTGCCAAGTTTCGAGAGGGTTTATGGGCGTGCTCACACCACCGCTTCATAATACAACTCGGGATGCACCGATAAACCATAGAATGATTAAACTTCCCATTAGAGATGTCCGATAATGGCTTTTTTACCGATATCGTCCAACTCTTAATTACCTATTCCGATACCAACCGATATATACAGTCGTGGAATTAACACATTATGCCTAATTTTGTTGTGATGCCCCGCTGGATGCATTAAACAATGTAACAAGGTTTTCCAAAAATAAATGGAAAAATGCCAACATGACACTGCCATATTTATTATTGAAGTCACCAAGTGCATACTTTTTTTTTAACCGGGCGCGGCCACTGCTGCTGCCCACTGCTCCCCTCACCTCCCAGGGGGTGAAACAAGGGGATGGGTCGAATGCAGAGGACAAATTTCACCACACCTAGTGTGTGTGTGACAATCATTGGTACTTTAACTTAAAGGGGAACATTATCACAATTTCAGAAGGGTTAAAACCATTAAAAATCAGTTCCCAGTGGCTTATTTTATTTTTCGAAGTTTTTTTCAAAATTTTGCCCATCACGCAATATCCCTAAAAAAAGCTTCAAAGTGCCTGATTTTAACCATCGTTATATACACCCGTCCATTTTCCTGTGACGTCACACAGTGATGCCAATACAAACAAACATGGCGGATAGAACAGCAAGGTATAGCGACATTAGCTCGGATTCAGACTCTGATTTCAGCGGCTTAAGCGATTCAACAGATTACGCATGTATTGAAACGGATGGTTGTAGTGTGGAGGCAGGTAGCGAAAACGAAATTGAAGAAGAAACTGAAGCTATTGAGCCATATCGGTTTGAACCGTATGCAAGCGAAACCGACGAAAACGACACGACAGCCAGCGACACGGGAGAAAGCGAGGACGAATTCGGCGATCGCCTTCTAACCAACGATTGGTATGTGTTTGTTTGGCATTAAAGGAAACTAACGACTATGAACTAGGTTTACAGCATATGAAATACATTTGGCAACAACATGCACTTTGAGAGTGCAGACAGCCCATTTCAGGCGCGCTAAGAACATATATTTTTCCACGATTTCAGCATTTTAAATGTGCTGTTTTTGTCCAGTAAGATACATTTTTACGTAAAACCGCGAGTAATGAATAAAGTTTTCATCAATTAATATATTCTGTAGACATACCCTCATCCGCTCTCTTTTCCTGAAAGCTGATATGTCCAGTTTTGGAGTTGATGTCAGCAGGCCAGGGAAGCTAGGGTCGATATTCTTCTCTTGATCATCTTCGGTGGCATAAGGGACGGTGTGAGCCAAAACATCCCGGGAACAAACTGCCGCCATTGCTTGCCGTGCTACCGAGGTCCTTTGTCCCTGAATAGCTCAGATTCAATGGGGGTCTGGCGGCAGATTTCTTTGACTTTATCGTTGGAAATGCATCTGCGTTGAGTGTCGCAGGATATCCACACATTCTTGCCATCTCTGTCGTAGCATAGCTTTCGTCGGTAAAGTGTGCGGAACAAACGACTGACCATTTCGTCGGCTTTCCCCACACCCTCGTATTTTGAACAAATTTCGTCCAATTTCTTGCCACTTTCGCATCTTTGGGCCACTGGTGCAACTTGAATCCGTCCCTGTTCGTGTTGTTACACCCTCCGACAACACACCGACGAGGCATGATGTCATCGCTCCGAGAGCGAATAATAGAAAGGCGTTTAATTTGCCAAAATTCACCCATTTAGAGTTCGGAAATCGGTTAAAAAAATATACGGTCTTTTTTCTGCAACATCAAGGTATATATTGACGCTTACATAGGTCTGGTGATAATGTTCCCCTTTAACTTGCTGATGTCACACGTCACATGGCAACACTCGACTCTCATGAAACATCTCAACTGCATATGGCAACTATTCATATATTTACTATATAATTACTTTCCCTAGTAATTCATCCCATGTATCAGAAAAAAATAGTGATTCAATAAATGGTTTGGTAAAGTAACGAGATTTCATTACTTCATAAGGAGTCATTTTTTAGCACATTCAACAACACAGTGACAATAATGATATCCGTGATATTGTTGCGTGCCTTAATACAACACTGTCCTACTTCTGTTTAGGACGCCTAGCAGCGCTCCTTTTGATTGGAGGACAAGTCTACCGGGGCCTCGCATGTGTGCTAGTGCATGAGCAAACATGTCGGGCCCGGGCCCACCTCTATTAATCACCCATGGAAATATGCTGACAGTCATCACACGACCCAAATGAAGAGCTTCCTGCACCCGAGCTCCGTATGAAGTGCACATGTTATGAAAGAGGTCGGTCAGAATCTTCATGTAATGACTCAAAAATACTGAAATTCAGCCCAAAATATGTACAAAGCAAAAATGTACAACCATTTTTTTCTCGACAAAAGGAGAAATTTGAATTAAATCTAAATTAAAACATTCGTATGCACGTACAACACTTAAAACCTGTAGCATGTACTGTAAGTACAGTATTTTTCGGACCATAAGGCACACCGCCGATAAATGGTCTATTTTCGATCTGTTTTTATAGATAAGGTGCACTGGATTATAAGGCGCATTAAAGGAGTAATTTCTCAATGTAAAACACTTCCTTGTGGTCTACATAACATGTAATGGTGGTTCTTTGGTCAAAATGTTGCATAGATGATGTTTTACAGATCATCTTCAAGCCGCTTTCTGACAAGTCACTTCAGGATGCGCCGTCTTGTGGGCGGGTCTTATTTACGTGGCTCACCTTCGGCAGCGTCTTCTCCCCGTCATTTTTGTCGTAGCGGTGTAGCGTGCAAGGACGGGAGTGGAAGAAGTGTCAAAAAGATGGAGCTAACTGTATAATGACATTCAGACTTTACTTCAATCAATAACGGAGCAGCATCTCCTCATCCGTGGCTCACTAGTGCAATAACTGTGAAAAAAACATCTCTCTAATCACTAAAGTTCCTTGGGTGAATAATGTACACTCACTACACCGGTATGTTTTAGCGCTTTCATGGCGACTTTACTGACAGATATAAGTAAGAACTTTACACAACTTTATTTTAGGAATGGCAACAGTGCAGAATGAATGTCCCATAACAAGAAGATAGAGAAAAAAGAAGAAGCTTATCGACTACGGCGTCGGTACACACTACAAAGGCGGACGTACGCAATTTTTCAGGATTTATGCAGATCCCAAACACAAATCAGCAGGTACCAGAAAGTAAGAAAAGTTGCTTTTGCATAATATTGCGAAACAAAATGCCAGATAATATGTCTTACCTTATACACACACCATAATAATACTCCTATGTTGAAGCACAGTACAATCCATCAAGCGGTGCGGCTTCATAGCTTACCAAAGTCGTACTAAAACATGTTGATAGCTTTTTGAGTGCCGTGTGTAATGTTCGACATTTTCAATGGAACATATAACATGTTGGCGTTGTTTACTTGTCTACACGTATCTCTTATGTGTGACTGCCATCTATCTACTGGTCACACTTATCATTTCACCATGTACCAAATAAAATTGCTTCGAGGTCAGGAAGCAAAACCAGAATTATTCCGTACATTAGGTTATAAGGCGCACTGTCGAGTTTTGAGGGGAAGAAAAAAAGATTTTAAGTGCGCCTTATAGTCCGGAAAATACGGTATGTAGATTTAAATCCTGGACTGGATACATTAAAAACTTACTAATATGATCCAGTTTAAGTAACTGTTCAAACTCAAAGTGTTGGCAAAGTACAAAGAAAAATCCCGAGAATCGTCGTGAACCTTATTTGAGATCATCTTATATATATATATATATATATATATATATATACATATATATATATATACATATACACATATATATATATATATATATATACATACATATATATACTGTATACATACATACATACATATATATATATATATATATATATATATATATATATATATATATACATATATATATATATACATATACACACATATATATATATATATATATATATATATATATATATATATATATATATATACATATATACATATATATATATACATACATAAATATATACATACATACATATATACATACATATATATATATATATATATATAATTTTTTTTTTTAAATAACATTTGGTGCCAGTTTTATGATTAACTACGTACATTCCTCTATAAAATAGATAACAGCTCTGATCAATTTCTATATTACTTCAAATAAAACTGGTTTTGTTTAATACAATTCTACCCAAACATTTAATAAAGTCCAACCCCAAATAAATATCCAACACTTTTATTTTCTAAAGTAAATCAGTAAATCAGGAATGATCATTTACATCGACAACATGATGTCTGAGTGGCTAGACAGGACAAATTGAAGAAAGAAAATATATATATATAAATATATATTTTAAAAAATCTATTAGGAATCGTTACAAATAAGAATCGTGAATAATCTGAAAATCTGTTTTTTTAACCCCCCTAATTGTGTGCATTTTTGCACGCATCATCGTTTTATAATACAACACCGTATCAGCACTGTGTTTATGTCCATGATGAAAGATGTTTCA
>NC_084549.2:61755000-61777500 GCF_033978685.3 Nerophis lumbriciformis | reverse complement strand
TAGAGCCAAAACTGAACACACTGACAGCAAGCTCCTCTCCCAATCACGTGAGCTTTAGGGGATTCTCATTTTACCTTGTTATCCAGTACAAAAACAAACAAAGATGGGCATGTCTAGACATGTGAGGTCAATTCAGTATAGAGTTGGTGACTTGCAGAGTGCACATCTCCAATTTGCATCATGCAAAAATGAAAAAAAGAGAGAAGTTCTGGATAATATTTTTGGTGAAAATGAGGGAGAGGACACATGAGGAGGAAGACAATGTGGAGTATCAACCAGAAGACACAGACACATATGATGAGTCTGATGAGGAGGTCATACCAAAGACTATAAAAATGGGAGCCATTACCTCCCTGCTTGGCACTCAGTATCAAGGGTTGGAGTTGGGGGTTAAATCACCAAAAATGATTCCCGGGCGCAGCCACCGCTGCTGCCCACTGCTCCCCTCACCTCCCAGGGAGTGAACAAGGGTGATGGGTCAAATGCAGAGGACATATTTCGCCACACCTGGCGTGTGTGTGACAATCATTGGCACTTTAACTTAACTTTATGCCATCATGACGAAATTACAAAGTTAAATGATGCAGACACCTTTGTTACTGGATACTTTCTAATACGCTTCTGCCTTGGAGACTTTGTATGTGTAACATGCAACTATAATTATTTTATACAGAAACATTGTTCAACTAATGACACTCGGCTCGTGTGCTCAGCTGTTGTGTAGCAGCTAGCTCCAAGTGGCCTCCAGCCGGGCATGTTTACCTTTCGCAAATGTGTTTATTGGAGGACATTTAGCTATTAACTGGCTGTCCAGCTATGCACAAGTAAACACGCTTGTACCAAGGATTTTACAAGCCAACATAATCCGACTTGTTTTACTGATATTGGAACGATATCGGCGACCAATATGAAATCGGGACGCCCCTGATTATCATTAGTAACTTGCAAAGAGCAGTGGCATTAGTTATTCTCGACTGTGCTTGTGCAGGGAGCGAAAAAAAATGAATGATGCCGCTTTTCACAGCGGTTTCGGCTCCAGGCACGCTCGGAACAGGGGGTACATGCGTGTACACATGTGCGTAAATTAGCCTTTAATTGTATTAACGGCGGATTATGCCTTGCAGTTGGATTTAATTTTTTTTTTCTTTCTTAAATACGCTCTGTTGGTGCATTTTATGGGTTTGAAAAGGGAGAAACGAGGAGGCGGTGGTGGCGATGGAGGGGGTTTTTACGGGTTGGCTCTTTTTTTTTACGAGCTGCCATTGCGGCTGCCTCTCGTTACGCCGCCTGTGTGTACAAATAGAAAAGGGAGGCGAGCCAGGAGTGGGAGTGTTAGCGATAATGTGTACGAGATCGCGTCCCAGGCCGCCAGCTAATACGCTAACACACCCCACGCCGCCATCGATGCCACCCCCCCACCCCTATCCTGTGAGGAGGCAGGCAGCCATGAAGTGGCGGTGGAGGGTTTGAATTCCATCCAATTACTCCATCACATAATATCACAGTTTGCCTTTACATAGGGGAGCGGAGGGCAGAGCGCTTGCAGGGAGCGTTGGGGGGATTGGAGGCCGGCACTTTCCTTTACTCCTCATTTATTGTTAAATAAAAACAAGAAATGACCCACTGGCTGACAGGGAGCAGGTTGCACCATTAAAGCTGCAGTCCAATGAGCTACCAGGACAGGCACGTAACGGCGCTCCAGGTTTTGGTAGGCCTAGGCAATAAAATTGTTTTATCGACATACCGTGTTTAGAAGAAAAATATATTTTTTCCATATATTAGCCGCAGGTATATACGTTGTGAAAGGAGTTGTTTGCACGGAATGTAAATGTTTATTTACAAATTAATTGTTTCTAAACGGTGTTCTGTAACAGGGCAGTAAAACGGCTGATCAAACAAAACAGAAGTCATCGTCACGGACCCACTAGCTGCGCAAACTAGCTCTCCAATCAGCTAAACGGACTCAATAACTCGTGTTGGTGAATTTACTGAGGAATTTGTGGAACTGGAATAATATAAAGAGAATGGCTTTTTATGTATTAATACTAACACATCCACTTGTAAATGTTAAAATTAAAGTTAAAGTACCACTGATAGTCACACACACACTAGGTGTGGAGAAATTACGCTCTGCATTTGACCCATCCCCATGTTCACCCCCTGGGAGGTGAGGGGAGCAGTGAGCAATAGTGGTGGCCACGCTCGGGAATCATTTTGGTGATTTAACCCCCAATTCCAACCCTTGATGCTGAGTGCCAAGCAGGGAGGTAATGGGTCCCATTTGTATAGTCTTTGGTATGACTCGGTGGTATAGCTCAATTGGTAGAGCGGCCTTGCCAGCAACTTCAGGGTTTCAGGTTCGATCCCCGCCTCCGCCATCCTAGTCACTGCCGTTGTATCCTTGGGCAAGACACTTTACCCACCTGCTCCCAGTGCCACCCACACTGGTTTAAATGTAACTTAGATATTGGGTTTCACAATGTAAAGCGCTATATAAATATAATTCACTTCACTTCACACTTCGGCCAGGGTTTGACCTACCGATCTCAGGGCGGACACTCTAACCACAAGGCCACTGAGCAGGTGTGTCTTATGTCTTAGCATATTCGCTAATGCTAACGACGCTAGCTTGATTACATTACGAAAACATGTATAAAAATACTCCTACAAACATTACACATGGGACGGTTTAGTAAGTATAAAGAGTTGTAGTTATATTGTAAAATGAATAATAATAGTAACAATAATAATAATAATGGATTAGATTTATATAGCACTTTTCTATCAACTAGATACTCAAAGCGCTCACATTCACTCTACATTCACACTTCGGTGGTGGTAAGCTACATTGGTAGTCACAGCTGCCCTGGGGTAGACTGACGGAAGAGACTACCACCTATCATTCATTCACCAATGTGGGCGGCACGGGGGGGAAAAGGGGCAAATTATCCATAAATTAGCCGCTTGGTTTAAAACGTAGGAGAAAAAAAAGTAGCGGCTTGTTGTCTGGAATTTCCAGTATTCCCGTTTTTTTTGTTGCAAACGATTTAAAAAAAACAAAAAAAAAACGTGTTCTGAATTATCTCTGTCATTTGTATTTATTGGTTTCTTTAAAAAGTAGGGGAATAAAACCCTAAATAATTTTTTTTTGTGAAAAAAAAAAAATCGGGAGATTTTATTTTTTTAGGGCGCATCGCCCAGGCCCAGGTTGTGCTTGTTTACATTTCCAAGAAGTAGCTTGATTACATTACGAAAACATGTATAAAAACACTCCTACAAACATTACACATGGGACGGTTTAGTAAGTATAAAGAGTTGTAGTCATATTGTAAAATGAATAATAATAGTAAAAATAATAATAATAATGGTTTCAATTTTAATAGCGCTTTTCTATCAACTAGATACTCAAAACGCTCACATTCACTCTACATTCACACATTGGTGGTGGTAAGCTTCATTTGTAGCCACAGCTGCCCTGGGGTAGACTGACGGAAGAAACTACCACCTATCATTACTTCACCAGTGTGGGCGGCACGGGGGGCAAATTATCCATAAATTAGGCGCTTGGTTTAAAACTTGGGAAAAAAAAGTAGCGGCTTGTAGTCTGGAATTTACAGTATTTCCGTTTTTTTGTTGCAGACGATTTAAAAAAAAACAAAAAAAACTATGTTCTGAATTATCTCTGCCATTTGTATTTATTGGTTTCTTTAAAAAGTAGGGGAATAAAACCCTAAATGACATTTTTTTGTGGGGAAAAAAAATCGTGAGATTTTATTTTTTAGGTCGTATCGCCCAGGCCCAGGTTGTGGTTGTTTACATTTCCAAGAAGCAGATTGATTACATTACGAAAACATGTATAAAAACACTCCTACAAACATTACACATGGGACGGTTTAGTAAGTATAAAGAGTTGTAGTTATATTGTAAAATGAATAATAATAGTAACAATAATAATAATAATGGATTAGATTTATATAGCGCTTTTCTATCAACTAGATACTCCAAGCGCTCACATTCACACATCGGTGGTGGTAAGCTACATTTGTAGCCACAGCTGCCCTGAGGTAGACTGACGGAAGAGACTACCACCTATCATGCATTCACCAGTGTGAGCGGCACGGGGGGCAAATTATCCATAAATTAGCCGCTTGGATTAAAACGTAGGAGAAAAAAAAGTAGCGGTTTGTAGTCTGGAATTTACAGTATTTCCGTTTTTTTTGTTGCAGACGATTTAAAAACAAACAAACAAAAAAAAAAAACCTGTGTTCTGAATTATCTCTGTCATTTGTATTTATTGGTTTCTTTAAAAAATAGGGGAACAAAACCCGAAATGAATTTTTTTTGTGAAAAAAAAATCTGAGATTTAATTTTTTAGGCCGTATCGCCCAGGCCCAGGTTGTGCTTGTTTACATTTCCAAGAAGCAGCTTGATTACATTACGAAAACATGTATAAAAACACTCCTACAAACATTACACATGGGACGGTTTAGTAAGTATAAAGAGTTGTAGTTATATTGTAAAATGAATAATAATAGTAACAATAATAATAATAATAATGGATTAGATTTATATAGCGCTTTTCTATCAACTAGATACTCAAAGCACATTACAACATTCGTAAAACACGGAAAGAAAAAAAAGCTTGCACATGTTTGACTGGAAAAAAAAAATCTCACTTTCCCTGCTAGTAAAATGGCTTCAAGAACCAACAACACAAGTGCCACCTACCACCTACCATAGTTGGCACCAGCTTCATCTCACCACCCACCTTCCCCCTTATCTCAGACACAATGGTGACTCCCCTGAGGGTCTAAATGTGAGGGAGGGGGATAACAAAACAAAAAAAAATACACCGAGGTGGGTCTTTATGTATGCTCCATTCTGTTTTTTTTGCTGCATCATCTCCACTTTTTATGTTTGTGTTAAATTTTTAAACACCCTCGAAAGACACTGGAGGGTCTGTCCTGAAGGCGGGACGTGCAGCGAGCATCAAAAACCCCAAAGCACGGCCATCAAAATGACGCTGATGCGGTAGAAAAAGAGGTGCGCGGTAAAGATGCCGATTGCTCGAGTTCTAAAGAGATGGGACGTTCGCGAACGAACCGAGTCTTTTGAACGGCTCTTCTATGTGAACACTGAGAATTGATTTTCAGTAGGACGTGGACAATTGCCTACGCTACCCGGATGGTAACTGTCCCAGACAATGAGTCAAAGTTCAATGAATCTTATAATCCGGTGCGCCCTATGGTCCGGAAAATACTGGGGTAAAAAAGGGGGGAAAGTAGCGGCTTATGGTCCGGAATTAGTTTTTTAACGTGTAAAAATAATTCAAGTTAAAAGTTAATCCAAATGCTGCTAAGTTTCATTGAACTTTGTCTCATTGTTGGCTAAGCGGTGTGGAATCTGAATTGAAGAATTAGCTAATAGCTAATGCGTTAACATACACTACTTCCGGTTTGAAGGTCAATATGTAAAAAAAAAACGTTTTAAAAAGTATGCTTTTGCTCGCTACTGATTGAATGACAGAAAGTGGCTGTTGTGGTTTTACGACAGAATGTCATTAAAAAATAATCAAATCATGCTTTACCAAAGTGTAATAGCGTCTTCCTCCACACACACACACACACACACACACACACACACACACACACACACACACACACACACACACACACACACACACACACACACACACTTGACATGTTATTAGTGTAACCCTCATCATACACAGTAGTGTAAACACACTCCAATTGGTGTACCGTATTTTTCGGACTATAAGTCGCACCGGAGTATAAGTCGCACCGGCCGAAAATGCATAATAAAGAAGGAACAAAACATATATAAGTCGCACTGGAGTATAAGTCGCATTTTTTGGGGAAGTTTATTTGATAAAAGCCAACACCAAGAATAGACATTTGAAAGGCAATTTAAAATAAATAAAGAATAGTGAACAACAGGCTGAATAAGTGTACGTTATATGAGGCATAAATAACCAACTGAGAACGTGCCTGGTATGTTAACGTAACATATTATGGTAAGAGCAGTGACGTGGAGTCAGGTGCCATCATGGAAAGAAAAACATTTAAAAAAAAAAAAATAATAATTAAATTGTTATATGTATCCAGTGATTATACTATAAAGTTATTTTCCATTTAACTTCACCAGTTTTAGATTATTTTTATTCAAAATCGCTGAATTGTCACATTTGCCGTTCAAATACTGAGAAGAGCAGGGCCGGCCCGTGGCATAGGTCGTATAGGCAAATGCTAAGGGCGCCGTCCATCAGGGGGCGCCACGCCAGTGCCACAAATGTTGGAGAAAAAAAAAAAGAAAGAAAGTTGGTACTATTATTTCTAAATACAAAAAATAATCCCACGTTAATTAAAATGCAAAGTAAAGCCTATTTAATAGAAATATTATTTGTTACAACATTACGCCCCCCTCTCCCTTACTGTATCATGACTCTTTTTGGACGTCACCACATCAAAAAATCAACACAAGATGTCAAAACAGCCAAAACTGTCAGGTGCCCAAGGAAGAAAAAAGAGAAAAGAAGAGGAGTAGAAACGAGAAAAGACAGAGGTAGCAGGTAGGTAACGTTAGCCTACATTAAATTATTTGTCTGTTACAGAATGTGATAGTAACCTGGCTTGTTAGCATTAAGCTAATGTTACATGATTCGGCAATTGCTAATCAATAAATAGCTAGTTCTGTTTTAACGTCGGGTTAATATTGTGGAGGGGGCTAAATTGTTATGGAAAATAATAATGTAACGTTAGGTAATTACTGTACTCCCACCTTACATTCCTCAGGTATTAGATCTTTTAAGCAGGTGTTTTTTGTTTACATTGTTATTGCCTTCTGGTTAGCTAATGTTTGCCCTGCAGGTAATAATCACTTGTCCACCCCTTTATATATTAGGTATAGTTGTAAGTAAATAAAAAAAAAAAGTCAAAGATAAAGCTATTCGGTTTCTTGTGAGGGGGGGGGGGGGGGGGGGGGGGGATGGGGGGGTGGGGGGGGGGGGGGCGTTTGCCACCTAAAATCTTGCCTAGGGCGCCAGATTGGTTAGGGCCGGGCCTGGAGAAGAGGCACGTCACTCAGTTGTGCCTCAACATGGATTGCGCAATGACTCGGCTAACTGCTGGCCTGCTGTGCAGTGAGACCGTATTGCTATATGAATTATATTATACATTTCCATAGTTTAGTTAGCTGAGGTATATAATGTACAGTGTATTTTGTCAACAACTGTATGTGTGTAACGTATTTCTTGTGCTGAGCAATCATAAAACGGCTGCGAAGACGCACTGTGTGAGGCTCGCAGTAATCCCGCCTCATGGTGGTAGAGGGCGCTAGTGATCCCAGGGATCATTCTTGCGACTACTCGGCTGCAGAATAAGTGACAACAAGCTACAGTTAGCAGCGATCGTTTATTTTTTCCTCTCGCCTGGACTTTCAACATGGAGGATTACATATCTAAAATAAAACAGTTTTCTAAACTGGACTTTCAATCCAAGCAGGAGGTAATAATTAAAAGGAAGATCTCCATCGAGACAGAGAGACTTTTAAAACTGAAGAAAGATAAGGAAGACTTCTGTAAACAAGTTATCGTTGCTTTTATTCAGAAGGAGCGGTGCATGGACTTCATTTATAAGTAAAGGTAAGACAATAATAAAGTTTTTTTTATTAAATGTGCTTTTTTGTGTGCTACAGTTTGTATGTGTAAAGAATGCTGGTATGAGCTTTTAAACATAACCCGTTAACTGCTGCCAATCAAATGGTGAATAAGATACTCTTTAGGGTTCATATGTTTGTAAATCTGACTGTGATGAAGTCAGTGCCTCACCAGCCATCAACCTCACCGCACGTCACTGGGTAAGAGTCATTCAAATAACTATAACATATAGAACATGCTATACGTTTACCAAACAATCTGTCACTCCTAATCGCTAAATCCCATGAAATCTTATACGTCTAGTCTCTTACGCGAATGAGCTACATAATATTATTTGATATTTTACGGTAATGTGTTAATAATTTCACACATAAGTCGCTCCTGAGTATAAGTCGCACCCCCGGCCAAACTATGAACAAAACTGCGACTTATAGTCCGAAAAATACGGTACTTACAGTTTCACTTTGTCAACATGACTCCTGCACGCTGCTGTGAAATGCTAATGCTAAAGCGCTAGCCCACGGTGTGAGCGTGACATTTGGGGTTGGGTGAGTTCAAATGTGAGTGTAAAGTTCAAGGCATTAAGTAAACAAAAGGAGAAGAAGAAGAGGAGAGAGTAAGTGCCCGAGTCTGATCTTGTGGTTCTTCGCTGGAATCACAAGCCGCTTCTCGCCTCCGATGAATAATGACATATTTGTTTTTAAGAAACTCCGTCAAAGTGTCTCCACAACCCCGACTATGGCCAGCAGGCACGCCTCACTTGGAGCAGATGACATGGTGTGTGTGTGTGTGTGTGTGTGTGTGTGTATGTGTGTGTGTGTGTGTGTGTGTGTGTGTGTGTGTGTGTGTGTGTGTGTATGTGTGTGTAACAGAGTGAAATGCAGCATGGAGGCTCCAAGAAGAAGATGAAGAAGACAAGGACAAAGAAGAAGAAGAAAAATAAGTCGGAAAAATGAAATTTGGCCTGCTAACCTGATCTGTGTTCGTAGCTAAAGAGCATGTAGTTTAAGGGTACGTAACTAAAGCCTACGTAGCTGAAGTGTTCGTAGCTACAGCGTACGTGGCTAAAGTGTACAAAGCAAAATTGTTTGTCGCGAAAGAGTTCGTTGCTACAACGTTCGTCGCTAAAGCGTTCGCGTGCGAAGCGGAAGCGCACAAGGCTAAAACGTACAAAAGCGAAAGTCGCTAAAACGTACGGATCGAAAGCGCACCTACCTAAAGTGAACGTAGCCAATACGTTCATCACTAAAGTGTACGAAGCGAAAGAGTACAAAGCTAAAGCGTTGGTAGTGAAAGCGTTTGTCGCTGAAGCGTTCGCAACTGAAGTGGATGTCGCTACAGCGTACGTAGCTTAATGTGTACGAAGCAAAATTGTTTGTAGCGAAAGAGTTCGTTGCTACAACGTTCGGCGCGAAAGCCTTCGTGTACGAAGCGAAAGCGTACAAAGCTAAAACGTACGAAGCGACAGCGTACTTACCCAAAGTGTTCGTAGCTAAAGTGTACATAGCCAATGCGTTCGTCACTAAAGTGTATGTCACGACAGCGTACGACGCGAAAGAGTACAAATATAAAGTGTTGGTAGCGAAAGCGTATGTTGCTTAAGCGTGCGTAGTGAAAGCGTTTGTCCCTGAAGCGTTCACAACTAAAGTGTATGGCGGTATAGCGTACGTCGCGAAAGGGTTTGCCGCTAAAGTCTTTTGTAGCTAAAGCTTTCATAGCTAAAGTGTTTGTTGCTAAAGCGCCGTAGCTAACGTGTTGTTGCTAAAGCGGTCGTAGTTAAAGCGGTTGTAGTTAAAGCGGTCGCAGCTAAAGCGTTGTAGCTAAAAGGGTCGTAGCTAAAGCGTCGTAGCTAAAAGGATTGTAGCTAAAGCGTTCGTAGCTAAAGCGATCGTAGTTAAAAGGGTCGTATTTAAAGTGGTAGAAGCTAAAGCTGTCGAAGTTAAAACGGTCGTAGTTAAAGCGGTCGTAGCTAAAGCGGTCGTAGTTAAAGCGGTCGTCGCTAAAGCAGTCGTAGTTAAAAGGGTCGTATTTAAAGCGGTAGAAGCTAAAGCGGTCGTAGTTAAAGCGGTCGTTGTTAAAGCGGTCGTTGTTAAAGCGGTCGTTGTTAAAGCGGTCGTTGTTAAAGCGGTCGTTGTTAAAGCGGTTGTAGCTAAAACGGTCGTAGCTAATCGGATCGTAGTTAAAAGGGTCGTATTTAAAGTGGTAGAAGCTAAAGCTGTCGAAGTTAAAACGGCCGTAGTTAAAGCGGTCGTAGCTAAAGCGGTCGTAGTTAAAGCGGTCGTAGCTAAAGCAGTCGTAGTTAAAAGGGTCGTATTTAAAGCGGTAGAAGCTAAAGCGGTTGTAGTTAAAGCGGTCATAGTTAAAGCGGTCGTTGTTAAAGCGGTCGTTGTTAAAGCGGTCGTTGTTAAAGCGGTCGTAGTTAAAGCGGTCGTAGTTAAAGCGGTCGTAGTTCAAGCGGTTGTAGTTAAAGCGGTCGTAGTTAAAGCGGTCATAGCTAAAGCGATCGTAGTTAAAAGGGTCGTATCTAAAGTGGTAGAAGCTAAAGCTGTCGAAGTTAAAACGGTCGTAGTTAAAGCGGTCGTAGCTAAAGCGGTCGTAGTTAAAGCGGTCGTAGTTAAAGCGGTCGTAGCTAAAGCGGTCGTAGTTAAAAGGGTCATATTTAAAGCGGTAGAAGCTAAAGCTGTCGAAGCTAAAGCGGTCGTAATTAAAGCAGTCATAGTTAAAGCGGTCGCAGCTAAAGCGTTGTAGCTAAAAGGGTCGTAGCTAAAGTGGTCATAGTTAAAGGGGTCGTAGCTAAAGCGGTCGCAGCTAGAGCAAAGCAGTCGTAGCTAAAAGGGTTGTATTTAAAGCGGTAGAAGCTAAAGCGTTTTAGCTAAAAGGGTCGTAGCTAAAGCGGTCGTAGTTAAAGGGGTTGTAGTTAAAGGGGTCGTAGTTAAAGGGGTTGTAGTTAAAGGGGTCGTAGTTAAAGGGGTTGTAGTTAAAGGGGTTGTAGTTAAAGCGGTCGCAGCTAGAGCAAAGCAGTCGTAGCTAAAAGGGTCGTATTTAAAGCGGTAGAAGCTAAAGCGTTTTAGCTAAAAGGGTCGTAGCTAAAGCGGTCGTAGTTAAAGGGGTTGTAGTTAAAGGGGTCGTAGTTAAAGGGGTTGTAGTTAAAGGGGTCGTAGTTAAAGGGGTCGTAGTTAAAGGGGTCGCAGCTAAAGCGGTCGCAGCTAAAGCGGTCGCAGCTAAAGCATCGTAGCTTAAGTGGCCGTTGCTAAAATGGTTGTCGCTAAAGCGGTTGTCGCTAAAGCGGTCATCGCTAAAGCGGTCGTCGCTAAAGCGGTCATTGCTAAAGCGATTGTCCCTAAAGCGGTCGTAGCTAAAGCGGTCGTAGCTAAAGCGGTGGTAGTTAAAGCGTTCGTAGTTAAAGCGTACGTCACGGAAGTGTTTGTCCCTAAAGAGTTGTTCAGTAAAGAAGAGTTTGTCGCTAAAGTGTTGTTGGCTAAAGCGTAGGCAGTCAAAGATTGTGTGCGAGGACTCACCGTTAGATGCTGGAAGAGCCAAGCTCTCATGATGTTGGTGGCCACCTTGGGGAAGATGCCCCTCTTCTTGTTGCGCTTCTTCTCCTTATCCGGGTCGTCGTCGTCGCCCGTGCTCGGAGACGCCACACTGTTGTCCAGCCCGTCGCCTGCCAGGACGCCACAGAAGGGAGGAAATGCAAAAGATGAGACGCCTTTTTTGTTTACTCGCCGCTCCAAGGGAATAAATGCGATTTGAGGGGGAATTGTGCGGGGCTTTTGTACGCCCACACAACAATGGGAGAAAGTGAATGGCGGGGGGGGGGGGAAACGGCACCTTATGAAGGCATTGATTTTTAATACTTTTATAAATATCCCTTTCAACAAGAAGACGGCGGCAGGAGGAGACGCACAAAGGACGTGTAAGGTCGCATTTCCCACGCAGAATTGAAAACGACGGAGGGATTTAGTCTTTATTATCCCGAGGAGTTATTGAAGCCCCCGTTTGACTCGGGGTGGGAAGAGGAACACGGCGCTACAAAAGGACGGGGCGCTAACAAAGCTCGCTGCTTTTCATAACAATGGCGACCTGTTGGGCTGGGATAAGGCGCCGTATCGAGGCCACCTCACCTGAAGGGGAGGCGGCTTAGGGGCTTTGACGCCAAGACGCCACGGCCTATATCTGCCTAATTGTCGCCGGCGAAGTGCTGGGGAAGCGGTAAACAAGCGCGAACCGATAAGTGACTCCATCGGCGCTGGGAGTGTCGGCGGTTACTTATTGATCGGGCACAAAGCACTTCTAAAGCCGCTCCGCCAGGCGACACCCCGCTAAACCCCCTCGATTCATTGATAATTAATAGGGATGTTGGCGCTAATCCGCTTGGAGATGACTTTTTTCCAGCCCCGCCACATCAATGGAATAATCAGCGGCCTAAAACCCGGGCCTTTGCTCCCCATTACCTCGGGCAAAAGAATTCCTGAAAGCATGCCTGCGGGGCACCTGAATTATAGACGCCATTAGCACAGAGCGCCTCGCCAAGATCCATACGCAACAGCGCCCGCTCACCACAACGCCGACAGACGCACGTAGCGAGGGGCTTTCTAATGACGCTTTTGGGTTGTTGGTTTTTCTGACATGGACTTGTTTCTTCAGCATTGTCCACACGTTTAAGTCAGGACTTTGGGAAGGCCATTCTAAAACCTCAATTCTAGCCTGATTTAGCCATTCTTTTACCACTTTTGACGTGTGTTTGGGGTCATTGTCCTGTTGGAACACCCAACTGCGCCCAAGACCCAACCCTGATGATTTTTAGGTTGTCCTGAAGTATTTGGAGGTAATCCTCCCATTTACCAGTTCCATTGGCAGCAAAACAGGCCCAGAGCACAATACTACCACCACCATGCTTGACGGTAGGCATGGTGTTCCTGGGATTAAAGGCCTCACCTTTTCTCCTCCAAACATATTGCTGGGTAAAGTGACCACAGAACTTTCCTGCAGAAGGTCTTATCTTTGTCCATGTGGTGTCGGATGAAACAAAACTTTAATTTTTTACGAGGGATGTCCGATAATATCGAATGCTTTAAAATGTAATATCGGAAATTATCGGTATCAGTTTCAAAAAGTAAAATGTATGATTTTTTAAAACGCCGCTGTGTACACGGACGTAGGGAGAAGTACAGAGCGCCAAAAAAAAACCTTAAAGGCACTGCCTTTGCGTGCCGGCCCAGTCACATAATATCTACGGCTTTTCACACACACAAGTGAATGCAATCGCATACTTGGTCAACGGCCATACAGGTCACACTGAGGGTGGCCGTATAAACAACTTTAACACTGTTACAAATATGCGCCACACTGTGAACCCACACCAAATAAGAATGACAAACACATTTCGGGAGAACATCCGCATCGTAACACATCATAAACACAACAGAACAAATACCCAGAATCCCTTGCAGCACTGACTCCCCCCCCCCCCCCCCCCCCACATACACACGCACACACACACACACACCTCAACCCCGCCCACCTCAACCTCCTCATGCTCTCTCAGGGAGAGCATATCCCAAATTCCAAGCTGCTGTTTTGAGGCATGTTAAAAAAAAATAATGCACTTTGTGACTTCAATAATAAATATGGCAGTGCCATGTTGGCATTTTTTTCCATAACTTGAGTTGATTTATTTTGGAAAACCTTGTTACATTGTTTAATGCGTCCAGCGGGACATCACAACAAAATTAGGCATAATAATGTGTTGATTCCAGGACTGATATCGGAATCGGTTGATATCGGAATCAGTGATTAAGAGTTGGACAACATCGGAAAATCGGATATCGGCAAAAAAGCCATTATCGGACATCTCTACTTTATACATTAAGTAGCACCTCAGAATAAACTTGGCTCTCTGCCATAATAACCAACATTAAAATACGGTAGCGTAGTAGGCCTAAGTATTCATTAAAAACAAGGCAGAGGTTTCGTTTAACAAGCAGATTTAATAATTTTGGCCACTGTAACATTACGCACAGTGCGGAAATATGACCATCCATCCATTCATCTTCTTCCGCTTATCTGAGGTCGGGTCGCGGGGGCAGCAGCCTAAGCAGGGAAGCCCAGACTTTCTTCTCCCCAGCCACTTCGTCTAGCTCTTCCCGGGGGATCCCGAGGCGTTCCCAACGTGTCCTGGGTCTTCCCCGTGGCCTCCTACCGGTGCCCTAAACACCTCCCTAGGGAGGCGTTCGGGTGGCATCCTGACCAGATGCCCGAACCACCTCATCTGGCTCCTCTCGATGTGGAGGAGCAGCATATATGACCATATCACACCAATTCTCAAATCCCTTCACTGGCTTCCTGTTCCACTCAGGATTGAATACAAAGTGCCTCCATGGAAATTTCCCCCTCAACCTCAAAGAACTACTCACCCCCAAATCCTCCACACGACGCCTCCGCTCCGGACAGGCTAACCTCCTCCAAGCTCCGAGGACAAAGCTACGAACAATGGGAGCTTTCTGCTCCGCCGCTCCCAGTCTGTGGAACGCTCTCCCTGACCACCTGAGGGCACCACAGACTGTGGATGCGTTTAAAAGAGGCTTACTTTTTTTTTTTTTTTAGATATATGCATACTAGTTCTAGCTATTAGGCTGTTCTAGTTTTTATTAGGGACCGCAATGTCCCTTTGGGACAGAGGACCTTATTGTAATTGTACGGTTTTATTTATTATTATTCCGCCGCCTCTTTGAGCTGTAATTTGACCCTCTTAACATGCTTCAAAACTCACCATATTTGACACACACATCAGGACTGGGGAAAATTGCATCTAATAAAAAAAACAACCCCCAAAACTCAAAATTGCGCTCTACCGCCCCCTAGGAAAAAACACAGACAAAATTGCTTGTAACTTCCGGTAGGAATGTCGTAGAGACATGAAACAAAAACCTCTATGTAGGTCTGACTTAGACCTAGACATTGACATCCTTCAGCAAAAATCAACAGGAAGTTGGCAATTCCCCCTTCAAAACAAAAGTTTAGTAAAAACAGTCACTTTTGCCTCTTTGAGCTGTAATTTGACCCCCTTAACATGCTTCAAAACTCACCAAACTGGACACACGCATCAGGACTGGCAAAAATTGCGATCTTATAAAAAACCCCAACCCCAAAACTCAAAATTGCGCTCTAGTGCCCCTAGGAAGAAAACATAGACACAACTGCTCCTAGGAAGAAAACTCAGACAAAACTGCCTGTAACTTCCAGTAGGAATGTCTTATAGAGACATTAAACAAAAACCTCTATGTAGGTCTCACTTAGACCTACATTTCATATATTGACAACCCCCAGCAAAAATCAACAGGAAGTTTGCAATTCCCCCTTCAAAACAAAAGTTTTGTAAAAACCGGTCACCTTTTTTCAAACATTATCTCCTCTGAGCGCGTTTGTCGTGTCAGCTTCAAACTAGCACAGGAGAGAGATTGAACCCTTCTGATTAAAAGTTGACTAAAGAGTTTTAATTACTGCTCCGGTTTGGATTTTATGTGCCGTCAAAGTCGGTCCCGTCCATCGCTGCTTGCAGCTTTAATTTTTACTTATTTTTATTATCTTTTTTTTTTTTTTTTTTTTTTTTTTTTTTTAAATATTTGAGGTTGTTTACTCAATGTAAAGTGCTTTTTACAAATACAATCTATAATTTTAATTAATTAATAATTAATTAATTAATTAATTAATTAATTAGTTTGAACAGTAACACTGTGTTTGAAAATGGGAAAAGAAAAAACCTGTATTTTAATAAGGTGATTATTTGGCGTACCACAGTTCAATCACTGCTGATCTAAATGATGTATACATGTTTTCATTTTAAACCTGGAAAAGTACAGTGAGTAGGCTGGCCAAGTCATGTCTTAATGTGTATTTAAATACATATAAATGCGTGGAACAATTGCAGGGTAAGATAAACAATATAATAAAAAAGGTTTAATCGACTAATATATAACACAACCCCCTGCAGTAAATCTGCAGTACTATGGGGGAGTGTCTTAAAGGCACAAAAATAAGTGTTACGCCAGGTTTGTTGTGCCGCTGGAAAAACAATCCGTCAACGAAACAATGTAACACAATGCTCAATTTTTCCAACTTCAATTCCCGCAGTGAGACCAAAAAAAAAAAAAAAAAAGTCTGGCAAAGCTGCAGCTTGCAGATCCAACACAATTATATAAACACACAGCTGGTTTCTGCATTCAAAGATTTGACTCGGGAAATGGTTCCAACAACTTTGATTACATGGAACTCAAACTATACGGTTATCGTGTCATGAAGAAATAGAGAAAAGCGGCACAGAAATAGCACATAGTTGCTCTAAAAATGAGGAAGTTTAAGATTGGGTTAAGGAATAACATAGTTGAGTTAATTCACTGTGTTTAAACACCTGAAACGTCCGATAAACACTGAATTGATTAACGTGGACCCTGACTTAAAAAAAAAAAGTATTCCGTTGTTACCATTTAGTGGTCAATTATACGGAATATGTACTGTACTGTGCAATCTACTAATAAAAGTCTCAATCAATCAATCAATCAAACTCTAGCAATGCTAGCAAAAGAGCTAATCTCTTCTTGCTAGCTTAGCAGTCAGATAACCGTTGTCTCCATTTTAAAACCTTTTAAGAGTCATTACTTAAAAATATTGAAAAACTGAACACACAGAATTCCTCTGACATTCCAAAATAACAGAAATGCTTTTAAAAAAAAAATGCGCTAGCTCGATGCTAATTTGGTTGCGCAGTATAAACACGAATAATTAGCACTAGCGATTTTAACACCTCCAAATTTGGCAATCACAACTATGACTAAGATACACATCACAATCAAACAGCTGACGTGTAATAAATTAGACACTTACTTTGTAGGACACAACAAAATATAGGGCCGACTGACCTGACTACGGCAACTCAAATAGGACAAACTGATTGGAAAAAGTCAGGAAAGTCACTTGTAGCCATTTCAAAGCAGTTTAAGGTCCCAATAACAACTGTGCAAACAATTGTTCGTAAGTATAAAGTGCATGGCACAGTTTTGTCACTGCCACGATCAGGAAGAAATCGCAAGCTATCACCTGCTGCTGAGAGAAAATTGGTCAGGATGATCAAAAGTCAACTGACAACCACCAAAAAGCAGGTCTGCAATGAATTGGAAGCTGCTGGAACACAGGTGTCAGTATCCACAGCCAAGCGTGTTTTGCATCGCCATGGACTGAGAGGCTACCATGCAAGAAGGAAGCCCTTGCTCCAGAAGTGACACCTTAAAGCTTGTCTAAAGTTTTCTGCTGATCACATAGACAAAGATAAGTTCTGTGGTCAGATGAAACAAAAATGTCGCTGTTTGGCCCAATACCCATGTTTGGGGGAGAAAATGTGAGGCCGAGGTAGTATTATGCTCTGGGCCTGTTTTGCTGCCAATGGAACTGGTGCTTTACAGAGAGTAAATGGGACAATGAAAAAGGAGGATTACCTCCAAATTCTTCAGGACAACCTAAAATCATCAGCCCGGAGGTTGGGTCTTGGGCGCAGTTGGGTGTTCCAACAGGACACACGTCAAAAGTGGTAAAGAAATGGCTAAATCAGGCTAGAATTAAAGGGGAACATTATCACCAGACCTATGTAAGCGTCAATATATACCTTGATGTTGCAGAAAAAGACCATATATTTTTTTAACCGATTTCCGAACTCTAAATGGGTGAATTTTGGCGAATTAAACGCCTTTCTAATATTCGCTCTCGGAGCGATGACGTCACAACGTGACGTCCCATCGGGAAGCAATCCGCCATTTTCTCAAACACCGAGTCAAATCAGCTGTGTTATTTTCTGTTTTTTCGACTGTTTTCCGTACCTTGGAGACATCATGCCTCGTCGGTGTGTTGTCGGAGGGTGTAACAACACGAACAGGGACGGATTCAAGTTGCACCAGTGGCCCAAAGATGCGAAAGTGGCAAGAAATTGGACGTTTGTTCCGCACACTTTACCGACGAAAGCTATGCTACGACAGAGATGGCAAGAATGTGTGGATATCCTGCGACACTCAAAGCAGATGCATTTCCAACGATAAAGTCAAAGAAATCTGCCGCCAGACCCCCATTGAATCTGCCGGAGTGTGTGAGCAATTCAGGGACAAAGGACCTCGGTAGCACGGCAAGCAATGGCGGCAGTTTGTTCCCGCAGATGAGCGAGCTATCGACCCTAGCTTCCCTGGCCTGCTGACATCAACTCCAAAACTGGACAGATCAGCTTTCAGGAAAAGAGCGCGGATGAGGGTATGTCTACAGAATATATTAATTGATGAAAACTGGGCTGTCTGCACTCTCAAAGTGCATGTTGTTGCCAAATGTATTTCACATGCTGTAAACCTAGTTCATAGTTGTTAGTTTCCTTTAATGCCAAACAAACACATACCAATCGTTGGTTAGAAGGCGATCGCCGAATTCGTCCTCGCTTTCTCCCGTGTCGCTGGCTGTCGTGTCGTTTTTGTCGGTTTCGCTTGCATACGGTTCAAACCGATATGGCTCAATAGCTTCAGTTTCTTCTTCAATTTTGTTTTCGCTACCTGCCTCCACACTACAACCATCCGTTTCAATACATGCGTAATCTGTTGAATCGCTTAAGCCGCTGAAATCCGAGTCTGAATCCGAGCTAATGTCGCTATAGCTTGCTGTTCTTTCCGCCATGTTTGTGTTGGCTTCACTATGTGACGTCACAGGAAAATGGACGGGTGGTTAAAATCAAGCACTTTGAAGCTTTTTTTTTAGGAATATTGCGTGACGGGTAAAATTTTGAAAAAAACTTCGAAAAATATAATAAGCCACTGGGAACTGATTTTTAATGGTTTTAACCATTCTGAAATTGTGATAATGTTCCCCTTTAAGGTTTTAGAATGGCCTTCCCAAAGTCCTGACTTAAATGTGTGGACAATGCTGAAGAAACAAGTCCACGTCAGAAAACCAACACATTGAGCTAAACTGCACCAATTTTGTCAAGAGGTGTGGTCAAAAATTCAAGCAGAAGCTTGCCAGAAGCTTGTGGATGACTCCCAAAAGCGCCTTATTGCAGTGAAACTTGCCAAGGGACATGTAACCAAATATTAACATTGCTGTATGTATACTTTTGACCCGGCAGATTTGGTCACATTTTCAGTAGACCCATAATAAATTCATAAAAGAACCAAAATTCATGAATGTTTTTTGTGACCAACAAGTATGTGCTCCAATCACTCTATCGCCAAAACACAAGCTATTAGTTGTCTATTATCAAACTATTGATTGAAACGTCACACGATGAGGTCGTCATTTGTTTTCTTATCAGTTTAACATTCTAGTGATCGGCCTTTTACTTCCTTAACAAATAATCAATCACGGCTCCCAATTAACCGACGAATCAGCCGAATTCTCCCATGCCACATTATTGGCCCCACCCCCCTCTCTCCCTGTAGCCGTTTTCTGTGCGTCCGGCGGCTGGAAAGGCGGGCCGGGGCCCCGGCTCAGGCCTTGTAATCTAAGAGCAGATTTTCATTGGAAGCAAATGCTTTCAATCCGCCGTAAAGACCGGCTCATGTTCAGCAAAGCCTACAATAACAAACCCAGGGGCTCGTCCCGTGCGAGTTGGGAAAACAGAAGCAAATGGCTCGCCGCCGCCACTGAGCCGGGCGAGGGAGGGAGGAAGCGAGGGATCAGGAGAAGTATGGCAAGGGGAGGGAAACATGTAAACAAAGAGGGGGAAATATGTCAAAGTGACCAGATGATCGCAAGATGCTTGCGACACATTGATACCATTTGTACATTAAAGATGCTAAAACCAGTCAATTTATGTTAAGTCAGGGGTTCTTAACCTTTTTGACCTCGGGGATCACCTTCTTCACTACCGAGGGGCCCGGGGCCCACTCAAATATTAATCCTACTCTTGATTTGTATCTTATTCAATATTGATATCTGACCTACTTAACAGTTCACAACCTTGTCAAATGAGATGAAAGCATGTGGTGATTAAAAAGATTATCATCGAGGCTTAGGTCAGGCTAATTACAAAAATAAATATTAATTTGTTTACTCAAACTGATGAAAAACACAAATAAATGCTTAAATAATAAATACCGTATTTTTCGGACTATAAGTCGCGGTTTTTTTCATAGTTTGGCCGGACTTATATATGTTTTTTTCCTTCTTTATTATGCATTTTCGGCAGGTACGACTTATACTCCGAAAAACACGGTAGTTATACAATTACATAAGATAAGCCGCTACTTTTTGCCCTAAAATATGAACCCTAATAAAACAATGTTTTCCCGCAAATGCCCATAATGTTTGTGTTCAATAGTTTGCATTAAACCCGAGCAAAAGATTGAACAGGTGTGGTATTGTTTGTGCTATGGCGCCATCATATGACGAGTTTGCTCGGTAGGTCGAAAATGTTCTTCCTGTTTTAATGCCGTAAACAGGAAATAAGCATCCATGGTGTTTTCGCTCGAAAGGATTCTTCATTCATCACTCGTAGCAACGTTTGTAAGTTTTACAATGCAACTAAAACAATTCATACTTACTAAACCGTCACGTGTGTGAGGTCTGTAGGACTGTTTTCATGCATATTTGTACATATTATTGTAATGTAATCAAGCCAGCATCATAAGCATTAGCCAGTATGCTAACACGTTCGCAAGTGTGTGTGTTAGTATTATTAACGTACAATGGCATTCTGTTTGTATTGTTTCAGTTTTTGTAAACACACTAAAACGTCCACGTGGAGTTATAGAGTCTGTTTAGCTGATTGGACAGCAAGCTTACAACATTGAAACAACATACTTCTGACGATGTTTAATCAATGTTGGGTTCTGACGTTGATTTGAACATTGAATTTTGGTAATTTCCCAACCAATATTCTACAACACAAATACAACATTGAAACAACATGCTTTGTGACAACGTTTAATCAATGTTGGGTTCTGACGATCTGACTTTAAAGTTTTAGTTATTTCCCAACCAATATTTTACAACACAAATACAACGTTGAAACAACATGCTTTCTGACAACATTTAATCAATGTCAAGTTCTGACGTTGATTTGACCATTGAATTTGGGTCATTTCCCAACCAATATCTTCCAACACAAATACAACATTAAAACAACATACTTTTTGACGACGTTTAATCAATGTTGGGTTCTGACATTGATCTGACTATTGAATTTTGGTCATTTCCCAACCAATATTCTACACCACAAATGCAACGTTGAAACAACATACTTTTTGACGACGTTTAATCAATGTTGGGTTCTGACGATCTGACTATTGAATTTTGGTCATTTCCCAACCAATATCTTCCAACACAAATACAACATTGAAGCAACATACTTTTTGACGACGTTTAATCAATGATGGGTTCTGACGTTGTCTTCAACATTGAATTGTGGTCATTTCCCAACCAATATTTAACAACACAAATACATTGAAACAACATACTTTTTGACAACGCTTAATCAATGTTGGGTTCTGACGTTGATTTCAACATTGAATTTTGGTAATTTCCCAACCAATATTTGACAACACAAATACATTGAAACAACATGCTTTTGACAACGTTTAATCAATGTTGGGTTCTGATCATCTCACTTTTGAGTTTTTGTATTTTCCCAACCTATATTCTACAACACAAATACAACATTGAAACAACATGCTTTGTGACAACGTTTAATCAATGTTGGGTTCTGACGATCTGACTTTAAAGTTTTAGTAATTTCCCAACCAATATTTTACAACACAAATACAACGTTGAAACAACATGCTTTCTGACAACATTTAATCAATGTCAAGTTCTGACGTTGATTTGACCATTGAATTTGGGTCATTTCCCAACCAATATCTTCCAACACAAATACAACATTAAAACAACATACTTTTTGACGACGTTTAATCAATGTTGGGTTCTGACATTGATCTGACTATTGAATTTTGGTCATTTCCCAACCAATATTCTACACCACAAATGCAACGTTGAAACAACATACTTTTTGACGACGTTTAATCAATGTTGGGTTCTGACGATCTGACTATTGAATTTTGGTCATTTCCCAACCAATATCTTCCAACACAAATACAACATTGAAGCAACATACTTTTTGACGACGTTTAATCAATGATGGGTTCTGACGTTGTCTTCAACATTGAATTGTGGTCATTTCCCAACCAATATTTAACAACACAAATACATTGAAACAACATACTTTTTGACAACGCTTAATCAATGTTGGGTTCTGACGTTGATTTCAACATTGAATTTTGGTAATTTCCCAACCAATATTTGACAACACAAATACATTGAAACAACATGCTTTTGACAACGTTTAATCAATGTTGGGTTCTGATCATCTCACTTTTGAGTTTTTGTATTTTCCCAACCTATATTTTACAACACAAATACAACATTGAAACAACATGCTTTTTGACAACGTTTAAACAACGATGGGTTCTGACGTCGATTTGAACACTGAATTTCGGTCATTTCCCAACCAATATCTACCAACACAAATACAACATTAAAACAACATACTTTTTGACGACGTTTAATCAATGTCGGGTTCTGACATTGATTTGACCATTGAAATTTGGTCATTTCCCAACCAACAACGTGGATCCAACGTTAGACATCAACGTTGTCTCAATTTACAAATACAACTATTTTGCAACGTTATGCAGAAGTCAGTTTAAAAAAAAACAACTTATGTATAATCAACGTTGTATCAACGTCTTGTGCCTGCTGGGGTACATATAACAATTCAATAGACTTATGATAGTACTTATAGTCGT
>NC_084549.2:61705000-61750000 GCF_033978685.3 Nerophis lumbriciformis | reverse complement strand
GTTGTTGTGTGTTGTTGCCGCGCTGGGAGGACGTTAATGAAACTGCCTAACAATAAACCCACATAAGAAACCAAGAACTCGCCCTCGATCATTCTACAGTTATAACATTATTGGGCAGGTACGCTGTTTATATTGCTTGCCTGAATTTCGGGAGATTTTCGTGAGAAAATGTGTCCCGGGAGGTTTTCGGGAGAGGCGCTGAATTTCGGGAGTCTCCCGGAAAATCCGGGAAGGTTGGCAAGTATGCTTGTGCATGCTTTATAGTCATATGACTTGGTACTTGACACATTCTGTTAGCGTGCTAACTTTTTTTTTAGCAATTTTACATGTGCATGATTCAGTCTTAATAGTAAGGGTGTGGGAAAAAAAAAGATTCGAATTCAAATCGCCATTCTCACGTTGTACGATTCAGTATCGATTCTCATTTTTCCAAAATCGATTTTCTTATATTTATTTTTTATTTTTTTAATATATTTTTTTAGTAATAAATCCAACAAAACAATACACAGCAATACCATAACAATGCAATCCAATTCCAAAACCAAACCCGACCCAGCAACACTCAGAACTGCAATAAACAGAGCAATTGAGAGGAGACACAAACACGACACAGAACAAACAAAAAGTAGTGAAACAAAAATGAATATTATCAACAACAGTATCAATATTAGTTACAATTTCAACATAGCAGTGATTAAAAATCCCTCATTGACATTATCATTAGACATTTATAAAAATAAAAAATCGCATCGCATCTCATAAGCTTGACAACACACTGTGTCTAATATTTTCACAAAGATAAAATAAGTCATATTTTTGGTTCTCTTAATAGTTAAAACAAATTTACATTATTGCAATCAGTTGATAAAACATTGTCCTTTACAATTATAAAAGCTTCTTACAAAAATCTACTACTCTGCTTGCATGTCAGCAGACTGGGGTAGATCCTGCTGAAATCCTATGCATTGAATCAATAGAGAATCCTTTTGAATCGGGAAAAAAATCGTTTTTGAATCGAGAATCGCGTTGAATAATAAAAAATAAAAAATCGATTTATAATCGAATCGTGACCCCAAGAATCGATATTGAATCGAATCGTGGGGCACCCAAAGATTCACAGCCCTACTTAATAGGCTCCAACGACCACAAAAGGGACAAGCGGTAGAAAATGGATGGATGGATGCTTCAGTCTTATGACTTGGTACTTGACACATTCCAACTGTTAGCATGCTAACTTTTTTTTAAGCTAATTTTACATGTGCACACTCTATAGCAGTGGTTCTTAACTTTGTTGCGGGTACCGAACCCCACCAGTTTCATATGCGCATTCACCAAACCCTCCTTTTTTTTCAAATTCAAGACAAAGTTTTTGGTAACACTTTAGTATGGGGAACATATTGTAAGTAACAAAGACTTAATTTAGAGTTATTTGGTTAGGGTTCGGGTTAGGGTTAGAGGGGGGTTATAGTAAGGCCATGCCGAATAAGGCATTAAAAAGTACTTAATAATGACTAGTTAAGAGCCAATATGTTACAAATTTGCATGTTAATAAGCAACTAATTAATAATGGTGAATATGTTCCCCATACTAAAGTGTTACCATGTTTTTTTTTACTGGTGCACAAAATGAACCGTGCATGAACATCACCTTGTTCAAAGAACAAAACCAACACAGTGCATAAACTCACAACAAATTACACACCTGCAAATCAGTCAGCTGTTGCCGTATCCGTAATACGCCGATAGGGAGAAGTTTTTATTTACACGATGAGTCGGGTGTGCATACTTGCCAACCCTCCCGAATTTTCCGGGAGACTCCCGAAATTCAGCGCCTCTCCCGAAAAACTCCCGGGACAAATATTCTCCCGAAAATCTCCCGATTTTCAGCCGGAGCTGGAAGCCACGCCCCCCCAGCTCCATGCGGACCTGAGTGAGGACAGCCTTTTTTTCATGATGGGAGGACCACAGGGTGACAAGAACTAAATCATCCAGACTACAGATAAATTGTATTATTATGTTTATTTTACCTAAAAATAAATATATTTATTAATTAATTTTATTTTTATTTTTTAAATACATTTTTACTATATTTTGCTAAAAACATCAAAATTAATTGTATTTTTATTTGTATTTTTTCATGACTCCTTATTACATCCAGCCATAGAATTATACATTAAAATAAACATATTTGAAATAATTGATTTTAAATTATCATAATAATTCATTTAAAATGACCATATTTAATTATTAAAATAATTGCTTGTTTATCAACAACTTTAGCATTTTATTCATTACATTTTGAAACTCTCAGAAGCCAAGTTATGTTATATTCCTTAATATTTATTTATGCAGGTTTGAAGTATCAATTATCTAAACACAGTTTTGTTTGCATATTTTCAGGATGTAGCGCTCTCTCTCTCTCTCTCTCTCTCTCTCTCTCTCTCTCTCTCTCTCTCTCTCTCTCTCTCTCTCTCTCTCTCTCTCTCTCTCTCTCTCTCTCTCTCTCTCTCTCTCTCTCTCTCTCTCTCTCTCTCTCTCTCTCTCTCTCTCTCTCTCTCTCTCTCTCTCTCTCTCTCTCTCTCTCTCTCTCTCTCTCTCTCTCTCTCTCTCTCTCTCTCTCTATATATATATATATATATATATATATATATATATATATATATATATATATATATATATATATATATATATATATATATATATATATATATATATATATATATATATATATATATGAAATACTTGACTTGGTGAATTCTAGCCAGAGGTGGGACCAAGTCATTGCTTTGCAAGTCACAAGTAAGTCTCAAGTCTTTACCCTCAAGTCTTGAGTCAAGTCCCGAGTCAAGACCGGGCAAGTCCGAGTCAAGTCCAAAGTCAAGACTGGAAAGTCTCAAGTCAAGTCCCAAGTCCTGCATTTTGAGTTTCGAGTCCTTTCAAGTCATTTAACCACATACTAATATATTTACACAGATTGTGTATGCTTTTAAAACGCTGTATTTATTTATTAAAACAAGTGCATTTGAAATTGCAGGGGAAAAGATAGTGCTGACATTGCACTTCAAAATAGCACTATTAACCAGTCATTTTAAACATGTAACTCATTCCTTTACAGAATAAACACATTTGGAAAAAAAAAACAAGTGCAACTGTACTTATTTGCACAAAAGTGTTAACATTGTAACTAGTTCCACAGCAGTTTCTATCCTGTTCTTACCTTATCTCATTGATCTCATCTCATACTGTATGTGTGTTTATGTGTGCGTACACATGAAAAACATAACAAATATATGAACATAACAATGAACAGAGTTGTACTTTTTAGATGTCAGGACCCTATGCAATATGTACACATATTCTTAATATAGTATACATTTTAACTGACCTTTATTTGACTATGTTTGTCTTTTTGTAGGTGGCTAAAATACGCGGTGCTGCTGACTGCCGTCTAACGTTACGTTACTGTGTGTGATACATTGACTAACGTAACGTTATTTATAGGTACCTCATGAAACCCTGCTTAAAAAAAAAATCACTTGACAAAAAGTATGAATAAGGTAGCAAACTGCAGTGGACGCAACAGATTGCCGTGTTTGCAATGACGTTATAACCATAGACATCTTATAAGTAGACGCAGCATTGGTTGCTGTGACGTGAGCAATTTGGCCGCCATCTTGAAGTGCTGATGAGGAGCCGGCGAGCAGCCGAAACTGACAGATGACAGGTAGAAAACAAAGATGGTGGGGTTCAGCGTTTTCCTGCTCAAATGAGCGGACTGTTGAAAATAGGAATCGGGGGATTACTTTTCACAAGTGAGATTTAACATTAACGTACTATTGGTTGTATTTTATGAAAATAATATTACCACAGAGTTGAGAAGGATCAAAGATCTTCAATATTTGTATGTGAAAATCACAAAGAAATCTTCTGGGGGAGGATGACGGCCTACAGGGGTTTGGTTTACAAACTTTCAGCCCCACCTAAAACAAAATTCACCAGCCGCCACTGATTATGATGCATTCTCATTTTAGGCAAAGTATAAGACAATACTTTCTTAACAGTATAATTGTAACCAGGAATCAGTCTTCAAGTAACAATATTCAAATACTAACATTGTTGGTTTGAACAGAATTTGGTTTTATTCTGAATCCAGTGAAACAGATTGGTGGTTTTAGCTGATATGAAGACTTTCAGGTGTTTATATATGTTTAAGTATTTGGCAGACGCTTTTATCCAAAGCGACTTACATAAAATAATACATATAAAACAATCACTGCAAACATTATCATTTAAGGGAAGAATGTAATAGAAAATATCAATACAAAGTGTCAAGACAGAATAAACTCTCTGCTGCTGAAGCAACAGAGATACAGTCTATAGGTCCCTAAGATATATAGATATCTAATGTATTCATACATTGTTTATGTAGGATACACACATATGTATATATAACCTAATCATATTGTTTCTTCAATTTAAAAATAGATGACCGTTTTTTTCCCCCTTCTCTGGGATTATATTCCCAGTTTTGATCTCGGACTTCTGGTCATTTATAGTGTATAAGAATATTATATTACTGTTAAGCAAACTATGAATAATAAAACACGCCAAAACATGTGTCTGTTATCATGGCTACACGTATGACAAAAAAGGGGGTGAAAATCAGTGGTATTCAGTGAGGTAAAATGAATTAAATGCGCTGACAGTTCATTGCTCCTGCCAAATGAATTGCACTGAGTGGAGCGGATCACCACTCCAAGATGGCGGCCACGCGCCTCGTCTGCGCCAGTAGGCAGTAGCGCTCGATGCTGCGTCTACTTATAAGATGTCTATGGTTATAACGTTAGCAGTGAGTTTGCAGCCTCACTGATTTAACTACACAGCAAATAAAAGTCACGTTACTTAGCCAATAAACGTTATCTTACATTCAAAACTTACCCTTCTTTGTGCAACTTCAAATGTCGAACGAAGTTGGAAGTTGTTGCGTCTCCGTCTGTAATATTCGAACTGCGTGATTTGCATACGGCAATTCGTTTTTTGTTGACCAAGTCGTAGTTTTTATACCCGAACGAAACCAACTTTAACATAATTGTTTATCACTGGCACGTTGTTGGACAACTCTTGTTCATTGGTTGTCCTGCAATTTGATTGGATGAATGCTGTGTGATGAAAACAACGTATATCTAATTTGATTGGCTGTTGTACTGACAGCACACCAGCTGACAGGAATAACACGCTGATAGACAGACGAAGAAAATGAAAAATACGGAGCGCTCCCAAATAACTTTTTAAGCTTTGGATTTTGGGGAAAGTGGCAAGTCATGTCAAGTCATGTCAAGTCAAAAGGCTCAAGTCCAAGTGAAGTCACAAGTCATTGATGTTAAAGTCTAAGTCGAGTTGCAAGTCTCTTCACATTTTGTCAAGTCGAGTCTAAAGTCATCAAATTCATGACTCGAGTCTGACTCGAGTCCAAGTCATGTGACTCGAGTCCACACCTCTGATTCTAGCTGTCAATATACTCCTCCCCTCTTAACCACGCCCCGCCCCAACCACGCCCCACCCCACCCCCGACCACGCCCCCACCTCCCGAAATCGGAGGTCTCAAGGTTGGCAAGTATGCGGGTGTGTCTTGACCTCCGCCGAACACCTGAGCCCGACTCACCGAATCCCTAGGGTTCGATCGAACCCAGGTTAAGAACCACTGCTCTATAGTCATATGACTTGGTACTTGACACATTCTAACTGTTAGCAAGCAAACTTTTTTTTAGCAAATTTTACATGTGCATGCTTCAGTCTTAATAGGCTCCAAAGCCCCCACGACCCCAAATGGGACAAGCGGTAGAAAATGGATGGATGGATGGATGGATGCTACAGTCTTATGACTTGGTATTTCACACATTTTAACTGTTAAAGTTAAAGTACCAATGATTGTAACACACACCCTAGGTGTGGCAAAATTATTGTCTGCATTTGACCCATCACCCTTGATCAACCCCTGGGAGGTGAGGGGAGCAGTGAGCAGCAGCGGTGGCCGCGCCCGGGAATCATTTTTGGTGATTTAACCCCCAATTCCAACCCTTGATGCTGAGTGCCAAGCAGGGAGGTAATGGGTCCCATTTTTATTGTCTTTGGTATGACTCGGCCGGGGTTTGAACTCACGACTTACCGATCTCAGGGCGGACACTCTAACCACTAGGCCACTGAGTAGGTTAGCATGCTAACTTTTTTTTTTAGGTAATTTTACATGTGCACGCTCTATAGCAGACCTGGGCAAATTAAGGCCCTGGGGCCAGATGCGGCCCATTAAGCGTTTCAATCTGGCCCGCCGGACATTATCCCCAAATTTTTTTAGATCTTTAAGATGGAAAGTGTAGCTGCCATTATGATGTGCAGTCATGTTTTCTAATGACCGTAAGTCTTGAACTATACCAGGGGTCGGCAACCCGCGGCTCTAGAGCCGCATGCGGCTCTTTAGCGCCGCCCTAGTGGCTCTCTGGAACTTTTTCAAAAATGTATGAAAAATGGAAAAAGATGATGTTTTAATATGGTTTCTGTAGGAGGACAAACATGATACAAACCTCCCTAATTGTTATAAAGCACACTGTTTATATTAAACATGCTTCACTGACTCAAGTATTTGGCGAGCGCCGGTTTGTCCTACTAATTTTGGCGGTCCTTGAACTCACCGTCGTTTGTTTACATGTATAACTTTCTCCGGCTTTCGGGGACGTGTTTTATGCCACTTCTTTTTCTGTCTCATTTTGTCCACCAAACTTTTAACGTTGTGCATGAAAGGTGAGTTTTGTTGATGTTATTGACTTGTGTGGAGTCACTGCAAGACTGCAAGCTAATCGATGCTAACATGCTATTTAGGCTAGCTATATGTACATATTGCATCATTATGCCTCATTTGTAGCTATATTTGAGGTCATTTAGTTTCCTTTAAGTCATCTCAATTCAATGTATATCTCATGACACACTATCTGTATGTAATATGGCTTTTAATTTGTTGCGGCTCCAGACAGATTTGTTTTTGTATTTTTGGTCCAATATGGCTCTTTCAACATTTTGGGTTGCCGACCCCTGAACTATACAAAGCATTTCAATGGTTGGAATCTGCGCTAATGGATGATATACTAGTTACTATGGTCATCTAATTAGTTACTATGGTTATCTACGTCACAGCAGCTCAGACGAGGCACCAAGCAGTGTGGGCGGGAAGCGTTTCCAGGCAATTTTCACAACAAACTTGTAAAGCTTAGTGATAGATCAGATAGATCAGATTGTAGGTGGGGTTTATTTTGTACCCTTCACATTCATATTTCACTGTTTGTTGCATTTTTGTTGTTTCACTTCATTGTAAAATATGTCGATCGAAAAAGGGTGTGACATTCATATTTTGTCAATATTCAGTGTTTTATCCTTCATAGAAAAATAAACAATTCCATTACGTTTTTTTTAAGGCGGTCTGTCATAATGTTTTTAGCATTCAATCAGACATTATTGTGAGGTTTTGTATTAGTGTTCCTAAAAATAGATATAAAGGCCCCCAGACACATTTTTTTTCTCTGAAAGTGGCCCCCCGAGTCAAAATAATTGCCCAGGCCTGATATATAGTCATATGGCTTGGTACTTGCCGCATTCTAACTGTTAGCATGCCAACTTCTTTTTTGTAGAAAATTGTACATGTTAAATTGGGCTCGCACATTTCAGCGGTTTGCATATTTGAGCATTCCCACGCAATTTCTCGCAAAAATTTCCACATCCCAGTTTTTGTGTGTGTGTGTGTGTAATGTTATGATCCCGGATGTTTTTCCTTTTGTCTTCAGAATGTGTCTCACTTGAGTAAATGCTATTTCTGGCTACTCGCTGGTGTTGTCCACCTCCTAGTGCAGTGGTTCTCAAATGGGGGTACTTGAAGGTATGCCAAGGGGTATGTGAGATTTTTTTTAAATATTCTAAAAATAGCAACAATTCAAAAATCCTTTATAAATATATTTATTGAATAATACTTCAACAAAATATGAATGTATGTTCATAAACTGAACATCAAATCATGTAGGCTATTCCATTCATTACAATGCAACAATGCAATATTCAGTGTTGACAGCTAGATTTTTTTGTGGACATGTTCCATAAATATTGATGTTAAAGATGTATTTTTTTGTGAAGAAATGTTTAGAATTAAGTACATCAATCCAGATGGATCTCTATTACAATCCCCAAAGAGGGCACTTTAAGTTGATGATTACTTCTATGTGTAGAATTCAGTGACGTGCAGTCACTAGAGGCAGGTGAGGCGGGGCCTCACCTGCCATCATGGAAAGAAAAAAAATGTAAAAAGAAAAAAAAAAAATTAAATTGTTATATGTATCCAGTGATTATACTATAAAGTTATTTTCCATTTAACTTCACCAGTTTTAGATTATTTTTATTCAAAATCGCTGAATTTTCACATTTGCCGTTCAAATACTGAGAAGAGACGGTGCGGTGAACAGCAGCCAGTTGAGGCACGTCACTCAGTGCCTCAACATGGATTCCGGACTCGGCTAACTGCTGGCCTGCTGTGCAGTGAGACTGTATTGCTATATGAACTATATTATACATTTCCATAGCTTAGTTAGCTGAGGTATATAATGTACAGTGTATTTTGTCAACAACTGTATGTGCGTAACGTATTTCTTGTGCTGAGCGATCATAAAACGGCTGCAAAAGACGCACTGGCTGAGGCTCCAGTAACCCCGCCTCCTGCACCCCCGCCGTAGAATTGTTATATCAACTAAAGCCCACACTTAAACTTTCCACGTGCAAGATTGAATCTATTTAAAAAAGTTATTTCATAAGAAGCCAAAAAGTGCAAAAACAATAATGTTCGTGTTGGAGGAGTTGTGAATGACTGCAGGGCCACAACATCTGCAGGTGTACCTAATTCACAACTCCTCCAACACGAACATTATTGTTTTTGCACTTTTTGGCTTCTTATTAAATAACTTTTGTAACCTATTTTCATGGGCTTTTTCATGCACTGTCATACAATTTAATAAATCAGAAACTGATGACATAGTGCTGTATTTTACTTCTTTATCTCTTTTTTTTCAACCAAAAATGCTTTGTTCTGATTAGGGGGTACTTTAATTTAAAAAAAATTCACAGGGGGTACATCACTGAAAAAAGGTTGAGAACCACTGTCCTAGCCACGTGTGGAGTCTTCTGACAACTAAAAAAAAAAAAAAATAATAATAATAATCAAAGAAAAATATGAGATCTTTGTTTCCCTGTAAGTCAACCAAGCAGCGCTATCAAGATCACTAATAGCGCTTCACATCTTTGTCCCGATGGCGTCTCGAGGCACGCGCTGACATTATCAAGCACTATCTGGGCTAATCCGTTATGATCTGATTACGAGCCATCACTGAACGCGGCGGCGGAGGCGCCACCTTCGCCTAGTGCCAGCCGCACGTGCCGTTCCGAGGTGTCGGCCGTTTTTCCGCTGCCTGGTAAATTAACGTGGGCCGGATTTGCTGCCTCGTCAGGCGCGCCTGCTTCCGGCGCCAGGCAGGGAGAAATATGACATTTAGCTCTCCGATTCATAGCTACTTTTTCCTCCCGTGCCAGGAGCGCCCAGGGTTAGGGATATTAGCTCAGCGCCAGATGTCGGGAGAGGGATCGTTTGCAGATGTCTGGTGGAGGAGATGTTTTTACTGCACTTGGTGAGTATTTCTCCTCGATGGTGATGCAACGAGGAGCGTAAAAAGGGTCGCCTTTCACGGCGACTGACCCCGAGCTGATCTCCCGCGGGTCGCTCTTTTGACTTTCACACCCGCAGCATCTCGCATGACGCCGGGATCGGCCGGGCAGGCGAGAGCCAGGCCTCAGGGCCCGCGCTATCGTGTTCCACGCTCGGTTCTTGTGAAGCAGGTGAGAAAAGTGGTGAAATCCAGGTGAAATCCACGGCCACGGATGCAATCACATGTTTGTTTTTTTCGGGGTTTTTCCCCTCACGTGAGACTTTTTTTGAGCACAAACCACACAAAACACACTTTTTTGGTTTAAGGACTACAATCTCAAAACCCGATTAACGCTGACAAAGCAGAGCGTGAATTTAGCCCAGGGATCCTCAAACTGTGGTTGGGCTCCATCCATACTTGCCAACCTTGAGACCTCCGATTTCGGGAGGAGGGGGGTGGGGGCGTGGGCGGGGGTGGGGCGGGGCGTGGTTGGGGGCGTGGTTAAGAGGGGAGGAGTATATTGACAGCTAGAATTCACCAAGTCAAGTATTTCATACATATACGGTATATATATATATATATCATACTTGCCAACCTTGCAAGTCAAGTATTTCATATATATATATATATATATATATATATATATATATATATATATATCCCTGCGACCCCGAAGGGAATATGCGGTAGAAAATGGATGGATGGATGGATATATATATATATATATATATATATATATATATATATATATATATATATATATATATATATATATATATATATATATATATATAAGAAATAATTGACTTTCAGTGAATTCTAGCTATATATATATATATATATATATATATATATATATATATATATATATATATATATATGTATATATATATATATATAAATAAAAGAAATACTTGAATTTCAGTGTTCATTTATTTACACATATACACACACAACACTCATCTACTCATTGTTGAGTTAAAGGGTTGAATTGTCCATCCTTATTCTATTCTCTGTCGCTATCTTTCTAACCATGCCGAACACCCTCTCTGATGATGCATTGCTGTGTGGCACGCACAAAAGTGCTTTCATCAAATGCACTAGATGGCAGTATTGTCCTGTTTAAGAGTGTCACAACATTGCTGTTTACGGCAGACGGACTGCTTTACTGTAGACGTTCTTTATATTGTGGGAAAGCGGACTCAGGTCCGCATGGAGCTGGAGGGGAGCTCCGCCTGAATTTCGGGAGATTTTCGGGAGAAAATTTGTCCCGGGAGGTTTACGGGAGAGGCGCTGAATTTCGGGAGTCTCCCGGAAAATCCAGGAGGGTTGGCAAGTATGATATATATATATATATATATATATATATATATATATATATATATATATATATATATATATATATATATATATATATATATATATATATATATATATATATATATATATATATATATATATATGTATATATAGATAGATATCTACATCCTAAAAATATGCAAACAAAACTGTGTTTAGATAATTGATACTTCAAACTTGCATAAATAAATATTAAGGAATATAACATAATTTGGCTTCTGAGAGTTTCAAAATGTAATGAATAAAATGCTAAAGTTGTTGATAAACAAGCAATTATTTTAATAATTAAATATGGTCATTTTAAATGAATTATTATGATAATTTAAAATCAATTATTTCAAATATGTTTATTTTAATGTATAATTCTATGGCTGGATGTAATAAGGATAAGGAGTCAGGAAAAAATACAAATAAAAATACAATTAATTTTGATGTTTTTAGCAAAATATAGTAAACATGTATTTAGTTGTTTTTTTTGTAAATTAATAAATAATTTATTTTTAGGTAAGATAAACATAATACAATTTATCTCTAGTCTGGATGATTTAGTTCTTGTCACCCTGTTGTCCTCCCGTCGTGAAAAAAGGCTGTCCTCACTCAGGTCCGCGTGGAGCTGGAGGGGGCTTGGCTTCCAGCTCCGGCTGAAAATCGGGAGATTTTCGGGAGAATATTTGTCCCGGGAGGTTTTCGGGAGAGGCGCTGAATTTCGGGAGTCTCCCGGAAAATTCGGGAGGGTTGGCAAGTATGGCTCCATCTAGTGCAGTGGTTCTTAACCTTGTTGGAGGTACAGAACCCCACCAGTTTCATATGCGCATTCACTGAACCCTTCTTTAGTGAAAAAAAAATGTATTTCAAATTCGAAACAAACTTATATGTTTTTGGTAACACTTTAGTATGGGGAACATATTCTAAGTAACAAAGACTTAATTTAGAGTTATTTGGTTAGGGTCAGGGTTAGAGGGTTGGTCATTGGTATATATTGTATATATGTTATAGACATAATATAATATATCTGTCTATATAATATACTGTACACCAGTGACGTGCGGTCACTAGAGGCAGGTGAGGCGGGGCCTCACCTGCCATCATGGAAAGAAAAAAAAAAAATTAAATTGTTATATGTATTCAGTGATTATACTATAAAGTTATTTTCCATTTAACTTCACCAGTTTTAGATTATTTTTTATTCAAAATCGCTGAATTTTCACATTTGCCGTTGAAATACTGAGAAGAGGCACGTCACTCAGTTGTGCCTCAACATGGATTGCGCAATGACTCGGCTAACTGCTGGCCTGCTGTGCATTGCTATATGAACTATATTATACATTTCCATAGTTTAGTTAGCTGAGGTATATAATGTACAGTGTATTTTGTCAACAACTGTATGTGTGTAACGTATTTCTTGTGCTGAGCAATCATAAAACTGCTGCGAAGACGCACTGTGTGAGGCTCGCAGTAATCCCGCCTCCTGGTGCCGGTTAATGCACCCCCGCCGCAGAATGCACCCCTCGACGGGAGCGCCACACCAACCAAAGCCCACACCCTCCACGTGCAAGACCGAATCCACCCAAAAAAAGTCACTTAACAAGAAGCCAAAAAGTGCAAAAACAACAATGCAACGACTGCAGGGACACAACATTAGGTACACCTGCAGCACGGATTTCATATTTCATTCATTCACAACTCCTCCAACATGAACACCACTGTTCCCGCACTTATAAGTAAAGGTAAGACCATAATAAGGTTTTTTTTTATTAAATGTGCTTTTTTGTGTGCTACAGTTTGTATGTGTAAAGTTAAAGTTTAGTTAAAGTACCAATGATAGTCACACACACACTAGGTGTGGTGAAATTTGTCCTCTGCATTTGACCCATCACCCTTGATCACCCCCTGGGAGGTGAGGGGAGCAGTGGGCAGCAGCGGCGCCACGCCCGGGAATCATTTTTGGTGATTTAACCCCCAATTCCAACCCTTGATGCTGAGTGCCAAGCAGGGAAGAATGCTGGTATGAGCTTTTAAACATAACCCGTTAACTGCTGCCAATCAAATGGTGAATAAGATACTCTTTAGGGTTCATATGTTTGTAAATCTGACTGTGATGAAGTCAGTGCCTCACCAGCCATCAACCTCACCGCACGTCACTGCTTTACACATATTATGTATATATTCGTATATATGTTATGTTATATTTTATATCGCTATAATTAGTCTATACCTGCATTGTCCTTTCCATCCTTACACTTTCCATCATTGTAACTGAGCTACTGTGTTGAACAATTTCCCTTGTGGATCATTAAAGATTGTCTAAGTCTAAGTCTAAGTTAGGGTTATAATAACGCCATGCCGAATAAGGCATTAATAAGTACTTAATAATGACTAGTTAAGAGCCAATATGTTACTAATTTGCATGTTAATAAGCAACTAATTAATGGTGAATATGTTCCCCATACTAAAGTGTTACCATGTTTTTTTTACTGGTGCACAAAATGAACCGTGCATGAACATCAATCAATGTTTATTTATATAGCCCTAAATCACAAATGTCTCAAAGGGCTGCACAAGCCACAACGACATCCTCGGTACAAAGCCCACATAAGGGCAAGGAAAAACTCACCCCAGTGGGACGAACAAAACCAACACAGTGCATAAACTCACAACAAATTACACACCTGCAAATCAGTCAGCTGTTGCCGTATCTGTAATACGCCGATAGGGAGAAGTTTTTATTTACACGATGAGTCGGGTGTGTTTTGACCTCCGCCGAACCCCTGAGGTCGACTCACTAACACATTATTATGCCTAATTTGGACAACCAGGTATGGTGAAGATAAGGTACTTTTTAAAAATAATAATAAAATGAGATAAATAAATTAAAAACATTTTCTTGAATAAAAAAGGAAGTAAAACAATATAAAAAACAGTTACATAGAAACTAGTAATGAATGAAAATGAGTAAAATTAACTGTTAAAGGTTAGTACTATTAGTGGACCAGAAGCACGCACAATCATGTGTGCTTACGGACTGTATCCCTGCAGACTGTATTGATATATATTGATATATAATGTAGGAACCAGAATATTAATAACAGAAAGAAACAACCCTTTTGTGTGAATGAGTGTGAATGGGGGAGGGAGGTTTTTTTGGGTTGGTGCACTAATTGTAAGTGTATCTTGTGTTTTTTATGTTGATTTAATTAAAAAAAACACACACAAAAAAAAAACCCGATACCGATAATAAAAAAAACGATACCGATAATTTCCGATATTATATTTTAACGCATTTATCGGCCGATATTATTGGACATCTCTATTTTTAACCCAAATAGGTGAAATTAGATAATTCCCCACGGCACACCAGACTGTATCTCACAGCACGCGGCACAGTGGTTGAAAAACACAGCCATACCTAAATAGTTCTTCTCTATGTTTACATTTTCACACTTTTCACTACTTCCTTACACTTTATGAAGCATTTCTTACGTATTCCTTATTTTTGCACCCTCAATTGAAGTTATTATTAAGTGTTTAATGTGATTTTACTCTTTTGTTTACATTGTTTTGAGTTTTCCATGCTTGTGTTGACATTCCCTCTCCTTTCTGATTGAAATAAAAATGTTTACATTTCATGTATTCCACTTTTAGTCAGTTTTTTTCCCGATGTGGACCGATATTCAAACACTTGATACAGTTTTCGCCCAGCCCTAACGAGACGTCTGGACGGCAGCAAACGTCACGTTTGGAAGAAAACAAAAAGTAGCTCCGGTTTCACCCCGAGCTCGCCAAAGAGGCGTTGAAGGCATCGTAAGAGCGAGGAGAAAAGCGGCGACTTCCCCAAAGACACACATTGCATTCCCCACAATCCTCAGTGGGCTACACAAGGATCATGAGGAGGAGGAGGGGGGAGACCAAAGTGGTGCTTATTGTATTCAGGCCATTCATACGCTCTAAAGCAAGGGAGGGGATGGGGGGGAGGAGGACCCTCCCATCTCCAAAATATTCGGAAACATGCCAGAATTCCAGGGAGATTCCAGAGCAGAGGTTTCAAAAGCATCTCTCCTTTTACGGCGAGAACGTCTCAACTCTTTCCACGGCCAAAACGGCCGTCCAAAGTATTTTCAACGGCACAAGACGCTCTCTGTGAGAGAAATCCCCCCTCCGCATAATGACACTCGCTGTGGACAAAACAAGACGGCGGCTGGTCTAGACTTTCCCTTCCTGCCCGCGCCAGAGCGCCGCGTCGCTATTTTAGGGTCGCAACGCAGTCGGGTCGCGTCCTCTCTCGGTGAAGGCCAGGTTTCACTTGGCGGGGACGAAAGACGAGAGAGAAGAGGCGGCGATGACGACAAAATATGCTGAGTCGGGTTTTGTTGTTGTTGTTGACTCAGGCCTCGTTCGCACTGCAGGTCATTTTTTTTTGCCCTTCTGTGACCTGTGTCGGGTTTTTTTTTTTGGTGAACGTCTTTTGTATCTCACCCAGGCCTCTTTCGTAATATATATATATATATACACATATGTATACATATATATATATATATAAATACACACATATGTATACATATATATATACACATATGTATACACACACATATACATACATATACATATATGTATATATATATATATATATACACATATATATACACACACACACACACACACACACACACACACACACACACCCACACACACATACATATATATATATATATATATATATATATATATATATATATATATATATACACACATATATACACACATACACATATTTACACATATATATATATATATATACATATACACATATGTATACACATGTATACATATATATATATATACATATATACAGATACATACACACATATATACATATATATACACACATATATACATATATATACACACATATATACATATACACATATATATATATATACAGTATATATATATATATACACTATATTGCCAAAAGTATTTGGCCACCCATCCAAATGATGAGAATCAGTCCTAATCACTTGGCCCGGCCACAGGTGTATAAAATCAAGCACTTAGGCATGGAGACTGTTTCTACAAACATTTGTGAAAGAATGGGCCGTTCTCAGTGATTTCCAGCGTGGAACGGTCATAGGATGCCACCTGTGCAACAAATCCAGTCGTGAAATTTCCTCGCTCCTAAATATTTCAAAGTCAACTTTATAATAAGAAAAGTGAAGAGTTTGGGAACAACAGCAACTCAGCCACAAAGTGTTAGGCCACGTAAACTGAAAGAGAGGGGTCGGCGGATGCTGAAGCGCATAGTGCAAAGACTTTCTGCACAGTCAGTTGCTACAGAGCTCCAAACTTCATGTGACCTTCCAATTAGCCCACGTACAGTACGCAGAGAGCTTCATGGAATGGGTTTCCATGGCCGTGTAGCTGTATCTAAGTCATACATCACCAAGTCCAATGCAAAGCGTGGGATGCAGTGGTGTAAAGCAGGTCGCCACTGGACTCTAGAGCAGTGGAGACGCCTTCTCTGGACTGATGAACCACGCTTTTCCATCTGGCAATCTGATGGACGAGTCTGGGTTTGGAGGTGGCCAGGAGAACGCTAAATTTCGGACTGCATTGTGCCGAGTGTGAAATTTGGCGGAGGAGGAATTATGGTGTGGGGTTGGTTTTTCAGGAGTTGGGCTTGGCCCCTTAGTTCCAGTGAAAGGAACATTGAATGCTCCAGGATACCAAAACATTTTGGACAACTCCATGGGATGGCACTTCAAGTTCATATGCGAGTAAAGGCAGGCGGCCAAATACTTTTGGCAATATAGTGTATATAGCTATATAGATGTACATATACATAAACCCCGAAACCAGTGAAGTTGGCACGTTGTGTAAAACGTGAATAAAAACAGAATACAATGATTTGCAAATCTTTTTCAACTTATATTCAATTGAATAGACTGTTCGAACTAGAATTTTTTTTATTTTTTGCAAATGTTAGCTCATTTGGAATTTGATGCCTGCAACATGTTCCAAAAAAGCTGGCAAAAGTGGCAGAAAAGACTGAGAAAGTTGAGGAATGCTCATCAAACACTTATTTGGAACATCCCACAGGTGAACAGGCAAATTGGGAACAGGTGGGTGCCTTGATTGGGTATAAAAGTAGATTCCATGAAATGCTCAGTCATTCACAAACAAGGATGGGGCGAAGGTCACCACTTTGTCAACAAATGCTTAAATAGTTGAACAGTTTAAGAAAAACCTTTCTCAAGGAATTTAGGGATTTCACCATCTACGGTCCGTAATATCATCAAAGGGTTCAGAGAATCTGGAGAAATCACTGCACGTAAGCAGCTAAGCCCGTGACCTTCGATCCCTCAGGCTGTACTGCATCAACAAGTGACATCAGTGTGTAAAGGATATCACCACATGGGCTCAGGAACACTTCAGAAAACCACTGTCAGTAACTACAGTTGGTTGCTACATCTGTAAGTGCAAGTTAAAACTCTCCTATGCAAGGCGAAAACCATTTATCAACAACACCCAGAAACGCCGCCCGGCTTCGTTGGGCCCCAGCTCATCAAAGATGGACTGATGTAAAGTGGAAAAGTGTTCTGTGGTCTGACGAGTCCACATTTCAAATTGTTTTTGGAAACTTAAAAACATTCTTCGAAAATGTAGTGGGTGCGGCTTATATACCAGTGTGCTCTATAGTTTTAGAATGTGTTTTAAGTAGGGATGACTGACGGATTTTTGCCAATATTCCGATATTGTCTAACTCTTTAATTACCGATACCGATATCAACCGATATATACAGTTGTGGAATTAACACATTATTATGCCTAATTTGGACAACCAGGTATGGTGAAGCTAAGGTCCTTTTTAAAAATAATAATAAAATAAAATAAGATAAATAGATTAAAAACATTTTCTTGAATAAAAAAGAAAGTAAAACAGATACATAGAAACTAGTAATGAATGAAAATGAGTAAAATTAACTGTTAAAGGTTAGTACTATTAGTGGACCAGCAGCACGCACAATCATGTGTGCTTACGGACTGTATCCCTTGCAGACTGTATTGATATATATTGATATATAATGTAGGAACCAGAATATTAATAACAGAAAGAAACAACACTTTTGTGTGAATGAGTGTAAATGGGGGAGGGAGGTTTTTTGGGTTGGTGCACTAATTGTAAGTGTATCTTGTGTTCTTTATATTGATTTAATTAAAAAAAAACACAAAAAAAACCATACCGATAATAAAAAAACCGATACCGATAATTTCCGATATTACATTTTAAAGCATTTATCGGCCGATAATATCGGCCTACCGACATCTCTAGTTATAAGTTCTTTACAGGCGGAATAGAGCGACTCCTTAGGCTCCAATGTAAGCGGACTTTTGCTCGCATTTGTTGCATTTACCAGTTAGAATGCATTATAAAAAACAAACGTGCTCTTGTCCGACATAGGATTGTGAATAATGGGACACGAATTCCCACAAAAGTGCGGCTCCCCTCTAAAACTGCAAAGACGTAATAATTCACCCCTATACAATATCCTACCCTAATACCCTACAGTGCAATATTACACTTCGAGTGCAATACATCCGAATACTGATTGTTATTTTGTACTACGGTACTCTTGTCTTGTTCTGTATATTGTACACTATTTTGTATTTCTACAGTGTTTTGTATATTGTACGGGATTGCTTATTATTTTTATTGGATAGTAGTCAGTTTATTTCAAGTTTTGTTTTTTTGTTTTTTTCTTTATTACCTCTTGTGTAATTTATTTTGACCCCATATTTGTTCCCACTACCGCACCTTAAATTGGAGTCCTTAATCTCGTTATATGCAAATATAATGACAATAAAGTCCATTTTATTCTATTCTTCTATTCTAATACCACAGCATCTTGGTGGAATATGTTTTCTCATGTAGCGTCTTTGCTCGCAGAGGTAGGAGGTCGTGCGTGCGCGGGGGGGGCGGGGGTGTGGGGTCCTGTTGACATCGCCAAAGGTGATGGCAAAAATGTCAGTGTAAATGTGACTGCTCTCTCGCTGCCATTTCCCCCGTAAAGGGTCATCACCACGAGGGTCGCCTTGACACGCCGCACACGGCCCGGAGCGCCGGCCAGCGACACAACATTAAACACACACACACACACACACACACACACACACACACACACACACACAAACACACACGTACGCCGTCAGAGGCTTTTATTCCCACTTCCGGATCTGTCGGGAGAAGGAGCGAGGAATTCACCCTTCCATCCTTTAGAGCACTTTTGCCGTGTTACTATTGATTTTTTTTTCCCCCCCACCTCGCCGGCTTTTGTGTTACGGTTGTTGTTGTTGTTTGAGAGCGGCGGCCATACACAGTTCAAACGGGGGCACTTGTGGGCGGGTGGAGAGGGGTGCTTCACCCTTGTAAAGGGAAGTCCTCACGCCAACACACACACACATACTGGTTATCATTTGGAATGGGGACCAAGTTTTTGATCATCACTTGTGGGGACCTTTCTACAGGTTGTGGAGGTATAAAAAAAAAAAAAAAAAGGTAAAATGACCACTGCCCAGTTAGCTCATACACGTCTTTAAATCTCTGGATTGATGAAGTAATGTGCTGATCATTCTTACTGGGGACCCTGGGGAAAAAGAGTTCATATGGTTCATGGGGACCAAATTTAAATAATTTTGCATAATTCACACAAATTTGTACGTGACTACTGAGGAGCATTAAAAAAAAAAAAAAAAGTTCAAATTAGATGTTAAACATGTTTACTTTTCAGTAGAGATGCATCAAAATGTAATATCGGAAAATATCGGTACGGTTTTTTTTTATTATCGGTATCGTTTTTTTTGTTTGTTTTTATTAAATCAACATAAAAAACACAAGATACACTTACAATTAGTGCACCAACCCAAAAAACCTCCCTCGCCCATTTACACTCATTCACACAAAAGGGTTGTTTCTGTCATTAATATTCTGGTTCCTACATTATATATCAATATATATCAATACAGTCTGCAAGGGATACAGTCCGTAAGCACACATGATTGTGCGTGCTGCTGGTCCACTAATAGTACTAACCTTTAACAGTTAATTTTACTCATTTTCATTCATTACTAATTTCTATGTAACTGTTTTTATATTGTTTTACTTTCTTTTTATTTTATTTTATTATTATTTTTAAAAAGGACCTTATCTTCACCATACCTGGTTGTCCAAATTAGGCATGATAATGTGTTAATTCCACGACTGTATATATCGGTTGATATCGGTATCGGTAATTAAAGAGTTGGACAATATAGGAATATCGGATATCGGCAAAAAGCCATTATCGGACATCCCTACTTTTCAGCAGTGTTGGGTTAGTTACTGAAAACCAGTAACTAGTTACAGTTACTAGTTACTTTATTTCAAAAAGTAACTCAGTTACTTACACCAAAAAGTAATGCGTTACTGGGAAAAGTAACTATTTAGTTACTTCTACTTTTTTTTCAAAGCTCCCATTAATACCCTTTTAGCCTTCATTTCAGTACTGTTATTGCACTGGAGAATAATACAATCTGTTGATCAACTTGACATGCATTTGCATCACTGAACTCTGCTAAGCAATGTGGTCTACATACAACACAAAAAAACAAAGATATGTTTCAAAGGGCCAATTTATTTCAGGCCAGAACAAATTGACAAAACTATTTTAAATAGCTGCAATATAATGGCACTTTAACTTTAACTTTAAGTAGATAGGATCTTTGATCCAAGACACAACTTACATTTAACTAAAATGTTCTTTTCTTTGTGCTCGACAAAAGAAAAGTATTGAGAATGTCTCCATGTTAAGAAACTCGACTTCTGGCTTCACCATGATGTCTTGTTAGTTGTTATGGGAGTAGCGTATGTGTGGCCCTTTAAGATATGACAGCATGTGAGGTGAGTGACGTCAGTGAGTGAGTGGGCGAGAGAGGTGAGGGACCGGCGACAGTGAGTGTGTGCATGTGCTCTAGCTTGGTGGATGGCTGCGTCCAATAAAGCCACAAAGTTGCAACAAACCGCCGGCCTCGTCATTCACCCTCAACTGTAAAGACCCACTTCCGGGTAAAGTGAAGGTTGTTAGCCCCGAAGTACATAGGCCCTGGAGGAACGTCTCCTCTGCGCCCCTCAACTACGGTCTGGGACCCCCCACGCATCATCTTTTCCTTGTGACACAGAAGGACGACACCGCAGCGCTGCAATAAAACACACTCAGATCTTCTGTTTCTAGCCGATACTACATAAAAAAATAACGTAAAATAATGCAGTAACGGTAACTGAGTTACTGAATATAAAAAATAACGCGTTAGATTACTAGTTACTTTGTAACGCGTTAGCGTTCCCAACACTGCTTTTCAGTAAACATGTTTTATGGGCCAACGCTTAAAAATCACTTAGGCATCTTCAGAATGCATCTGACTATCATTTAAAAAGGTTTCCCTTTAGGGGACCTGTTTTTTTTTTGTCCCCATACCGTCTGAGGTCCCCTAAAGGTGACTGTGTAAACAGAGCGATGTCCCCATTAAGTAAGCATTGCCAGAAAACACACACACACAGATGTAAGATTCATGAAATGGTGCTTCTCCGGCTGCCTTCTCACGTTTTACTGTCGCTCTCCCGATTGTTTTTGCTGCCTCTTAGATGGCTTTTGACACCTTCCAGCTTCCGAGCACGGAGAGAATGGAGTCAGATGGAAGACGAACGAGGGGGTGGGGGGGTGGAGGGTGGGGGGGTGGGGTGGGGTGGGGTGGGGGGGGGGGGGGGGGGGTCGTCGGTGGGTTCTTGAGAGGACAAGGACGACACAAAGGCTAAGAGCACTTAACGGCACAATGGCGCGGCGAGGCCTTTTCCAAAAGTCAGCTGATGTCGGCTGAAGGGCGCTCCAGAGTCCGAGCAAAAACATGGAGACCGTTGTAAGATTTAAAAAAAAAAAAAAAAAAAAAAAAAATCCCAAGTGTTTGGCATCTGAATTTGATTTACTGAAGTAGGAAGAAAAAAAAAAGTCAAATTGAATACACGTGTCTGAATGCTTCTTTCTTTTAAAGCAAAAAAAAAAGTTCTCATCAAACAACACTACCAAAAAAAAAAAAAAAGCTTGACTTATTCGGCCAAGTGTGCCATGCCTGGACCCAGTTCACGCCCCCCCCCCCCAATTGGAAGAGGTGGGCGTGATTGCGTGCACGTGTGCAACGCAGCCAAGTGGAGGAATGAGTGCAATGTAAACACTCCGTGCGTCGTCCTAATCGTAGCTGACACGTTTCAGAACGTAAATAAAACAAAGAGTCGATGTGATCCAAGAGTCAAGATCAACAACACGCTGGCTCAGCTATGTACGTGTACCTAGCAAAAACCTTTCATTTACTTTAGAAACAAATGCCTTTTTTTGTATGTGTGTAAATACATACATACATATGTGTACACACATACATACACATACATATGTATGTGTACATACATACATATGTATGTGTACATACATACATACATATGTACAAACGTTTGTTTGTATACATACATACATACATACATACATACATACATGTGTGTACATACATACATACATACATACATACATATTTGTGTGTACATACATACATACATATGTATGTGTACATACATACATACATACATACATATGTATGTGTACATACATACATACATATGTATGTGTACATACATACATACATACATATGTATGTGTACATACATACATACATATGTATGTATGTGTACATACATACATACATATGTATGTATGTGTACATACATACATACATATGTATGTGTACATACATACATACATACATAGATACATACATATGTATGTGCACATACATACATACATACATATGTGTACATACATACATAAATACATACATATATGTACATACATACATGCATATGTATGTGTACATACATACATACATACATACATACATATGTATGTGTACATACATACATACATACATATGTACAAACGTTTGTTTGTGTACATACATACATACATACATATGTGTGTACATACATACATACATATGTGTGTGTACATATATACATACATATGTATGTGTACATACATACATACATATGTATGGGGCGGCATGGCGTAGTGGGTAGAGCAACCGTGCCAGAAACCTGAGGGTTGCAGGTTCGCTCCCCGCCTCTTACCATCCAAAAATTGCTGCCGTTGTGTCCTTGGGCGGGACACTTCACCCTTTGCCCCCGGGGCCACTCATACCGGTGAATTGAATGATGAATGATAGGTGGTGGTCGGAGGGGCCGTTGGCGCAAATTGCAGCCACGCTTCCGTCAGTCTACCCCAGGGCAGCTGTGGCTATGAAAGTAGCTTACCACCACCAGGTGTGAATGAATGATGGGTTCTACATGTAAAGCGACTTTGGGTACTTAGAAAAGCGCTATATAAATCCCAGGTATTATTATTATTATTATTATGTGCACATACATACATACATATGTATGTGCACATACATACTTATGTATGTGTACATACATACATACATACATATGTGTACATACATACATACATACATACATATGTATGTGCACATACATACATACATATGTATGTGCACATACATACATACATATGTATGTGCACATACATACATACATATGTATGTGCACATACATACATACATATGTGTACATACATACATACATATGTATGTGCACATACATACATACATATGTATGTGCACATACATACATACATATGTATGTGCACATACATACATACATATGTGCACATAAATACATATGTATGTGCACATACATACGTACATACATATGTATGTGCACATACATACATACATTTATATACATATATGTATGTATACATATATACACACAAATATACTGTACATATACAGACATATATTGTATATATATATATATATATATATAAACTTACGGTATATGTCCGAGCAGCTAAGATATTTATGTTGGCACATTGAACTTAAAGGTTGTGCTCTCTTACAACAAAGGGGTCGATATATAGTTAGAGAAATTCGAGACAGATGTTTTTACGGTGCGTTTGCGGACCGATGAACAGAGTAGGACGCCACAACGCCCGCCAGAAATCATAAATAATTATAATAGATTTTATGGGTTTCGCACTTCTCATTTAAATACATTTAACGTGCTACAGTACAAAACCAATATTCAAAACAATAAAAGCTTAGCCATTAAAACAGACAAAATACTAAGACTAAAACACCAGTTAGAAACAAACTATTTGTTTCAGCTATTTGAAGAAAAAACTCGGTCTAAACATTTTAGTGTGTGTATAATTTTTCACAATACCACAAAAATAATGATAACCGTGATATGACATTTTCATATCGTTTTATCCCAAGACCTGCGATGTGACTCTCAATAAACCCCTTTTTATATATATATATTTTCTTTGCATCTACATGAACAATATGATTTGCCTATGTAAATGGTAAATGGGTTATACTTGTATAGCGCTTTTCCACCTTCAAGGTACTCAAAGCGCTTTGACACTATTTCCACATTCACCCATTCACACACACATTCACACACTGATGGCGGGAGCTGCCATGCAAGGCCCTAACCACGACCCATCAGGAGCAAGGGTGACGTGTCTTGCTCAAGGACACAATGGACGTGACTAGGTTGGTAGAAGCTGGGGATCGAACCAGGAACCCTCAGGTTGCTGGCACGGCCACTCTCCCAACCGCGCAACGCCGTCCAACCATGGAAATATACTGCACAGTATACGGTCGCCAAAGGCACCAACTGAAGAGTTAACACTGCCTAAGTTCAACATAAAGCGCTTCAAACCTGAGACTCCACAACCCTAACCCGGGCGCGCCCCCCGCTGCTGATCACTGCTCCCCTCACCTCCCAGGGGGTGAACAAGGGGATGGGTCAAATGCAGACGACAAATTTCACCACACCAAGTGTGTGTGTTACAATCATTGGTACTTTAACTTTAATTTGGGGGCTTGCGCGGGTTTTCTCGCGCTATCACTTTCTAATTAAATTAACAATAAATAATAAAATGAAAAAAATATATAATAATGCAATTTAATTAAAACATGTTTTTTAAAATAAAAAATAAAAAATACAATTTAAAAATTAAATTTAAAATATTTAAAAACATAAAAAATTAAACAATAGAAAAAAATGAAATGGAATAAAAAATTAAAACCATTTTGACACTGAAAGTTCTCCAGCAAGTCGCCTTCCATCTTCCATGTGCACAACCATCACTTCCCGTGGACGCAGTGTGTCACTCCGCCTTCAATCTTTAAAGTTTGGGGTCGTGGGTTCCAACCAGTCTTCCTGGGAAAGTTGACGTCGGCGCTCGCTATCTGACTGATAAACACACGCCAGGGTTTTCCCGCCGGTGCTAACCTATCAGCGTGTCCCGTGATAGTGAGGGCAGGCGGGTGCAGGGCTAATAATAGCGCGAATAACGGCGCGTTGTGAAAGTGTGGGAGGACAAACAGGTAAGACCTGATAAGCTATTGCTTGTGTCGGAGCTGCTGCTGCGTGGAGATTAAACCCAGCATCTCGCGAGCAGGCAAACATTTTCCTCCTCGACTTCCTGCTGGCTGTCAGCACATCCTTGACGGGCGCAGGATGTGGCGTGGATGGTCGGGGTAGGCGGGGGTTATGTAGTCCTATCAAGTCTCTCCATGCACGCCGCCCTGATAAGAGCCAGAGGAAGAGGAACTAAGCGGGTTTACGGCGTCCTGCGCTTGGACGCCGGGCCCCGGCGCCGCATGACCCACGTGGAGCACTTCCTGAAGGAGGCAGGGTGACTTCCTGTAAGAGTATGACCCCCGTGGAACAAAGAGCTTGGGTCGCGCGCGCGTGTTTGTGTGTGTGTGTGTGTGTGTGTGTGTGTGTGTGTGTGTGTGTGTGTGTGTGTGTGTGTGTGTGTGTATACCATACATTTGTAAAGGTTATCTCAGGTGAGCATCTTTACCTGTGTGAGTTCCAGCAGCGGCGTGATCGAGTTACGTGCTAATGTGTGCGCTACAAAAGCGACACAAGTGTCCTTGTGTCGCTTTGCAAACACACAATGAAAACATAGCCCCCCCCACCCCCCACCCCAGCGCCCCTCGTGTTTACCTACAGGTATTTGTTATCTTGCCCTGGCTTTCCTCCTCTAAACACGCAGCTCAGCCAGCTCTTTATCTGGCACTTAAGGCCCTATGGCGGCTATCCATGTCAAAAGGGCCACATGGGGGGGGCGCGGCCTTAGGGGATGTGGGGGCAGGGGGGGCAGGTGGGGGGCATGTTTGGTCGGGGTCAGGCCCGGGTCAAGCTTCAGTCCTGCACACTATCACACCTCCATCATCCCAGATCACACCAAATATACAAGAATACGACTTTGCTTAGAAATTGTACACATTTAAACAAATGGCTCATAAAAGGAACAATTGCATTTTTATTTCAATGATTTATTTTATATATACACATCTATATACTGTATTTATTAGTTTTGTATCCATCCATCCATCCATCCATCCATTTCCTACCGCTTGTAAACCTATATTTATTTGTTTCATATATACACCTCTATATATTTTTATATTATATGCACACTTATAAAATGTGTTTATTTGATATGTTTACACTTATATACTGTATTTATTTATTTTATATATACACCCACATTTATTTATTTCATATATATATATATACACACCTATATATATTTTTATATTATATATGTGCCTATAAAATATATTTTATATATATACAACTATATGTTTTTTTTATAAACACAAATATAATACATTCACTTATTTTATATAAAGACAAATAACATATATATTTTTTTATTTTATACATACACACCTACATACACATATATATATATACATATATATATATATATATATATTTATTTATTTATTTTATATATACACCTATATATTTTTTGTATTATATATACACCTATAAAATGTATTAATTTTATTTATTTTTATATATATATACACACACTTATGTACTGTATTTATGTATTTAATATATATACACCTTCATATAATTTGTATATTATATATACACTATAAAATGTATTTATTATATATACAACTATATAATGTATTTTTATATACACATAATATATTTACTTATTTTATATGTAAACAATTTTTTTATTATATTTTATATATACACGCCTATATATATATATATATATATATATATATATATATATATATATTTATTTTATATATACACCTATTGTAATTTATTTATTTCATACATACACCTATATAGTGTATTTCTTTATTTTATATTTACACCTATATAATTTATTTCACATATGCACCTATATAGTGTATTTATTTATACACACCTATAGAATATATTTATTTATTTTATATACACACCTATATAATGTATGGGTTAATTATACATACACACACATACATACATACACACATATACATATATATATATATATATATATATATATATATATATATATATATATATATATATATATATATATATATTTATATTTATTTATTTTTTCTATATATACATCATTCAAAATACCAACATATATCAACAAATAGGAATGGGTATCAAATCCGGTAATTTTTGGGCTAATCCCGCAAGTTTTACCGGGGCACAGATTCATGCAAAATCCAACGACGCCACGTTACGGTACCGGCGCTGTGCGTGACATCACGCCCAGTACTTGGCGATCACTCCAGCAGCACTGAGAGCGGAATCAGCCAAACTACCTCCGGGTAATGTTGCAATTTCCAACGCCAACAAAAGAAACTCACTCAAAAAACACTCCAACGTAAGTAAAGTAAGGCTCCACTTTTCCCACAAATGCGCTAGCTTGATGCTAATATACATTGACTTTGCTATTGACATGCTCCTGATTAGCATTGGATAGTTTACACTGCGATTTCAACACCTCCAAATGTGTTAATAAAACTACAAACAGTTGGTGCCTAGTAAGTACAACACTTACAGTATAAACACTTTGTAGGGCGCAACAAAAACACAAACAACTATAACTATACACTGTCTCGGACTTGCAACATAATGTCATACTTGCAAATGATAACATGATAACATATCAAAATATGCCAACTGGACGGTAGTTAATGATCAGCTCATTTTTAAATGGTGCAATAAAAAATGAGTTTATTAAAAAATATAATTCATTTTTATTAGCACACACTAAAGTACCGAAAATTGGTATCGTTGAGTACTGGTGTGGATTCCCAAGTATTGTGGATTGACAGAAAAAAGTGCAATCCTGCCGTCATCTTTGCACCTTCAAGTGTCAGGAGTATGAAACATCAGGTGATTATTCAGGTTGAGGTGATAAAGTATGATATAATATGAAAGTAGCATCGACCCACATGGGATGATAAAAACAATCCTCGGGGACAGGGTGGGGGTTCTCGGTTGGCATGAAATTGGCTTTGCGTGGGTGCCGGTTGGCGAGCCGGCTGCTAAATTTCCCTGTCCTTTTGTTGGAAAAAGAAGGGGGGCCGGGGGTGGTCCATGCATAATGGTCTTAGCCGGGGAGGTCTGGAACTGTGTCCATAAATTGAATTATTTCAATTTGAGGGCGAGCGTGTGAGAGAATAATGGAGAGAGAGAGAGAGTATGCTTCCATGTGAACGGACTCATCTCTATTCCACTGCAGGCTCACATTTACAAGTGAGAATATCAAGTAAATTGTGGGAGATTACAGATGAGGGGGTGATGGGAGCTGGGGGGGGGGGGGGGGGGGGGGTTGTTACCTTGCAGCTGGAAGCCATATTGGATGAAAGGCAGCCACCACTGTGCTCTCCTCCAGGAAAATTCCACTTTTAGTGCAACTTAAACTGCCTTTTATTTGACACAGATAAGATACAGTGTATTATTAGTGTGTGTGTGTGTGTGTGTGTGTGTGTGTGTGTTCTGGCGATGCTTACTTAATGGGGACATCGCTCTGTTTTAGAGCTGCAACTAACAACTAATTTGATAATCGATTAATCTGTCCATTATTACTTCGATTAATCGATTAATAATCGGATAAAAGAGACAAACTACATTTCTATCCTTTCCAGTATTTTATTGGGGGAAAAAACAGCATACTGGCACCATACTTATTTTGATTATTGTTTCTCAGTTGTTTGTAAATGTTGCAGTTTATAAATAAAGGTTTATAAAAAATAAAAAAAAATAAAAAAAAGTAGCCTCTGCGCATGCGCATAGCATAGATCCAACGAATGGATGATTAAATTAATCGCCAACTATTTTTATAATCGATTTTAATCGATTTAATCGATTAGTTGTTGCAGCTTTACTCTGTTTAGACAGTCACTTTTAGGGGACCTCTGACAGTATGGAGACAAAAAAACATGTCCCCTAAAGGGAAACCTTTTTAAATGATAGTCAGATCCATTCTGAAGATGCCTAAGTGATTTTTAAGCTTTGGCCCATAAAACATGTTTACCGGTTAGTTTGAGTGTGAGACATTTGCACAGCAGACCCCGTATCGAACTTTTTTTTTTTTTTTTTTTTTTTTTAAATATAAATGGTCCTCAGTAGTCACATACAAATTTGTGTGAATTATGCAAAATTATTTAAATTTGGTCCCCATGAACCATATTAACTCTTTTTCCCCAGGGTCCCCATTAAGAATGATCAGCACATTACTTCATCAATCCAGAGATTTAAAGACGTGTATGAGCTAACTGGCCAGTGGCCATTTTACCTCTTTTTTTTTATGCCTCCACAACCTGTAGAAAGGGTGGTATCCACAAGTGATGATCAAAAACTTGGTCCCCATTCCAAATGATAACCAGTATGTGTGTGTGTGTGTGTGTGTGTGTGTGTGTGTGTGTGTGTGTGTGTGTGTGTGTGTGTGTGTTGGGGGTGAGGTGAGGTGGGGGTGAAAATATTCCTGACACAATATAAATGGGCGAAGGACCATATGGCAACAGGCAGCAAGCTATTTATCCTCTTGGATCCTCTTTGGAGGCTAAAATTAGCACTTTGCTGTTTGAAGCTTAAAGATGGACCACTGTCTCACACGTAATAGTAATGATCACAATGATAACAAATAGTAGTAATAATAGTAATAATAATAAACAACAGCAAAACACTTCCTGCAGACAGGATGGACGTGCAAACGAGCTAAGACATGATTGTTGTCGTTTTGCGCTAATGCCACGCTGTTAAAAAAGAAAAGAAAAAAAGAAGTAGATTTTACAGTAAAAACAATAACCTGACAGCTCAGTCACCAGCATTTGACAGTAAACTTTACGATTTATTTTTTATTTTTTTTAACACAATTTACTGTAAGTTCAAAAACAGTAGCACTATTTTTTTTACGATAACATTCTGGCGACGGGACTGCTAGTTTTTTGTTTTTTTAGAATAAAATGTAATTTGTCATTTTTACAGTGTGTTACTGTAAATGTAAAAACAGTACCAAAGTTATTTCTATGATAAAATTCCGGCGACAGAACTGCTGATGTAACTACTTGTTTTCTTTACCGTAAAATCTATGTCATCATTTTTATAGTGTTACTGTAAATGTAAAAATGATACCACAATTATTTTTTACGGTAAAATTCTGACGCCTGGGCTGCCAGTTGTTTTTTTTACTGTAAAATTGACATTAGCGTCTTTAGGATGCATTACTGTAAATGTAAAAGTGGTACCTCGGTTATTTTTACGGCGAAATTCCGGCGGCGGAAGTATTAATTTTATTACCGTAAAATTGACATCCCTGTTTCTACAGTGTGTTATTGTAAGTGTAAAAACGGTACCGCTTTTATTTTTACGGTAAAATTCTGGTGCCTGGGCTGCCAGTTTTTTTTTTCTACTGTAAAATTGACAGTGTTTTTAGGATGCATTACTGTAAATGTAAAAACGGTACCGCTGTTATTTTTACGATAAAATTCTGCCCACCTCACTACTTGTTTTGTTTTTTTTACCGTAAAATCTATGTTGTTATTTTTATAGTGTTACTGTTAATGTAAAAATTATACCACTGTTATTTTTACAGTAAAATGCTGGCGCTTGGGCTGACAGTTTTCTTTTACTGTAAAATGTACATTGGCGTTTTTAGGATGCATTACTGTAAATGTAAAAACGGTACCGCTGTTTGTTTTTACGATAAAATTCTGCCGACGTAACTACTTGTTTTTTTTTTACCGTAAAATCTACGTCGTCGTTTTTATAGTGTTATTGTAAATGTTAAAACGATACCACTGTTATTTTGTTACGGTAAAATTTGGATGCCTGGGCCGCCGGTTTTTTTTTACTGTAAAATTGACATTGCCGTCTTTAGGATGCATTACTGTAAATGTAAAAACGGTACCGCTGTTTTGTTTTGTTTTTACGATAAAATTCTGCCGACGTAACTACTTCTTTGGGGGGTTTTTTCCGTAAAATCTATGTCGTCATTTTTATAGTGTTACTGTTAATGTAAAAATGATACCCCTGTTATTTTTACAGTAAAATGCTGGTGCTTGGGTTGACAGTTTTCTTTTACTGTAAAATGTACATTGCCGTTTTTAGGATGCATTACTGTAAATGTAAAAACGGTACCGCTGTTTTGTTTTTTTTACGATAAAATTCTGCCGACGTAACTACTTGTTTTTTTTACCGTAAAATCTATGTCGTCGTTTTTATAGTGTTATTGTAAATGTTAAAACGATACCACTGTTATTTTTTTACGGTAAAATTTGGACGCCTGGGCTGACAGTTATTTTTTTTAATGTAAAATTGACATTGGCGTCTTTTGGATGCATTACTGTAAATGTAAAAACGGTACCGCTGTTTTGTGTTTTTTATGATAAAATTCTGTCGACGTAACTACTAGTTTGTTTTTTTTACTGTAAAATCTAAGTCGTCATTTTTATAGTGTTACTTTAAATGTAAAAACAATACCACTGTTATTTTTTTACGGTAAAATTCTGACGCCTTGCCTGACAGTTCTCTTTTACTCTAAAATTTACATTGGCGTTTTTAGGATGCATTACTGTAAATGTAAAAAACTGTACCACTGTTTTTTTAATGATAAAATTCTGCCGATGTAACTACTTATTATTTTTACCGTAAAATCTATGTCGTCTTTTTATAGTGTTATTGTAAATGTTAAAACGATACCACTGTTATTTTTTTACGGTAAAATTTGGACGCCTGGGCTGACAGTTATTTTTTTAATGTAAAATTGACATTGGCGTCTTTCGGATGCATTACTGTAAATGTAAAAACGGTACCGCTGTTTTGTGTTTTTTATGATAAAATTCTGTCGACGTAACTACTAGTTTGTTTTTTTTACTGTAAAATCTAAGTCGTCATTTTTATAGTGTTACTTTAAATGTAAAAACAATACCACTGTTATTTTTTTACGGTAAAATTCTGACGCCTTGCCTGACAGTTCTCTTTTACTCTAAAATTTACATTGGCGTTTTTAGGATGCATTACTGTAAATGTAAAAAACTGTACCACTGTTTTTTTAATGATAAAATTCTGCCGATGTAACTACTTATTATTTTTACCGTAAAATCTATGTCGTCTTTTTATAGTGTTATTGTAAATGTTAAAACGATACCACTGTTATTTTTTTACGGTAAAATTTGGACGCCTGGGCTGACAGTTTTTTTTTTTATTGTAAAATTGACATTAGCATCTTTAGTAAGCATTACTGTAAATGTAAAAACGGCAGCACTTTTTTTTTTACGATAAAATTCGGCCGACGTAACTACTTGTTTTTTTGCCGTAAAATCTATGTCGTCGTTTTTATAGTGTTATTGTAAATGTAAAAACGATACCACGGTTATTTTTTTACGGTAAGATTTTGACACCTGGACTGACAGTTTTTTTTTACTGTAAAATTGACATTGGCGTTTTAGGATGCATTACTGTAAATGCAAAAACGGTACCGCGGTTTGTTTTTATGATAAAATTCTGCCAACGTAACTACTTATTTTTTTACCGTAAAATCTATGTTGTCGTTTTTATAGTGTTACTGTAAATGTAAAAACCATACCACTGTTATTTTTTTACGGTAAAATTTGGACGCCTGGGCTGACAGGGTTTTTTTTTTATTGTAAAATTCACATTAGCATCTTTAGTAAGCATTACTGTAAATATAAAAACGGTAGCGCTTTTTTTGTTACGATAAAATTCTGCCGACGCAACTACTTGTTTTTTTTTACCGTAAAATCTACGTCGTCGTTTTTATAGTGTTATTGTAAATGTTAAAACGATATCACTGTTATTTTTTTTACGGTAAAATGTGGACGCCTGGGCTGCCAGTTTTTTTTTTTTACTGTAAAATTGACTTTGCCGTTTTAGGATGCATTACTCTAAATGTAAATACGGTACCGCTGTTTTTTTTTACGATAAAATTCTGCTGATGTAAGTACTTGGTTTTTTTACCATAAAATCTATGTTGTCGCTTTTACAGTGTTATTGTAAATGTTAAAACGATACCACTGTTATTTTTTTACGGTAAAATTTGGACGCTTGGGCTGCCAGTTTTTTTTTACTGTAAAATTGACAGGCAATTTAGGATGCATTACTGTAAATGCAAAAACGGTACCGCTGTTTGTTTTTACGATAAAATTCTACCGACGTAATTACTTGTTTGTTTGTTTTTACCGTAAAATCTATGTCGTCGTTTTTATAGTGTTACTGTAAATGTAAAAACGGTACCGCTGTTATTTTCACGGTAAAATTCTGACGGCAGTTTTTTTTTTTTTTAATGTAAAATTGGCGTCTTTAGGATGCATTACTAGAAATGTAAAAACGGTATCGCGGTTATTTTTACGGTGAAATTCCGGCGGCAGAATGGCTAGTTTAATTACCGTAAAATCTACATCCCTGTTTCTACAGTGTGTTACTGTAAATGTAAGAACGGTACCATTGTTATTTTTTTACGGTAAAATTCAAGCGGTGGGATTGCTTTTTTTTTTTTATTGTAAAATCTACGTCCTCGATTTTACACTGCATTTAGGTAAGACGATACCACTGTTACTTTTTTTGTAAAATTCTGGTGACAGAACTGCAAGTTTTTTAGTTTTTTTTAACATAAAATCCACAGACTATTTCTTCTAGCGTGCGTTGCTACTGTAAGTGCTGCCATGTAAGGCCGGGTGTCAGAAATCCAGGATTTCCTCAACACGGACCCCCCTTGGCCAGTTTAAGAGCGTAGGATGATGGCGCTAATCCCTTCCTCAATAGCTCCAGTAAATATTTGTACAAGTGTGTTTACGAGACACACATACACACACAAATACATATTTGAACTAAGTGTCACAATGGTGTGTTGCACTGGTGTGTGTGTCTGCAGCTTTAATGCGAACGAGCATAATAATAATAATAATAATAATAATCTATTTTTAATGACATTAAGTTGTTAAAAGTCGCCGTTTTTAATGAATGGGAACGTCATCGTTTAATAAGTTATAGTGTAAAATATTAGTTAAATTTTTAATGCACCCCAAAAAGAAAGAAACAGTGTGCACACATTATCCGCACCCATGGCCTAACTACAAGTTTTTTTGTCATTTTGTCACTGTTTTGATGCCATACAGACAATTCGTCACAGTTTACCTGACACATGAAACGTGACAAATCTGGGGCATGCACTATCCACTTTAGCCGCCAGGCTAAAATGTGTTTTGTGGCAACTCTGACTATGCAGAGTGGCGCTTTTCCATCATTTTCAGCAGACTGCATTGCAAAACGATGCACCCCCGGCACCTCCCTCTCACGGGAGATCCACCCGGGGGATGGGGCCATATCAATGCCATCCCTACTGTATGTTTGTCCGCTTTTGACATATGTAACGCAGGTGTCCCGCGCGTTTATCGCAAACGACGTCGTAGCATTAAGGAACGTAAGCGACGCTAGCGTAGCTATGTTAGCTACATGCTAACGTTTATATTCCCTTTTTAAACACAGATGTTTAACATATTCTTTGAAGAAAAACTAAATAATCCCACGTCTGCAGCTGACTGACGGATGGATGGCAATGTTTTTGAGATGTGGGGCAAAGCCTTTTTTTATTGTAAAATTGACATTAGCATCTTTAGTAAGCATTACCGTAAATGTCTGCAGCTGACTGACGGATGGATGGCAATGTTTTTGAGATGTGTAGCAAAGCCTTTTTTTTAATTGTAAAATTGACATTAGCATCTTTAGTAAGCATTACTGTAAATGTAAAAAAGGTAGCACTTTTTTTTTTACGATAAAATTCGGCCGGCGTAACTACTTGTTCGTTTTTTTTTACCGTAAAATCTATGTCGTCGATTTTTTAATTTTTTTTGATCCCACGTCTGCAGCTGACTGACGGATGGATGGCAATGTTTTTGAGATGTGTAGCGAAGCCTTTTTTTTTTAATTGTAAAATTGACAGTATCTTTAGTAAGCATTACTGTAAATGTCTGCAGCTGACTGACGGATGGATGGCAATGTTTTTGAGATGTGTAGCGAAGCCTTTTTTTAATTGTAAAATTGACATTAGCATCTTTAGTAAGCATTACTGTAAATGTAATAAAGGTACCACTTTTTTTTTTACGATAAAATTCGGCCGACGTAACTACTTGTTCGTTTTTTTTACCGTAAAATCTATGTCGTCGATTTTTTAATTTTTTTTAATCCCACGTCTGCAGCTGACTGAGGGATGGATGGCAATGTTTTTGAGATGTGTAGCGAAGCCTTTTTTTTATTGTAAAATTGACATTAGCATCTTTAGTAAGCATTACTGTAAATGTAAAAAAGGTAGCACTTTTTTTTTTACGATACAATTCGGCCGACGTAACTACTTGTTCGTTTTTTTTACCGTAAAATCTATGTCGTCGATTTAATAGTGTTTTTGTAAATGTTAAAACGATACCACTGTTATTTTTTTATGGTAAAATTTGGACGCTTGGGCTGCCGTTTTTTTTTTTACTGTAAAATTGACATAGGCGATTTAGGATGCATTACTGTAAATGCAAAAACACAGATGTTTAACATATTCTTTGAAGAAAAACTAAATAATCCCACGTCTGCAGCTGACTGACGGATGGATGGCAATGTTTTTGAGATGTGTAGCGAAGCCTTTTTTTTTTTTTTTTTTTTTTTTTCAATTATAAATCAAATTTGGTGCTGAAAAACTTACTGCTAATAATAATAATAATACGCCAATAAGCATGTTTGACCAAGCAATATGTCTTAATTAAATTCAGGCCATTTAAACGAATGCCAATTAAAACCAAACTTTACAAAAAAGGTTCCCACGGCAACAAACTCCACTTATACCTTTTCATTTGCACTTTTTGGGCAATCAAAAATGGAGGCCACATGCACTCATTTGGCCGAAAGGGAGGAGGCGGCAGAAGCTTTAATTACGGCGCCGCGTACGAAAATAAAACGCAACACAAGCCTTTTTGGTCGACACTTCGCAGACGACGTCCGCATTCCTGCACGACGATATCCTCTTTTTGTTTGGTTTGTTTGGATCCGTGACACCCCGTGAACTTTGTGTCCTTGTGTGTAAATAGTATCTTCTAGCAAACACCAGTAATTAGATATATGCTGCCGGCTTTGACGCCACTCGCAAATTAAAGAAGAGCGCTTCCTGTAAACAAACAGCCAGAATGTGCGTACATCATTAGCGCGCCACAATTACAACATGGCAGCCAAACATAGGCTCAAGATAGAACACCCCCCACCCCCTCACCCCCCATGCCCCCTGCACACGTGTTGCAGCAAATCAAGGACATCCTTGATCCTTTTATCATTTTTGCCAATGAACAAAATAAGCAATAAAAGGACCATGCAACTGGATCGATGTCATTTGCCTGCCCAGGAAATAAAATGTGTTAATGCGCGATAAAATTAACTTCAAAATAAAATCATTTTTATCAAACAAAGTGTCCTGCAAATTTATCCGATGACATACATGATGAATACAATTTTTAAAATCAATGTAAACCACTAACTAGAAATTTTATTTCCATCTCATTCATGATTCTTATTCATCTCGATTCTAGACGATTCATCATTTTCAAAAATCGATTGAAAAAAATTTATATTTAAAAGATTTAATATTTAATATATATTTGTAAGAATATTTTAATCATATTTTAATTTTTTTTTTAAATAAGAATCCATTAAAACAAAAAGGTTTTAGGCAATCAGAACAAGCTTTTCGAGTTTCTAACTTGTTTGGAAAAAGTTTACTTAAATCGATTTAAAAAATATATATATTTAAAAAATACAATATTTAATATATATTTGTAAGAATATTTTAATCATATTTTAATTTAAAAAAAAAATCCATTAAAACAAAAAGTTTTTAGGCAATCAGAACAAGCTTTTCGAGTCTCTAACTTGTTTTGAAAAAGTTTAATTAAATCGATTGAAAAAAATATTTATTTAAAAAATAAAATATTTAGTATATATTTGTAAGAATATTGTAATCAAATAATTTAAAATAATAATCCATTAAAAAAACAAAAACATTTTTAGGCAATCCATTAAAACAAAAAGTTTTTAAGCAATCAGAACAAGCTTTTCGAGTCTAACTTTTTTGGAAAAAGTTTCATTAAATCGATTGAAAAAAATATATATATTTAAAAAATAAAATATTTAATATATATTTGTAAGAATATTTTAATCATATTTTAATTTAAGAAAGAAAAAAAAAGAATCCATTAAAACAAAAAGTTTTTAGGCAATCAGAACAAGCTTTTCAAGTCTCTAACTTGTTTTAAAAAAGTTTCAATAAATCGATTGAAAAAAATATACAATTAAAAAAAATATATATATATTTGTAGGAATATTTTAATCATATTTATAAAATGTTTCAAATAATAATCCATAAAAAAAAAACAAGCTCTTCGATTTTCTAACTTCTTTTGAAAGAGTTTCCGTAAATCGATTGAAAAAAATATATATTTAAAAAATAAATTATTTAATATATATTTGTAAGAATATTTGAATCATATTTTAAAATTGTTTTAAATAAGAATCCATTAAAAAATTACGAAAAAAACAAAACAAAAAAACGTTTTTAGGCAATCAGAACAATCTTTTCGAGTCTGTAACTTCTTTTGAAAACATTTAATTAAATTAATTGAAAAAAATATATGTTTAAAAAATAAAATATTTAACATATATTTGTAAGAATATTTTCATCATATTTAAAAACATTTTTAAATAAGAATCCATTTAAACAAATTAAAAAAACGTTTTTAGGCAACCATGACAAGCTTTTCGAGTCTCTAACTTGTTTGGAAAAAAGTTTCATTAAATCGATTGAAAAATATATATATATATTTTTTTATTTTTTTATTTTTTTAATATATATATATTTGTAAGAATATTTCAGTCATATTTAAACTTTTTTTTAAAATAACAATCCATTAAAATAAAAAGTTTTTAGGCAATCAGAACAAGCTTTTCGAGTCTAACTTGTTTTAAAAAAAAGTTTCAATAAATCGATTGAAAAAAATATACATTTAAAAAATAAAATAATTCATATTTGTAAGAATATTTTAATCATATTAAAAAAATGTTTTAAATAAGAATACATTAAAAAAAAAAAAAACGTTTTTAGAAAATCAGAACAAGCTCTTCGAGTCTCTAACTTAGAATAGATTCGATGAATGTATTTTTTACAATTTAACCAGGTCCAATAAAAAGCAAGCTTTGGTCCTAAATTGGTCCCGGGGCCACACTCTGGACACCACTGATTTAGACAAACTAGCGAGTAGATGCTCACTCCCGCCGACACTAAAAATGTGCTGCGCGAGGCAGCAGGAAGTGGCTTTGTTTACTCGCACATGTGACTCCGACAACACCGGCCCTAATCCTTAATGCAAACTGAAGGGGGGGGCCCTCCATGTGAGAACCCGACACAATTTCCTCTTTTTCTCAGACCTGGCCTGACTTTTCCCACCGCGTTGTCTCGTGGGAAAAGAGCACCTTGATGGTGGTAAAACATTGCCTCACGCAGGGGGCGGTTCCAAGCATCAACCAATTAGAGAGCTGCAATTAAAGCCCTTGCAGGTGTACCTAATGTCGTGGCTACATTCCCACATCCCAGCAGGGTGCCTTAATATCTTATCTCGTTCCGCAAACGATAAAATGCGGTTCGCGTTTGCCAAAGTTGACAGAGAAGTCGTAAAGACGATGACTCTCGGCTCCGATAAGCGAGCAGTCGTGACGGGTAACTCAATGAGTGTTTGGCACACTCACTGGCTGTATTGACACTGTACTGTTTTTTTTTGTTTGTCTTTTTAACAAATAGCTGTGCAGAAAGGTCGATGAGCCACATAGTAAACAGGGGTAAAACAAATATTTCCCTATCTGGTGCCATAAGAGCAAAACGATCCCACACATTTTGATTTTCTCAGTTCCATTTATATTAGAAGTGTCCAAAGTGTGGCCCACACCTAATTTTTTAACGGCCTGCGGCCCATTTAAAACACATAAAAAATGGAATAAAAGAGAAAAACAGGTGCGATGTAACAAGACCAATTGTAATATTGAGAACACAAAGCCGCCATGCTGGCAGTTTATTTACTTTACAACTGTCATGGCTGAAATAATTGATATAAACTTACAATCGACGGCTGGATCTGAAGATAATCTAGAGATTTAAGTGTTGAAAGTAAAAAAATAATATATATTTATATATAACTTAATTTTAACACTTTTGGGTCCTTTAGTGTGATTTTTTTTACTGTCATTGCTAAAAAAACAACAATATTTTTATGAGTTACTGACCTATTTAAGGCTCCAATTAATTAATATTATTATTTTATTTTTATTTTTTTTGGGGGGGGGGAATATTGTATATTTTGTGTTTTAGCTATAAAAAAAATAGGGTTATCTTTTTTTTTTCACATTACGGCATATCTACATATATCTAAAAGTAAAAAAAATACAAAAAATATGAGATTTTTTTTAACCCATTAATGACTTTTGGGTCCCGGGACATTTAACACCCACCAAAATTGAGGGGAGCCCTAATAGTTTTGAAAACGAAAACTATCAAAATGGCCCCGTGCATGCTTCATTTCTCAGCGTGTGGCCCTCAGTGGAAAAAGTTTGAACAGCCCTGCTTTAAAATCGATAATGGCGATGTCAACAAACAACGAGAAAACTTAAGACCTGTCCCTTTACACAAACCATAGCATGTACACTTAATAAAATGTGTTTAAATGGACACAGTTTGACCCTGGAACAGATTTTTTTGTAGGTAGGTAGGTAGGCTGGGCAGCGCCTGAAGAGCTGCAGCCAACCTCCGTAGCCCCGCACTCCCTCCCCTCTGTTGCAAGTCTCGAGATGTACGTTGTAATATGTATATGTGCTTTGCTATGGAGGTTTTTTCCCACTCCAGACCGGGCCCCTTAGGAGCCCAGTCCAGATTGTACTTTTTTTTACTCATCCTCCCACAGCATATACCTTTTTCCCATTTTTTACCATCAGCATTCCTGTTCTGTAACCCTGCACACCGTTTGTTTGTCTCATCTTGAACGGGTTTGTGCTGAAAACAAAGTTCCGTTGTACTTGTGCAATGACAATAAACACCTACCTACCTACCTACTTTTTTTTTTAGTTGCATTAAAACCTACAGGAAAAATAACTTCTTTTTTTTAATAGGCAAATCTGCTCCTGTCATAAACCTCAGCGTTCACATTACAAAGTGAAAGTTTGTGTTCTTTTTTCCAGCTCGTTAAAGTGACCGCTTTGTTTCAAGCAGTGAGGACACACACACACACACGCACACACAAATACACACACACACAGTTCTCTTCCAGTCTGCTGGACAATGGGACCGATTAATTGGCCGCTTGCAAGAGGCCACACCGAGCTCACTCATTGGACTAGCTTCATCCGGCTGACGATTGCGCCGCCGACACAGTTAGCCCCGCCCCCGTAAAGAGCCCGTCCCCTCCCCGGGCGCGCTGTTCGGCGGGCCAATGAGGATGCCGGAGCTACTTCGTGGCGCGACCTTGTTGTAGTTGCAGAGGTCAGAGGGTATGGATCGGGAATATTGCAGCGTGATCGATGAGGCCAAACTGGTGCAGGTTTGACACTGCGGCTCAGAACAAAATAAATCAACGTCTAAGCTGCAACGTGATGGCAAAGTTCGCCATCAAGGAATCATGTTTGTAGTATTGTTTTACTTTTAATTGTGTACTTTATGTACTTTAAATTCAAACGCAGGGTTGACTTACTTTGACGAAGGGGTCTAATGCAAAAGTGGCATTCAAAACACTCCATTGTCTTATTATTGTGTGAATGCTCAAGTCTGGTGTGCCGTGGGAGATGATCTAGTTTCACCTATTTGGGTTAAAAATATGTTTTGCAAACCAGTAATTATAGTTTGCAAATGATGTGTTGTTGTTGAGTGTCAGCAGAGTAACCGTGTAATACTCTTCCATATCAGTAGGTGGCATCCGGTAGCTAATTGCTTTGTAAATGTCAAAAACAGTGGAAGGCAAGGTGCAGGTAAAAAGGTATCTAATGCTTAAACCAAAAATAAACAAAAGGTGAGTGCCCCTAAGAAAAGGCATTGAAGCTTAGGGAAGGCTATGCAGAACGAAACTAAAACTGAACTGGCTACAAAAGTAAACAAAAACAGAACGCTGGACGACAGCAAAGACTTACTGTGTAGCAAAGACGGCGTCCACAATGTACATCCGAACATGACATGACAACCACTAATGTCGTCACAAAGACGGATAAAAAACAACTGAATTATTCTTGATTGCTAAAACAAAGTAGATGCGGGAAATATCGTTCAAAGGAAGACATGCAACTGCGACAGGAAAACACCAAAAAAAGAGGAAAAAGCCACCAAAATAGGAGCGCGAGACAAGAACTAAAACATGACACACAGGAAAACAGCAAAAAACTCAAAATAAGTCACGGCGTGATGTGACAGGTCGGTGAGCTATGTTGATGGGTTATGGTTTAAAGTCATATCCAACAATTGTGACAATGAATTTTTACTCTCAACTGAGTTTCGTTTTTTAATGATTTCTGCTGGTGGTGTGCTTCCGCATTTTTTTCAACGCAAAAAATGTGCCTCGGCTCAAAAAAGGTTGAAAAACACTGCTCCAAAGCGTTCACACACATGGTTTCCTACACCAAAATTCATCTATTTCTTCTTCTTCTCCAGATTTTGGCGCACTCAACCTTCCTCATTTGTCACCCGATTCAAACTGTTCCAACTTCAAACTGTTCAGCCTATTCGGGAATTGCGGGCTTTTCCTTGACAAATTCCAAAAAATTCCCAGATTTCCAAGTTTTCCGGGACATGTTTCCCATTCAAAATGAATTGGCCATTTTTCAAACTTCCACCATTTTCACACTTTGTACTGTTTTCTTAGACTTTATTAAGCATATTCCTTATTTTTGCACCTTCATTTTAAGATGTTATTGTTAACAGCGGAAAAAAAATGGTTTTCCCAAAATTCCAGGAATTCCGTAATACCATTTCTCAATTAAAAATGTTACTACTTTAACATTTCTCGACCGTTTTGAAAAATTCCATCATTAACCATTTCAACTCATTTAGAACATTCAAGTGTTTTAGCATTTTCAAAAAAAAAATCCTGCTTTTCCCGAAATTTCCATGAAATTTCCATTCAAATGAATGGGACATTTTTCAAAGTTCCACAATTTGCACATTTTTTATCCGATTTAAACCTTTCCAACATCAACACATTCCACTCACCCAACCAACACTTTCCCAAGTTCCAAACTGTTCAGCCTATTCGGGAATCGCGGGCTTTTCCTTGACAAATTCCAAAAATTCCCAGATTTCCCGGGATTCCAAGTTTTTCGGGGCAAGTTTCCCATTCGAAATGAATTGGCCATTTTTCAAACTTCCACTATTTCCACATTTTTAACAGTTTCACACTTTGTACTGTTTTCTTAGACTTTATTAAGCATATTCCTTATTTTTGCACCTTCATTTTAAGATGTTAACAGCGGGAAAAAAATTGTTTTCCCAAAATTCCAGGAATTCCGTAATACCATTTCTCAATTAAAAATGTTGCTACTTTAACATTTCTCGACCGTTTTGAAAAATTCCATCATTAACCATTTCAACTCATTTAAAACATTCAAGTGTTTTAGCATTAAAAAAAAAAAATCCTGCTTTTCCCGAAATTTCCATGAAATTCCCATTTAAATGAATGGGACATTTTTCAAAGTTCCATAATTCGCACATTTTTCATTCGATTTAAACCTTTCCAACATCAACACATTCCACTCACCCAACACGTTCCCAAGTTCCAAACTGTTCAGCCTATTCGGGAATTGCTTTTCCTTGACAAATTCCAAAAATTCCCAGATTTCCGGGACATTTTTCCCCTTCAAAATGAATTGGCCTTTTTTCAAACTTCCACCATTTCCACATTTTTAACAGATTCAAACCATTCCACCTTCAACATATTCCACTCATCCTGAACATTCAAACTATAATATTTCCAAGTTCTAAAAAATTCCAGGAATTCTTTATTTTTCATACCCTTTTTTTGACCCTTTTTTCTTGCGACTACTCCTCCCACACTTTTCAACCCACTTCAACCGTTCCACCGTCAAAACATTCCTCTTAATCAGGACACAAACAAAATTTGTATTTTAAACTGAAAAAATTCCGGGTTTTCCCGAAATTCCAGGAATTCCGTAATACCATTTCACAATTAAAAATGATACGACTTCAACATTTCTTGACCGTTTTGAAGAATTCTAACACTAACCAAGTACAGAGCGCCAATAAACCTTAAAGGCACTGCCTTTGCGTGCCGGCCCAACCACATAATATCTACGGCTTTTCACACACACACAAGTGAATGCAAAGCATATTTGGTCAAGAGCCATACAGGTCACACTGAGGGTGGCCGTATAAACAACTTTAACACTGTTACAAATATGCGCCACACTGTGAACCCACACCAAACAAGAATGACAAACACATTTCGGGTGAACATCCGCACCGTAACACAACATAAACACAACAGAACAAATACCCAGAAACCCCTTGCAGCACTAACTCTTCCAGGACGCTACAATATACACCCCCCCACCTCAACCCCTACCCCCCCAACCCCGTCCACCTCAACCTCCTCATGCTCTCTCAGGGAGAGCATGTCCCGAATTCCAAGCAGCTGTTTTGAGGCATTTAAAAAAAAAAATAATGCACTTGGTGACTTCAATAATAAATATGGCAGTGCCATGTTGGCATTTTTTTTTCCATAACTTGAGTTGATTTATTTTGGAAAACCTTGTTATATTGTTTAATGCATCCAGCGGGGCATCACAACAAAATTAGGCATAACAATGTGTTAATTCCACGACTGTATATATCGGTATCGGTTGATATCGGAATCGGTAATTAAGAGTTGGACAACATCGGAAAATCGGATCTCGGCAAAAAAGCCATTATCTCTACTTTTTACATTAAGTAGCACCTCAGAATAAACTTGGCTCTACGCCATAACAACCAACATTAAAATACAGTAGCGTCGTAGGCCTAAGTATTCATTAAAAACAAGGCAGAGGTTTCATTTAACAAGCAGATTTAATATTTTTGGCCACTGTAACATTACGCACAGTGCGGAAATATGACCATCCATCCATTCATCTTCTTCCGCTTATCTGAGGTCGGGTCGTGGGGGCAGCAGCCTAAGCAGGGAAGCCCAGACTTTCCTCTACCCAGCCACTTCGTCTAGCTCGGGGGTCAGCAACCCGCGGCTCTAGAGCCGCATGCGGCTTTTTAGCGCCGCCCTAGTGGCTCTCTGGAGCTTTTTAAAAAATGTATGAAAAATGGAAAAAGATGAGGGGGAAAAAATATATATTTGGTTTTAATATGGTTTCTGTAGGAGGA
>NC_084549.2:61685000-61697500 GCF_033978685.3 Nerophis lumbriciformis | reverse complement strand
TGTTTTCCGTACTTTGGAGACATCATGCCTCGTCGGTGTGTTGTCGGAGGGTGTAACAACACGAACAGGGACGGATTCAAGTTCCACCAGTGGCCCAAAGATGCGAAAGTGGCAAGAGATTGGACGTTTGTTCCGCACACTTTACCGACGAAAGCTATGCTACGACAGAGATGGCAAGAATGTGTGGATATCCTGCGACACTCAAAGCAGATGCATTTCCAACGATAAAGTCAAAGAAATCTGCCGCCAGACCCCCATTGAATCTGCCGGAGTGTGTGAGCAATTCAGGGACAAAGGACCTCGGTAGCACGGCAAGCGATGGCGGCAGTTTGTTCCCGCAGACGAGTGAGCTAAACCCTCTATCGACCCTAGCTTCCCTGGCCTGCTGACATCAACTCCAAAACTGGACAGATCAGCTTTCAGGAAAAGAGCGCGGATGAGGGTATGTCTACAGAATATATTAATTGATGAATACTGGGCTGTCTGCACTCTCAAAGTGCATGTTGTTGCCAAATGTATTTCATATGCTGTAAACCTAGTTCATAGTTGTTAGTTTCCTTTAATGCCAAACAAACACATACCAATCGTTGGTGTCGGAGGCAGATATTTACATATATCCGAATTTAAGTGTTACTACTTTTATTTCATAGTCATATTTGAAAACAGCTCGTGTTCTTCCAATTGTGGTCTTTTGGTTGTCTGCAAAACTGTGCTTAACCTTGAATGAGGAATGTTAGAGAGAGCGATAATAAGCATTTGTTTTGACTAGAGAGAGGGGAGAGGGTTTTGGGTCGGGAAGGCAGACCATTTTGGCGGCGCGATAGAATGTTCTATGCTGGACTGGTCTCAAATGTATATCTGCAAAGCTTTGCCAATATATTACAAAACACCTATTCTGTCTCTGGTGGTTTTTCAACTCAGCTTTAAGTGTCGTAAAGAGCTTGGGAGCGACTTGTGACTTGAATTCCCTGGGAGGAACAGCTGGTCCAAAACGCAACATTGGTTAGAAGGCGATCGCCGAATTCGTCCTCGCTTTTTCCCGTGTCGCTGGCTATCGTTTTCGTCGGATACAGATACTATTAATGTAAGTGTAAAAAAACAACAACATTATGATTTGCACATGTTCAGAATGTTCTGTTTTGTTTTTTAACAAAGATCTGAAGTTTTCTTTATTTTTAAGTTATCGTGCCGTGATTTTACCAGTTCGTCCCACTTGGGAGTAGATTTTTCTCCATGTGGCCCCCCCCCCGATCTAAAATGAGTTTGACACCGACAGCTAACGAATAGAGCATGTGCTTGTGTTTGTTTTTGTGTATTAACGATGCCGCTCGCTTAGAACCCGGAGGGACCGGGTAGGAGAAATGGTACCTGGTACTGCGGTACTACAGTCCCAGCTCTTGCCGATAAAGCGTGGCATAAAAGAAGTGGAGCTCTGAGCTGCTTGGAGGAAGAGGAGGAAGGACTGAGGCATGATGGAGGAGGAGGGGGGGGGGGGGGGGGGGGGTAAGAGCACAGATCGGGACGGGGAAGCGAGACGGCGAGGGAAAGGTCAGCGAGAACACAATCAGAGGCGGAGGAGTGGAAGGAGAAATCAAGAGTGAGAACAACAACAGGAAGGAAGGAGAGGAGAGGAAAGAGTGAAAGTTGTGGGGGAACAAAGAGGTGAGATGATGATAAACAAAGGTGGCGCTGTGGAGCGAGGGGGCGGAAGCAAAAAAAAAACAAAACAAAAAAAACAAAAAAAAGGGTAAATTGCGACGAGAGGAATGAAGGAGACGCAGGAGAGTGGGTGGGAGACGAGGGACCACATGGGGAGGATGAAAGAGCGAGGAGGAAGGTTCAGGTGATGGAGGGTGCTGCTAAACAGATAAATAATAACTAACTTGGCGGGATTACAGAATGACTGACACACACACACACACACACACACACACACACACACACACACACACACACATGTTATCATTTGGAATGGGGACCAAGTTTTTGATCATCACTTGTGGGGACCACCCTTTCTACAGGTTGTAGAGGTATAAAAAATGTAGGTAAAATGGCCACTGCCCAGTTAGCTCATACACGTCTTTAAATCTCTGGATTGATGAAGTAATGTGCTGATCATTCTTACTGGGGACCCTGGGGAAAAAAGAGTTAATATGGTTCCTGGGGACCAAATTTAAATAATTTTGCATAATTCACACAAATTTGTATGTGACTACTGAGGACCATTTAAAAAAAAAAAAAGTTCAAATTAAATATGACATGATCCTCAGAATACAGCAGTCCTCTTATAGGACAGGTGTAAGTGATTAACTATACACGGAAGAAGTATGAGCAGAGCAGCGAGTGCAGTACCAGCAACAGCCCGATGAGGGGGCTGCTGTGCAAATGTCTCACACGCAAACGAACCAGTAAACATGTTTTATGGGCCAAAGCTTAAAAATCACTTAGGCATCTTCAGAATGGATCTGACTATCATTTAAAAAGGTTTCCCTTTAGGGGACTTGTTTTTTTTTGTCCCCATACCGTCAGAGGTCCCCTAAAGGTGACTGTGTAGAATAGAATAAAAGAATAGAATGGACTTTATTGTCATTATATTTGCATACAACTAGATTAAGGACTCCAATTTAAGGTGCGGTAGTGGGAACAAATATGGGGTCAAAATAAATTACACAAGCGGTAATAAGGGAAAAAAACAACAACAAACAATTGAAATAAACTGACTACTATCCAATAAAAATAATAAGCAATCCTGTACAATATAAAAAAACACTATACAAATACAAAATACTGTACAATATACAGTACAAGACAAGAGTACCGGAGTACAAAATAACAATCAGTATCGGATGTATTGCACTCGAAGGGTAATATTGCACAGTAGGGTATTAGGGTAGGATATTGTATATTGAATTATTATTATAAGTTAGAGTTCAGGATGGTGACAGCTCTGGGAAAGAAGCTGTCTCTGAGCCTGTTTGTGTAATGTATATGTGTGTGTGTATAAATGTATATATATATATATATATACATATATATATATATATATATACACACACACACACACACACACACACACACACACACACACACACACACACACACACACGTTTTATTTTCCTGAAGGAATTTTTTATTTTCCTGAAGGAATCAAAGTACTATCTATCTACATACTTATACACATATATCCATATACACATATTTTTACATATACATACAGTATTTTTCGGAATATAAGTCGCTCCGGAGTATAAGTCGTACCGGCCGAAAATGCATAATAAAGAAGGAAAAAAACATATATAAGTTGCACTGGAGTATAAGTCAAATTTTTGGGGGAAATTTATTTGATAAAATCCAACATCAAGAATAGACATTTGAAGTCCGATGAAATCTTCTTCCTCAAATATTATTTGATATTTTACGGTAATGTGTTAATAATTTCACACATAAATCGCTCCAGAGTATAAGTCGCATCCCCCGGGCAAACTATGAAAAAAACTGCGACTTATAATCCAAAAAATACGGTACATATATACACATATATTTACATACGCATGTATACACATATACATACATACATACGCATGTATACATGTATACACATATACATACGCATGTATACATACATACATATATATATATATATATATATATATATATATATATATATATATATATATATATATATATATATATGTACTGTACATATATACGCAAGTATACAAATATACATACATATATACGCATGTATACACATACATACATATATGCGCATGTATACACATATACATACATACAGTATATACACATATACATACATATATACGCATGTATACATATATACATATATATATATATATATATATATATACATATATATATATATATATACTGTACATATATACGCATGTATACAAATATACATACATATATACGCATGTATACACATACATACATACATACGCATGTATACACATATACATACATATATACATATATATATATATACTGTACATATATACGCATGTACACAAATATATATACTGTACATATATACGCATGTACACAAATATATATACAGTACATATATTCATATATACACATGTATACACATATACATACATATATACGCATAGACACATACACACATTTAAATAAATAAATAATGATAAATGGGTTGTACTTGTATAGCGCTTTTCTACCTTCAAGGTACTCAAAGCGCTTTGACACTACTTCCACATTTACCCATTCACACACACATTCACACACTGATGGAGGGAGCTGCCATGCAAGGCGCTAACCAGCACGCATCAGGAGCAAGGGTGAAGTGTCTTGCTCAGGACACAACGGACATGACGAGGTTGGTACTAGGTGGGGATTGAACCAGGGACCCTCGGGTCGCGCACGGCCATTCTTCCACTGCGCCACGCCGTATATATATATATATATATATATATATATATATATATATATATATATATATATATATATATATATATATATACAAATATATTCATACACACATGCACACGTATACATATCATTGTCCTTAGGGAACTCTCCTGAAGGAATCAATAACTATACATATATAAATACATACATACTGTACATGCATACGCATACATACATACATACATACATACGCATATCTTCAAAGTATGCATGTTTTACTAAAATAGGGACTATTGTGGAGGCTAGAAGCAATAATTCATGTTTACATTGATTCTTATGGCCAACTTTGCTTCACTGGACAAACTTCAATTAGCGAACAACATTGAAGAACCGATTAAGTTCGCAGATAGAGGTTCCACTGTACTCCACGTGGTGTTGCGTTTAAGGACCAGTACGATTGAGGGAGGACTGAGAGACCACAACGGTTGAGCATTAAACGCTGCAAATATAGCCGAGCAGCAACATGATTAGAAGACGTCTTATATGCGCAAGAATAATTGCAGAGTTAAAAGGGGAGACGTCTTGAAAATGAAGACACAGGAGGACCACAACAAGCTCATGGATTGTATGACATGGTTACACATGCCGCCATTCTCAACCAATGCGCAGTGGAAATAGAAATAATCTGTTCCAGGGTCAAAGTGGGGCCGCCACAAAAACAAAGCACCAGAAATAGTCGCTGGTTAAAAAATGTTTAAAAAACTGTAGGGGCAAAGTAGGTCTCCAAGTCTCATTTCAGCGAGTCAGCTGGGATAGGCTCCAGCTCAGTCGTGACCCTGATGGACGAGGACAGGAGGTATCCAACATGGATGGATGTTTCAACATTCTGAAGACGACACACTAGGAGACAACAAAAAAACTTGCAGGCTCCGCCTCCTGCTTGCCACTTGCTAACCTCTCGCCTTGACATGGGCGTCAGTAATAGATGAGGGGGCTCTATGTCGCTCGCACAACTCACTGTACACTAAGGACACACAAAAATATTTTCACATCTGAATCACCAATTTTATCCAGTCTGATTGTAAATCGATTGAAAATTTTCAAAAATCTATTTTTTTACAATCAATTTAAAAAAATGTTTTTAAGCCATCTCCATGCAACTAGAAAGAGCTTTTTCTAACCTGTTACCGTTTGTTTGTTTTTTAAGTTTCACTGTACACTAGGGGTCCACAAAAAAATCTATTTTTACATCTGAATCGCGATTTATTTTTCTTATCCCGATTCTAAATCGATTCATAATTTGGAAAAATCGATTTTTAAAAAAAATTTTTAAACAATTTTTAAAAATACGTTTTTAGGAAATCTCCATGCAACCAGAAATAGCTTTTTCTAACATGTAAGTTAAAGTCACAGCTAGTTTAAAAAAAAAAAAAGTTTAATTTATTGTACACTAGGGGTCCACAAAAATCGCATTTTTTTCCTTATCCCGATTCTAAATCGATATTGGGAAAAAAAAAAAAAAGAAAAAAAAAATATATATATGTATATATATATATATATATATATATATATATATATATATATATATATATACACATGTATGTATTTTTTCTTTTTCTTTTAAAGAATACATTTTTTAAAAAGACGTTTTAAGCCATCTCCATGCAACTAGAAATAGCTGTTTCTAGCCTGTAACTGTTTAAAAAAAGTTTCATTCACTGTACACTAGGGGTCCACAAAAAATCTATTTAATATTTATTTTTTATCAAGTCTGATTGTAAATCGAGTCATAATATTCAAAAATCGATTTTTTTTTTTTTTTAAGAATCCATTTTTTTAAAGTCATCTCCATTCAATCAAAAAATAGCTTTCCTAACCTGTATCATGTTTTGAAATAGTTAAAAGTATCTGCACAGTAGGGGTGCACAAAAAAAAAAAATCGATTCACGTCCGTATCATCCATCCTATGAATTGATTCATATTTTCAAAAATCTATTTTTTTTTTTTAAATATTTCTTCATGCAACCAGAATGGGTTTTTTCTAATCTGTAATTGGTTTTGAAAAAGTTTCATTATAATTATTAGACCAAATTGCGAGAATCGGTTTGAATCGATTCTGAACGTCAGCCCAGGAATCGGAATCGAATCGAATCGTTAAATATCCAAAGATTCACAGCCCTCGAAACGGAGTTTTCTTGTTTCCACGTTCAAAATAAACGCAGAATAAAAAGCTGTTATCCACAGAACCGAGTGTGTCGTCAATAATCTCAATATACTGTATGCACTTACAGGCCACTTCATTAGGCACACATGCACATTTTCGATAACATTAAAAATGATCTCTGATAACTAGAGATGTCCGATAATATCGGCCGATAAATGCGTTAAAATGTAATATCGGAAATTATCGGTATCGTTTTTTTTTATTATCGGTATCGTTTTTATTTTTTATTTTTTATTAAATCAACATAAAAAACACATACAATTAGTGCACCAACCCAAAAAATCTTCCTCCCCCATTTACACTCATTCACACAAAAGGGTTGTTTCTTTCTGTTATTAATATTCTGGTTCCTACATTATATATCAATATATATCAATACAGTCTGCGAGGGATACAGTCCGTAACACACATGATTGTGCGTGCTGCTGGTCCACGAATAGTACTAATCTTTAACAGTTAATTTTACAAATTTTCATTAATTACTAGTTTCTATGTAACTGTTTTTATATTGTTTTATTTTCTTTTTTATTCAAGAAAATGTTTTTAATTTATTTATCTTATTTTATAAATTTTTTAAAAAAGTACCTTATCTTCACCATACCTTGTTGTCCAAATTAGGCATAATAATGTGTTAATTCCACGACTGCATATATCGGTTGATATCGGTATCGGTGATTAAAGAGTTGGACAATATCGGAATATCGGCAAAAAGCCATTATCGGACATCCCTACTGATAACCAATAAATAAGGGATGAGTAAATCAACGCTCATTGTAAACAAACATGGAGCCTATGGAGGATTAATTGCACCAAACACATGAAAAATACTCTCCATCTATGCGATTAGAACAAAATATAATCACCAATACAATAGTTTCATCTGCAAAACGTAAGATAATAAAAGTCAAAAAAGGAGCAGGAAGAAGCCAAAGCTTTTGCAAACATTCAATGAGAAGGGAAAAAATATCACGCTTCAACACATCAAACCATATATATAATACACCAACTACATATCAATAAATAACGGATTATCGGTATCGCTATTGGTTTTGAAAAGCAGGAAGTGATCCATAATAAAACACTGGCATATGTTAGACAACAGATACAATTCTTACTTGTCATGTATCAATGACAAAAACTTTGATTATTGTGCTTGGAGTTTGCGTTGCATCATTTTGTCGGGAACCACATGTAAGTAAGCAAACTTAATAGATTCTGCAGCAAATGAGTGTAAATAAGCCTAAAATGTAACATGTTTTAGCTTGCACAAGTCTAACATTATTAGGATGAGACAGACTTGATGAAGCGTTTTAAGAGCGTATAAAGTCTTTATAGGCGAGTGGGACGTTAAAAAGCAAATCATAAAATAAATAGTCTCTCTACTTTGGAATACAGCACTGCTTCTCTATTATTCTCCGTTATGAAAACATTATGCCCACACCCCCTCTGCCTCAACTCTAAATAGCATCATGTGTCTATTAAATTGTTACAAGTACGCCTCTGTATAAAGAATAATTTTTAGATATTATCGGCCGATAAATGCTTTAAAATGTGATATCGGAAATTATCGGTATCGGTTTCAAAAAGTAAAATGTATGACTTTTTAAAACGCCGCTGTACGGAGTGGTACACGGACGTAGGGAGAAGTACAGAGCGCCAATAAACCTTAAAGGCACTGACTTTGCGTGCCGGTCCAATCACATAATATCTACGGCTTTTCACACACACAAGTGAATGCAACAGATACTTGGTCAACAGCCATACAGGTCACACTGAGGGTGGCCGTATAAACAACTTTAACACTGTTACAAATATGCGCCACACTGTGAACCCACACCGAACAAGAATGACAAACACATTTCGGGAGAACATCCGCACCGTAACGCAACATAAACACAACAGAACAAATACCCAGAAGCCCTTGCAGCACTAACTCTTACGGGACACTACAATATACAACCCCCGCTACCCCCCCCCCCCCCCCCAACCCTAACCCTTTGTGACTTCAATAATAAATATGGCAGTGCCATGTTGGCATTTTTTTTCCATAACTTGAGTTGATTTATTTTGGAAAACCTTGTTACATTGTTGCATCCAGCGGGGCATCACAACAAAATTAGGCATAATAATGTGTTAATTCCACGACTGTATATATCGGTATCGGTTGATATCGGAATTGGTAATTAAGAGTTGGACAATATCAGATATCGGCAAAAAAGCCACTATTGTACATCTATAATAATTTTATAAACATTGTTTTTTATTCCGTACCAGAAAACAGTGAAACAGTTAAATCCTTATTTAAACTACTGAAAAAAACAAATAAATAAATAAGTATAAATTCAAATTGATCAAAAACGTTAATAAAAAAATTAAAAAATAAAATAGAATAAAAAATAAAAATGTATTAATTTGTGCTTTTTTTTTTTTTTATCAAAATGAGGAAGTCAGGAATATTGGCTACAATCAGCACAGTGGTACTAGTACGCCAAAGAATCACTTGATTCAAGTTATTTCCGTATATTCCAACACAGTGTTACTGTTCAAAATGTGTGTACTGTTACGGTGGCCAAAAATAGCAAATATAACAGTCAAATAAAACCGTTGCCTGGTTTTTGATGAATACTTAAGCCCACTATGCCACTGTACTCTCAAGTTAGTCATTATGGTGCTTTTTTTCCTGAGGTGGTACTCGGTGAAAAAAGTGAGAACTGCTGCAGTGTTGTGTTACAGCACAGGTGTCAAACCCAAGGCCCGGGGGCCAGATTTGGCCCTTCGAAAGCCTGGAAATAATATGTATCAATAAAGTACTGTAACTTTTTTTACTAAATATATTATTTCTTTCTATTTTGGGAGAAAAACAATATTTGTACTCCCTGTAATCGCAAATTATGTTAACTTAAATATTGTCTAATTATGCAAACATTCAAACCATTTTCTAAATGGAAATAAATGCTAATAATAATGGTTTCAAAGCAAGTTATCCATTAAATGGTGCAATTTTAAAGTAGCAATAGATTTCATGGTAAAATTGTGAAATTTACTGTGGTTTTTACAGCATTTTTCTCTAAATGAAATAAAACTGTACTTTTTTTTACTGTAATAAACTGTGGTGCCCTTTTGGCATTTACAGTAATACACCGAAAAATCTACAGTTGTTTATTTGCGGTAAAAAACAAACAAAAAAACTGTCAGCCCAAGTGCCAAAATGTTACTGTAAAATTGCAGTTTTTTTTTAATTTACAGTAAAAAAAAAAAACAATTTAAATTTCTACAGTGAATTTCTGGCACCTGAGCTGCCTTTTTTTTTTTTTTTTTTTTTACTATAAAAACAGCATTGCTGTTTTTCCATTTACAGTAAAATACACTACATTTTGAGGTGAAATTATTGCAACTTATCATATTTTTTTTTACATTTGAGTTTAAAAAAAATCTACTAATAAAATGCATAAAAACATTGTGTAATAATAGTATTCACTGTTAGAAGCGGCCCTCTGGGGCCAAACATAACTGCGATGTGGCCCTCAGTGAAAACGACTTTGACACCTCTGTGTTAGTGTAAATAAGTCAAAAATCGGGCGCTTTATGACTCATAATTTGCATGATTTCAACTTCCTTCTCCACAGAATTGAGTCTCAAGTGGGGAAAATGAGCACGCCTACGAAGGGATGAGTAATCATATCCACAACAACATTATTTCCACTCAGCTTGTGCACATTTTTGTCTAGTAGAGAAAAACAACTTCCAAAAGTCCTTTTTTTGACAGCGGGGGAAGGTGAAAGAGCAGCACAAGTCACAAACACTCTCCTTTGTTTTGCGTCCGCACGTCCGACACACTGACCGCACGCTCAGGACGACATCCCATAATGACAAGAAGGCAGCAGGCTAAATTTAAAACGCCAGGCGTTGCTCCAGCAGGTGTTTGGCAACAAAGCGGGGAAAAGAAGCTCTGATATGACATCATCATCACATCTGCTGGGGCCAAACAGAAGAGTTCTAGCAGCAACTCTTGCAAAGATGCTGCAACCCGCCTGTCCTTCCATCAGTGTGTGTGTGTGATGTGATGTAAGGCAAAGAGTGTGTGTGTGTGATGCAATAGACGGCGGGGTCTTACCTTGTTCACTGCTGTTGTCGCCGCTGTGTGACGTGTGGCCGCCGCTCGACGGCCCCGGCGTGCCCCCCGAGCGCGTGGACGCCGTGTCGTCGTGGTCTCTGTTCCAGGACGTCTGTCAAAGCGAGGAGCGGGGTCGTTAAAGGTGATTATGCAAACTTTGTGCTTTGCAACACATTTAGCTGCATTTTAAAAAGTGGATCTAAATCAGGGGTGTGCAAATGTTCACCACAGAGGGCCACATACTGAAAAATAAAGCATGCAGGGGGCCATTTGGATCATTTTTCATAGTTTTAACCATTACATACATATATACATTACACACAAATATATATTATTATTATTTTATTTTTACCTTTAGGGCTTCAATCAAGTTTGGTATGGGGAACCCATAAGGGTCTCAGGCATAAAAACGTTAAAACTAAGTTATATATATATATTTATTTTTTTTTATTTTTTTTTTCAACGCTTAAATAGCTAAATCAACTTAGATGTAAAGTTGTAATTTTTTTATTTAATTTTTAATCAATAAAAGTTTTTTTTTTTTTTTTTAATGGCAAAAACACAAAATATACAACACCCCCCCAACCCGCAAAAAAATTGAATATTTGATGTGACGTAATTGGAGCCTTAATAAATAGGTCAATAATATATAACATTGATTTTAATTTATTACTTTTTACTTTCAACACTTACATCTCTAAATGAACTTAAGATATAGCTGTCGAGTTTTTATTTTTAAATGTTTTTGTTTGTTTATGTCTTTTTTTCCCCTCAAAGAAAACTTTGTTTTTAAAGAGAAAAGACAAAATATGCAATATTTCCCTCTTCAAAAAAATGTCTAAGTGGAATATTTGATGTGAAGTAATTGGAGCCTTAAGAAATAGGTCAATAATTCATAACATTAATTTTTTTTGAGCAATTCCAATTCAAAAAAACAAAACAGGGGCCCCACCCATATATATATATATATATATATATATATATATATATATATTTTTTTTTTTAACTTTCAACACTTAAGGGGGTGAGGGTGATGGGTCAAATGCAGAGGATAATCTCATCGCACCTAGAGTGTGTGTGAGACAATCATTGGTACTTTTTTTCTTTTTTTTAAATAGATAAATTAACTTAAGATATACAGTATCTGTCGAGTTTTTATTTTTTTTAGTATATGTTTGTTTTATGTCTTTTTTGTCAAAAGTGGAATATTTGATGTGAATTAATTTGAGCCTTAAATAGGTCAACAATTCATAACATTGATTTTAATTCATTATTATTTTTGAGCAATTTTAATTAAAAATAAATGAAACACACTCAAATTATCTGGAATCCAAAAGGGCCCCACTCATAAAAGTGTTAAAATTAAGTCACTTAAGTTTCTCGATCAACTTTAGATAAGATTATATTATTTATTGTTTTATTTTTTATTTGTTTAATTTCATGCCTTTTTTGTCAAAGAAAACCTTGTTCTTTATAAGGCAAACACAAAAAACATGCAATAATTTCCCCCAAAAATATCTCCAAGTAGAATATTTGATGTGAAGTAATTGGAGCCTTAAATAGGTCAAAAATTCATAACAACATTGGTTTTGATTCATTATTATTTTTTGAGCAATGACAGTAAAAAAAAAAAAAAAAATCCCTATAAAATTCTCTAGGATCCAAAAGGGCCCCACTAATAAAAATGTTAAAACTACACCATACATACATGTTTAGTTAAATCTTGAATCTCTAGTTAAACTTCATATCTGTCGATGATTATTTTTTTAAATT
>NC_084549.2:61640000-61680000 GCF_033978685.3 Nerophis lumbriciformis | reverse complement strand
TATATATATATATATATATATATATATATATATATATATATATATATATATAAATAATTTAATTTAATTTTTATTTTATTTTTTTTAAAGGTAATTGAAATTATACACGCTATTAATAACCTGCGATTAATTATAATGAATCCAAATTAAAGTTTTAGATTAACCTTGATAAATCCCAATTCAAAATTGTGATTAACCATAATTAATCCTAATTTTAAATTGTGATTACACATAATAAATCATAATTCAAAATTGTGATTAACCATGATTAATCAAAATTCCAAATTGGGATTAACTATGATTAATCCAAATTAAAAATTGTGATTAACCAAGATTAATCCAAATGTTGGATTAACCCTGATTAATCCCAATTCAAAATTGTGATTAACCATAATTAATCCAAATTCAAAATTGGGATTAGCCATGATTAATCCGAAATTGAAATTGTGATTAACCATAATAAATCCTAATTCAAAATTGTGATTAACCATGATTAATCCCAATTCAAATTTGTGATTAATCATCCTTAATCCAAATTCAAAATTGTGATTAACCATGATGAATCCGAATCCAAAATTGTGATTAACAACAATAAATCCAATTTCCAAATTGTGATTAACCATTATGAATCTTAATTAAAAATTTTGATTAACAATGATTAAAACCAATTCAAAATTGTGATAATAAACGATTAATCCCAATTCAAAATTGTGATTAACCATGATTAATCCAAATTCTAAATTGGGATTAACTATGATTAATCCAAATTCAAAATTGTGATTAACCAACATTAATCCAAATGTTGGATTAACCATGATTAATCCCAATTCAAAATTGTGATTAACCATAATTAATCCAAATTCAAAATTGGGATTAGCCATGATTAATCCGAAATTGAAATTGTGATTAACCATAATAAATCCTAATTCAAAATTGTGATTAACCATGATTAATCCAAATTCGAATTTGGGATTAACTATGATTAATCCAAATTCAAAATTGGGATTAACCATGATTAATCCGAATTTGAAATTGGGATTAACCATAATAAATCCTAATTCAAAATTGTGATTAACCATGATTAATCCCAATTCAAATTTGTGATTAATCATCCTTAATCCAAATTCAAAATTGTGATTAACCATGATGAATCCGAATCCAAAATTGTGATTAACAATAATAAATCCAATTTCCAAATTGTGATTAACCATTATGAATCTCAATTCAAAATTTTGATTAACAATGATTAAAACCAATTCAAAATTGTGATAATAAACGATTAATCCCAATTCAAAATTGGGATTAACCATGATTAATCCAAACTCTAAATTGGGATTAACTATGATTAATCCAAATTCAAAATTGGGATTAACCATGATTAATCCGAATTTGAAATTGGGATTAACCATAATAAATCCTAATTCAAAATTGTGATTAACCATGATAAATCGCAATTCAAATGTTGGATTAACCATGATTAATCCCAATTAAAATGAGTGATTAGTCATGATTAATCCAAATTCAAAATTGTAATTAACCATGATTAATCTGACATCGAAATTGTGATCAACAATAATAAACCCAATTTCCAAATTGTGATTGACCATGATGAATCTTAATTCAAAATTATGATTAACAATGATTAAAACCAATTCAAAATTGCGATAAAAAACGATTAATCCCAATTCAAAATTGTGGTTAACTATGATTAATCCATCCATTCATCCATCCATTTTCTACCGCTTGTCCCATTCGGAGTCGCGGGGGGTGCTGTAGCCTATCTCAGCTGCATTCGGGCGGAAGGCGGGGTACACCCTGGATAAATCACCACCTCATCACAGGGCCAACACAGATAGACAGACAACATTCACACTCACATTCACACACTAGGGCCAATTTAGTGTTGCCAATCAACCTATCCCCAGGTGCATGTTTTTGGAGGTGGGAGGAAGCCGGAGTACCCGGAGGGAACCCATGCAGTCACGGGGAGAACATGCAAACTCCACACAGAAAGACCCCGAGCCCGGGATTGAACTCAGGACCTTCGTATTGTGAGGCACACGCACTAACCCCTGTACCACCGTCAAATTCACAATTGGGATTAACCATGATTAATTCCAATTTAAAATTGAGATTAATCATATTTAATCGCAATTTAAAGATGTGATTAATCTTAATTATTGCCAATTTAAAATTGTGATTAATGATGATTATTCCAAATTCAAAATGGTAATTAATCTGACTTTTAATAGAAACAATTGCCTTTGCATTTATTATACGTTTTTATATCAAATTGATAACTTCTTGAACCAGGGTGACATTGTTTTAATATCTTGTTTAAAGTTAAAGTACCAATGATTGTCACACACACGCTAGTTGTGGCGAAATTATTCTCTGCATTTGACCCATCACCCTTGATCACCCCCTGGGAGGTGAGGGGAGCAGTGAGCAGCAGCGGCGTCCGTGCCCCGGGAATCATTTTTGGTGATTTAACCCCCAATTCCAACCCTTGATGCTGAGTGCCAAGCAGGGAGGTAACGGCTCCCATTTTTATAGTCTTTGGTATGACTCGGCCGGGGTTTGAACTCACGACCTACCGATTTCAGGGCGGACACTCTAACCACAAGGCCACTGGGCCATCATTGGCCGCATAATCAGATAATACTGTAGTCAAAATACATGCAATGTTTATGTCAAAATAAAAAATTATTGAGAAAAATGCAATGCTTTACTGACTCAATATATTTCTTGGCTTTCGCGGGCCACTTACAATTATGCCAGATTTGGCCCCCGGACCTTAAATTTGACACTTAAGGCGCACGGACTCAAACACATCCAGCAGGCCTTGTTGTCTGCAGGCTCCTTGATGTCGCCGGGCTATGAAATTACCAATCCCGCGCTTTACATGCGCAATATAATTGTTGTTCTCCCAAATTAAGCTCGGAGGCTTGGCGAGGAGCAGCGAGGGCCGCACGCGCCAGCGGATGGGGCAGATAAACAGGCAGCGTGGCGTCGGTAATCCCGACCACATGGTCTGCTCGGCGCTCAAGTGGTTAACTCCTTTAAAAGTGCAGGGGGGTGTATGGAGCGACGCCAGCGCGAATGGAAGCAATACAGAAGAACCTCTGAAGATAAACGCCGCTTCAGTCGTACAACAACTTGTACGTGCGGCTACACTTGAAGAGAAACCACGTAAGTGTACCCAGGATGGCAAGGAGGCAGACAAATGTGATGATTACCACAGAACGGGCGACTTACCGCCCTGTCCGTCATGGCTAAAGTGACAATAACAGGTCAACATTTGTACGACCGTTAAGAATGACTAGAAAGCGCGCCAAAAGTCTATTCGACTTTGTCATGCGCCGTCGAAGGGAAAGCCATTTTATTTTATATTTATTTAGATGTTATGACAATTATCATATTACACCTAATATAGTCAAACACGATAAAAAAAAATGTGAGTAAATTTCCTCTCTTCAATTATGTGCTTGTTCCTCGTCCACCATTTCTTGTAATTGATTGGTGATTCATTTTATTTTAGTTTTATTTAGTCAAATGTTACGACATTTAGCATATTACATCTACCGTATTTTTCGGAGTATAAGTCGCACCGGAGTATAAGTCCCACCTGCCGAAAATGCATAATAAAGAAGGAAAAAAAACATATGTAAGTCGCATTTTTGGGGGGAAATGTATTTGATAAAAGCCAACACCAAAAATAGACATTTGAAAGGCAATTTAAAATAAATAAAGAATAGTGAACAACAGGCTGAATAAGTGTACGTTATATGAGGCATAAATAAGCAACTGAGAACGTGCCTGGTATGTTAACGTAACATATTATGGTAAGAGTCATTCAAATAACTATAACATATAACCAGAGGTGGGTAGTAACGCGCTACATTTACTCCGTTACATCTACTTGAGTAACTTTTGGGATAAATTGTACTTCTAAGAGTAGTTTTAATGCAACATACTTTTACTTTTACTTGAGTATATTTATAGAGAAGAAACGGTACTTTTACTCCGCTACTTTTATCTACATTCAGCTCGCTACTCGCTACTAATTTTTATCGATCTGTTAATGCACGCTTTGTTTGTTTTGGTCTGTCAGACAGACCTTCATAGTGCCTGCGTTTCACCAAATACAGTCACTGGTGACGTTCACTCCGTTCCACCAATCAGATGCAGTCACTGGTGACGTTGGACCAATCAAACAGAGCCAGGGGTCACATGACCTGACTTAAACAAGTTGAAAAACTTATCCGGGTGTTACCATTTAGTGGTCGATTGTACGGAATATGTACTGTACTGTGCAATGTACTAATAAAAGTTTCAATCAATCAATCAAAAGTGTGAAGGAAAAAAAGACCCTTTTTTATTTCAACCGTACATCCCGTCAAAAGCCTAAAGACTGACTGCACAGTTCCTGTCTTCACAATAAAAGTGCCTCTCCATCGCGCCTGCGCTTTCAAAATAAGAGTCTCCGAAAGCCGGCGCAAACAAGCTAGCAAGCTATAGAGTTTGCCGCCAATGTATTTCTTGTAAAGTGTATAAAAACGAATGTGGAAGCTGGACAAATAAGATGCCAAAAACCAACCACTTTCATGTGGTATTAGACAGAAAGGAGGAACTTTTTTTCTCCTCCATTTGAAAACGTGGACGTAATCATCACTACTGTCTGATTACAATCAATGCAAGTCATCAGAATCAGGTAATACACCAACTTATATTCTTGTCTTCATGAAAGAAAGGAATCTATATGTGTTAAACATGCATGTATATTCATTAAAACACCTTTAACATGTAAACAAAAACGGCAAAATAAATAAATATAAATTATATACTGTATATATCAATGTATGTGTATACAGTATATATATGTGTATATATATATATATATATATATATATATATATATATATATATATATATATGTGTGTGTGTATATATATATATGTGTGTGTATATATATATATATATATATATATATATATATATATATATATATATATATATATATATATATATATATATATGATATGTGTGTGTATGTTACTCATCAGTTACTCAGTACTTGAGTAGTTTTTTCACAACATACTTTTTACTTTTACTCAAGTAAATATTTGGGTGACTACTCCTTACTTTTACTTGAGTAATACATTTCTAAAGTAACAGTACTCTTACTTGAGTACAATTTCTGGCTACTCTACCCACCTCTGCATATAACATACAAACTCTGGAACGATCTCCCTCTCCATGTGAGACAGGCCCCTTCTTTGGCTATGTTTAAGACCCTTCTTAAAACCCATTTTTATTCACTGGCTTTTAACCCAGCATGAGATTTTAAACTGTTTTTAACTTTTAAACTGTTTTTTATCTAAAACTGTTCTTAGGGTCATTTATATTTGCTTTTGCAATGTGTATTTTTATTTCTGTTTTAAATGTTATTTTTTAGTCTATCCTTTGCCTCTGTTTCTTTGTGGTGTACAGCCCTTTGTTCTTCAACTGTGCTTGTTTTTAAAGGGCTTTATAAATAAAGTTGGTATGGTATAGTATGATATGGTATAGAACATGCTATACGTTTACCAAACAATCTGTCACTCCTAATCGCTAAATCCCATGAAATCTTATTCGTCTAGTCTCATACGTGAATGAGCTACATAATATTATTTGATATTTTACGGTAATGTGTTAAAGGGGAACATTATCACAATTTCAGAAGGGTTAAAACCATTAAAAATCAGTTCCCAGTGGCTTATTATATTTTTCGAAGTTTTTTTCAAAATTTTACCCATCACGCAATATCCCTAAAAAAAGCTTCAAAGTGCCTGATTTTAACCATCGTTATATACACCCGTCCATTTTCCTGTGACGTCACACAGTGATGCCAATACAAACAAACATGACGCATAGAACAGCAAGCTATAGCGACATTAGCTCGGATTCAGACTCGGATTTCAGCGGCTTAAGCGATTCAACAGATTACGCATGTATTGAAACGGATGGTTGTAGTGTGGAGGCAGGTAGCGAAAATGAAATTGAAGAAGAAACTGAAGCTATTGAGCCATATCGGTTTGAACCGTATGCAAGCGAAACCGACGAAAACAACACGACAGCCAGCGACACGGGAGAAAGCGAGGACGAATTCGGCGATTGCCTTCTAACCAACGATTGGTATGTGTTTGTTTGGCATTAAAGGAAACTAACAACTATGAACTAGGTTTACAGCATATGAAATACATTTGGAAACAACATGCACTTTGAGAGTGCAGACAGCCCATTTCAGGTGCGCTAAGAACATATATTTTTCCACGATTTCAGCACTCAGGTTAACCATACCTAAATAGACACAAAATACTGCATTACACAAGACTACCCGAATGTACTCTAATGATTAAAAAAAAAATGTTTTTAAGCAACATTTTTGGTAAACACAGTTTATGTATAATAATTTACGTAAAACCGCGAGTAATGAATAAAGTTTTCATCAATTAATATATTCTGTGGACATACCCTCATCCGCTCTCTTTTCCTGAAAGCTGATCAGTCCAGTTTTGGAGTTGATGTCAGCAGGCCAGGGAAGCTAGGGTCTTTATCGTTGGAAATGCATCTGCTTTGAGTGTCGCAGGATATCCACACATTCTTGCCATCTCTGTCGTAGCATAGCTTTCGTCGGTAAAGTGTGTGGAACAAACGACTGACCATTTCGTCGGCTTTCCCCACACCCTCATATTTTGAACAAATTTCGTCCAATTTCTTGCCACTTTCGCATCTTTGGGCCACTGGTGCAACTTGAATCCGTCCCTGTTCGTGTTGTTACACCCTCCGACAACACACCGACGAAAGTGAGAAAATGGCGGATTGCTTCCCGATGTGACGTCACAACGTGACGTCATTGCTAATCAATTCACAGCAGCAAGTGGGTCCATGACGATGACTTCTGTTTTGTTTGATCCCCCGTTTTACTGCCGTGTTACAGGCAGCGTTTGGAAACAATTAAGGTATGTAAATAAATATTATTATTATTTCTGCGTAAATAACTAATTTTGCAACGTATATACTGTATCTGCGGCTTATCATCCAGTCCGGAAAATAAACGGGGAAAATTATTTTTCTCAAATTTAATGGGTGCGGCTTATATCCCGGTGCGCTCTATCGTTAGGAAAAATACGGTAATTTTACTATTGTGAGATGGTTTTAAACTGACAGTTAATAAAGGTGTTATTATGACGACAGTTTGACCCTGGAATTAATGCACATACATTTAATAACGCTGGGTTCCACTCTGCTGGCATGTCCTTTTTTTTGTGTTTTAATCGTGCAACACTTGAAAAAAAATAATTAGAACATGGAATGTGTGGAGGAAGGGGGTGGGGGGGAGAGAGAGAGTGGCTAACTTGTGCATTAGCTGTAATTGAACAAAAGAGCGCGGTGCCTGTTGGGAGGTGGCCGCCCAGGCCCCATGGGAAAGGGGGCGGAGCCGAGTCGAGGGAGGCGGAGGGGGTAGATGGCATCTCTGTGGGGACGAGTGAGAGAGGAGGAGGCCGGGGAGGGGGGGGGGGGGGGGGGGGGGGGTTATTTATAATCACAGGCCGCCCTTTATAAGACGCGAGCGCTGATCTAACGTGCAATTAATGCACACACACACACACACACACACACACACACACACACACACACACACACACTCTTGTATTTATTACCTTCTTGAGATCTAAAATGCCTACCTCTTTAGGACCACCCTTTCTAGATATATAAATATTAGTATTTACAACATTAATAATATACATATTATGCAAATATTTAAAAAAACTTGGTGTGAAAAATGAATTGGAATTTTACAAGAAAAAGGTCACAATTTCACTAGCAAACTTATAATTTTGGCAGTATTATAATAAAAGTCGTAATTTTACTCAACGCAAGTCAAAATTTTACAAGAAAAACTGAACATGTGTGCAATATTATGATAAAAGTTGGAATTTTACTTAACAGTCGCAATTTTACAAGAAAAGCTTAAAATTAGAGATTTAAAATCTTGCCGTTTTAAATGCGTTAAAATGTAATATCGGAAATTATCGGTATCTTTTTTTTTCTTTTTTTTTTTTCTTTAATTAAATCAACATAAAAAACACAAGATACACTTACAATTGGTGTACCAACACAAAAAAACTCCCTCCCCTCATTCACACTCATTCACACAAAAGGGTTGTTTCTTTCTGTTATTAATATTCTGGTTCCTACATTATATATCAATATATATCAATACAGTCTGCAAGGGATACAGTCCGTAAGCACACATGATTGTGCGTGCTGCTGGTCCACTAATAGTACTAACCTTTAAAAGTTAATTTTACTAATTTTCATTAATTACTAGTTTCTATTTAACTGTTTTTATATTGTTTTACTTTCTTTTTTATTCAAGAAAATTTTTTATTTTATTTTATTTTATTTTATTTTTTTAAGTACCTTCTTCACCATACCTGGTTGTCCAAATTAGGCATAATAATGTGTTAATTCCACGACTGTATATATCGGTTGATATCTGTATCGGTTGATATCGGTATCGATAATTAAAGAGTTGGACAATATCGGATATCGGCAAAAAGCCATTATCGGACATCCCTACTTAAAATGTTGGCAATTTTATGAAAAGAGTCGTAATTTTACTCGACAAACGTCACAATTTTATAAGAAAACTTAAAAATGTTGGCAATATTATAATAATAATCTGAAATTTACTTGGCAAAATTATGACAAGTCATAATTATACTCATAAAAAGGTTACTATTTTACAGGAACCAAAAAATTGGCAATATTGTGATAAAAGTCAGAATTGTATACGACAAATGTCACCATTTTGCATTAAAAAAGTAATAATTTTACATAAAAAAGTAATAATTTTACGAGAAAATCTTGCAATATTACAGAAACCGAAAGAATATGAGAAATTGTTCCCGATTTTATAAGAAAAAAGTCGACACATTGTGAGAAAAAGAATGCTTTTAGTCATTTTTCTTTATGAATTTTTTGCTTGTAATTGGTTTTCAATCTTCATTATTTACTTCAAGCTATTACAGTATGTCTCTATATACATATTTATTTTATTTGTTTTATTAATTTTGGCCAAAGGGGGCGCATTTCAATTTCTTACACACACTTGTTATTCCATACGTTGGCCAGAGGGGGAGCACTTCAAATTTCTTACACACACTTGTTATTTCATATGTTGACCACAGGGGGCGCACTTTTAAAACCGACAGTCATTTTTTTTTAAATCCCTCCTTTTTGGGACCACCCTAATTTTTTATATATTTCACCACCAGGGGTGCAAATGAGACATTCTCTATTAGATGCAATGGTTTTCCGTATTGGGACCATGATTTATGTCCTAACTTGTTCACACCTACTCATATGGAAGCTACTTTTCCTTGTTGATGTCTCAAGAAGGGTTGACACACACACACACACACACACACACACACACACACACACACACACACACACACACACACACACACACACACACACACACACACACACACACACACACACACACACACACACACACACACACACACACACATTGGCCAACACAAGACAACAGTCCCATCAAAAGATGGCACACAAGCAAATGCATCCACTACAAACAACACACTAGGCAAGTCCTGTTTGACAAAAATCACACACCTTACACACTAACACACACACACACCTTACACCAACACACACCTTACACAAACACACATACCATCATCAAAACAGACCAGTGGCTCTCAGACTTTTCCCCCACCAAGTGCCACCTTCGAAGACACGTGGCTCTCCAAGTGCCACCATAATGACCAACATCAACGTACAGTTGCGTAGTAGGCCCAAGTCTTCATCAAAAACCGTCTCTTGAATAGTTGTGGCCACTGTAACATGACACCCGGTTTGAACAGTAACACTGTGTTTGAACATTTCACTAGGTGATTATTGGCAGTACCACTACACTGCAAAAACTGAAATCTAAGTAAGATGAAATATCTCAAATAAGGGTGATATTTGCTTATTTTCTGTCTGATAAGATAATTCTTCTCACTAAGCAGATTTTATGTTAGAGTGTTTTACTTGTTTTAAGTGTTTTGGTCCTAAATGATCTCATTAAGATATTACAGCTTGTTGCTGAGATTTGATGACCTATATTGAGTAAAACATGCTTGAAACTAGAATATCAACTGATGCAAAGCTGTGTCATCAACACTCACAAGTATAAAACTACTTTTTTAAAGTAATCATTTCTTATTTCAAGCATGAAAAAAAAACATGATGCCGAGCGCATATCATTATGTCAAGATAATGGCACTAGCAATTACTTAAAGAATATTTTTCAACATATTGAGCAAAAAGGTCTCTTTTTTTTCTACCAAAAAAAGTGCACTTGTTATTAATGAGAATATACTTATTTTAAGCTATTTTGGGGTTCATTGAGGTTAGCTAATTTTACTTGTTTTGGAAAGTCTTGACAAGCCGAATTTTCTTGTTCTATTGGCAGATAATTTTGCTTCGTTCAAATAAAATACCCCTCATTTTTGTATTTTTTTTTCTTGTTTTTGAACACTGACTTTTTGCAGATTAGTATTTTTTTTTTCTTAATTTGTCTGCTGACATATTGTGTCATTTCTCATTCTATTATTTTGTCAAAATTATGAGGGACAAGCGGTATAAAATAGATTAATAAACTACCTGTTCCTTTACTGTTAATATCTGCTTACTTTCTGTTTTAACATGTTACATTAAATCATCATTTATTCTTCTGTTGTTTGGATACTTTACATAAGTTTTGGGTGATACCACAAATTTGGGTGTCAATCCATTACCAAGTAGTTACAGGCTCATACATTGGTCGTAATTAAAGTTCTTCTGTGTTCAGGTACGTATTCCATGGGTTTATAAACAATAAAAAGTGACGATAAAAAATATTGACCTACTCATTCACTGCAAAAACTGAAATCTAAGTAAGATTAAATATCTCAAATAAGGGTGATATTTGCTTATTTTCTGTCTGATAAGATAATTCTTCTCACTAAGCAGATTTTATGTTGGAGTGTTTTACTTGTTTTAAGGGGTTTTGGTCCTAAATGATCTCAGTAAGATATTACAGCTTGTTGCTGAGATTTGATGACCTATATTGAGTAAAACATGCTTGAAACTAGAATATCAACTGTTGCAAAGCTGTATCAACACTCACAAGTATAAAACTACTTTTTTAAAGTAATAATTTCTTATTTCAAGCATGAAAAAAAAAAACATGATGCATTATCATTATGTCAAGATAATGGCACTAGCATTTACTTAATTTAAGAATATTTTTGAACATATTCAGCAAAAATGTGTCTTTTTTTTCTACCAAGAAAAGTGCACTTGTTATTAGTGAGAATATCCATCCATCCATTTTCTACCGCTTATTCCCTTTGGGGTCGCGGGGGGCGCTGGAGCCTATCTCAGCTACAATCGGGCGGAAGGCGGGGTACACCCTGGACAAGTCGCCACCTCATCGCAGTGAGAATATACTTATTTTAAGCTATTCTTGGGTTCATTGAGGTTAGCTAATTAGGGAACGCAATGTCCCTTTGGGACAGAGGACCCTATTGTAATTGTAAGGTTTTATTATTATTATACCGGTCGCCTCTTTGAGCTGTAATTTGACCCCCTTAACATGCTTCAAAACTCACCATATTTGACACACACATCAGGACTGGCGAAAATTGCCATCTAATTAAAAAAAAAAAAAAAAAAAAAAAAAAAAAACTGAAAATTGCGCTCTAGCGCCCCCTAGGAAAAAACACAGACAAAACTGCTTGTAACTTCCGGTAGGAATGTCGTAGAGACATGAAACAAAAACCTTTATGTAGGTCTGACTTAGACCTACATTTCATACATTGACATCCTTCAGCAAAAATCAACAAGAAGTTGGCAATTCGTCCTTCAAAACAAAAGTTTACTAAAACAGTCACTTTTGCCTCTTTGAGCTGTAATTTGACCCCCTTAACATGCTTCAAAACTCACCAAACTGGACACACACATCAGGACTGGCAACAATTGAGATCTAATAAAAAAAACCTAACCCCAAAACTCAAAATTGCGCTCTAGCGCCCCCTAGGAAGAAAACACAGACACAACTGCTGTAACTTCCAGTAGGAATGTCTTACAGACATAAAACAAAAACCTCTATGTAGGTCTCACTTAGACCTACATTTCATATATTGACAACCCCCAGCAAAAATCAACAGGAAGTTTACAATTCCCCTTTCAAAACAAAAGTTTTGTAAAAACCGGTCACCTTTTTTCAAACATTATCTCCTTTGAGCGCGTTTGTCGTGTCAGCTTCAAACTAGCACAGGAAAGAAATTGAACCCTTCTGATTAAAAGTTGACGAAAGAGTTTTAATTACTGCTCCGGTTTGGATTTTATGTGCCGTCAAAGTCGGTCCCGTCCATCGCTGCTTGCAGCTTTAATTTTACTTGTTTTGGAAAGTCTTGACAAGCCGAATGTTCTTGTTCTATTGGCAGATAATTGTCCTAAGTTCAAATAAAATACCCCTCATTTTTGTATTTTTTTTTTTTTTTCTTGTTTTTGAACACTGACTTTTTGCAGTGTAGATGGAGCCCCACTTTTTGCAGGACACACAGAATGATGAATAGAAAGAGAGAGCCGCACACAAAGTGACACAGTCGACTTATTTTGTGCAGGCTGGATCTCAAAACACTTAATTGTCAGGAACATTCAATTTCCCAGGTTCTGTTCTGCCGAGTTAACTTCTTAAAGCCGCCGCCAAGAGGAACCCTACCCACACACACACACACACACACACACACACACACACACACACACACACACACACCTACATCCCCCCCAATCCTTGCGTGTATTTTCCTTCCCCCCCCACTCCCCATTTCTTTTTTCCCCCCCAGTTTATTATCATCATTTCTCTCGCTTTCCTTCGAGTCTAATTCGCCATGAAAAGCTTGCTGGAAATTCCGAGTCGGCGAAAGCATTCCGATCCAGTGCTCCTTGTTTGTGAGTGGGGGGGGGGTGTCTTTCCGACAAGCGCTCATGCAATAAATGTTGCCTCTCCAATTGATTTGCAATAATAAAAGATAGGACGGCTGAGGTTGTTGGGATTAGCCCCCCCGCCCCACCTTCCCTGAGGTGCTGGAATCTCCTTTTTTTTTGTCCTTTATTTATTTACAGGCGGCGGGGGTGCAGGAATAATCTTATGAGCATGTACTTAGAGGCACAGGAGTAAAAATACATAATCCACACAGAGGCGTCCATACAGTATGTGACGGACTCAGACTACATCCCCCACAATGCTTTGCTGCTCCGGTTTTGTCCCCTTCATACCATGTTTGGACCTTTTCACTTCCCATAATGCACTGCCCTACCAGAGAGCAAGAGAATGAGCATCCAAAGTTGTTGTTTTTTTAAAACCATCTTCCGATTTCCCACAGGAGCTGGAAATCATCTGTTCCAGGGTCAAACTGTGCCCCCCACTAAAACTATGATGACAAATAAATAAAGTATATCAGCTCATTTAGCAAAGGCTTTAACATTTTATGGTAACACTTTAGTTTGGGGAACATATTCACCATTAATTAGTTGCTTATTAACATGCATCAACATATTGGCTCTTAATTAGTCATTAAGTACTTATTAATGCCTTATTCTGCAAGGCCTTATTATAACCCTAACCCTCTAACTTGAACCCTAACCCTCGAACCCTAACCTTAACACCAACCCCAACCCTAACCCCAACCCTCTAACCCTAACCCTCTAAGTTGAACCCTAACCCTCGAACCCTAACCTTAACACCAACCCTAACCCTAACCCCAACCCTCTAACCCTAACCCTCTAACCCTAACCCTCTAACTCGAACCCTAACCCTCAAACCCTAACCTTAACACCAACCCCAACCCTAAACCTAACCCTCTAACCCTAATCCTCTAACTCGAACCCTAACCCTCAAACACTAACCTTAACACCAACCCCAACCCTAACCCCAACCCCAACCCTCTAACCCTAACCCTCTAACTCGAACCCTAACCCTCTAACTCAAACCCTAACCCTCAAACCCTAACCTTAACACCAACCCCAACCCTAAACCCAACCCCAACCCTCTAACCCTAACCCTAACCCTAACCCTCAAACACTAACCTTAACACCAACCCCAACTCTAACCCCAACCCTCTAATCCTAACCCTCTAACTCGAACCCTAACCCTGTAACTCGAACCCTAGCCCTCAAACACTAATCTTAACACCAACCCCAACCATAACCCTCTAACCCTAACCCTCTAACTCGAACCCTAACCCTCGAACCCCAACCCCAACCCTCTAACCCGGCGTGGCGCAGTTGGCAGAGTGGCCGTGCCAGCAACCTGAGGGTTCCTGGTTCGATCCCCACCTTCTACCAACCTAGTCACGTCTGTTGTGTCGTTGAGCAAGACACTTCACCCTTGCTCCTGATGGGTGGTGGTTAGGGCCTTGCATGGCAGCTCCCTCCATCAGTGTGTGAATGTGTGTGTGAATGGGTGAATGTGGAAATAGCGTCAAAGCGCTTTGAGTACCTTGAAGGTAGAAAAGCGCTATACAAGTATAACCCATTTACCATTTAACCCTAACCCTAACCAAATAATTCTGAATTAAGTCTTTGTTACTTAGAATATGTTCCCCACACTAAAGTGTTACCCATTTTATAATACAATAAGATGTAAAGCATAGTTCTTAACCTTTTTGACATCGGGGGCCCAATTTTTCCACTACACAGGGGCCCCGGGCCCACTTAAATATTAAATCTGAATTAGAAATCTTACTCTTGATTTTAATCATATTAAATATTAACATCAACCGTGTCAAATGACATGAAAGCATGTGTTAATCCCAAAGATTATTATTTATTTACCACATAAACGTTAGGCTTAGGTCAGGCTGATTAGAAAAAATTAGAAAAGGACTCAAATTTTGTAAGTCGCATTTTTGGGGGGAAATTTATTTGATAAAACCCAACACCAAGAATAGACATTTGAAAGGCAATTTAAAATAAATAAAGAATAGTGAACAACAGGCTGAATAAGTGTACGTTATATGAGGCATAAATAACCAACTGAGAACGTGCCTGGTATGTTAACGTAACATATTATGGTAAGAGTCAATCAAATAACTATAACATATAGAACATGCTATACGTCTACCAAACAATCTGTCACTCCTAATCCCTAAATCCCATGAAATCTTATACGTCTAGTCTCTTACGTGAATGAGATAAATAATATTATTTGATATTTTACGCTAATGTGTTAACAATTTCACACATAAGTCGCGCCTGAGTATAAGTCGCACCCCCGGCCAAACTATGAAAAAAACTGCGACTTATAGTCCGAAAAATACGGTATGCCGTTCACACTGTAGTCACGTTTGAAAAAGATCGATTCCGATTGGACTCAAACTACTTCCCAATGTGGTCTGAATCGGAGTCAACAACATCAGATTTGAAGCTTTTTGGAGCTTTTTGGTGTCACTTGAAGGCAAAACACTCAGGTTGAATTGATTAACGTGGACCACGACTTAAAGGGGAACATTATCACCAGACCTATGTAAGCGTCAATATATACCTTGATGTTGCAGAAAAAAGACCATATATTTTTTTAACCGATTTCCGAACTCTAAATGGGTGAATTTTGGCGAATTAAACGCCTTTCTATTATTCGCTCTCGGAGCGATGACGTCACAACGTGGCGTCACATCGGGAAGCAATCCACCATTTTCTCAAACACCGAGTCAAATCAGCTCTGTTATTTTCCGTTTTTTCTACTGTTTTCTGTACCTTGGAGACATCATGCCTCGTCGGTGTGTTGTCGGAGGGTGTAACAACACGAACAGGGACGGATTCAAGTTGCACCAGTGGCCCAAAGATGCGAAAGTGGCAAGAAATTGGACGTTTGTTCCGCACACTTTACCGACGAAAGCTATGCTACGACAGAAATGGCAAGAATGTGTGGATATCCTGCGACACTCAAAGCAGATGCATTTCCAACGATAAAGTCAAAGAAATCTGCCGCCAGACCCCCATTGAATCTGCCGGAGTGTGTGAGCAATTCAGGGACAAAGGTCCTCGGTAGCACGGCAAGCAATGGCGGCAGTTTGTTCCCGCAGACGAGCGAGCTAAACCCCCTGGATGTCTTGGCTCACACCGCCCCTTATGCCACCGAAGATGATCAAGAGAAGAATATCGACCCTAGCTACACTGGCCTGCTGACATCAACTCCAAAACTGGACAGATCAGCTTTCAGGAAAAGAGAGCGGATGAGGGTATGTCTACAGAATATATTAATTGATGAAAACTGGGCTGTCTGCACTCTCAAAGTGCATGTTGTTGCCAAATGTATTTCATATGCTGTAAACCTAGTTCATAGTTGTTAGTTTCCTTTAATGCCAAACAAACACATACCAATCGTTGGTTAGAAGGCGATCGCCGAATTCGTCCTCGCTTTCTCCCGTGTCGCTGGCTGTCGTGTCGTTTTCGTCGGTTTCGCTTGCATATGGCTCAATAGCTTCAGTTTCTTCTTCAATTTCGTTTTCGCTACCTGCCTCCACACTACAACCATCCGTTTCAATACATGCGTAATCTGTTGAATCGCTTAAGCCGCTGAAATACGAGTTTGAATCCGAGCTTTTTTTAGGGATATTGCGTGATGGGTAAAATTTTGAAAAAAAACTTCGAAAAATAAAATAAGCCACTGGGAACTGATTTTTAATGGTTTTAACCATTCTGAAATTGTGATAATGTTCCCCTTTAACTTTTTGGAGAGCTAGCTTTTTTTTTTTGATTGATTGAAACTTGTATTAGCAGATTGCACAGTACAGTACATATTCCATACAATTGACCACTAAATGGTAACACCCGAATAAGTTTTTCAACTTGTTTAAGTTGGGGTCCACGTAAATCAATTCACAGCAGCAAGTGGGTCCATGACGATGACTTCTGTTTTGTTTGATCAGCCGTTTTACTGCCGTGTTACAGGCAGCGTTTGGAAACAATTAAGGTATGTAAATAAATATTATTATTATTTCTGCGTAAATAACTAATTTTGCAACGTATATACTGTATCTGCGGCTTATCATCCAGTCCGCAAAATAAACGGGGAAAATTATTTTTAGCTTTTTTTTAGGGATATTGCGTGATGGGTAAAAAAAATTTTTTAAAATTCGAAAAATAAAATAAGCCACTGGGAACTGATTTTTAATGGTTTTAACCCTTCTGAAATTGTGATAATGTTCCCCTTTAAACAAGTTGAAAAACGTATTCGGGTGTTACCATTTAGTGGTCAATTGTACGGAATATGTACTGTGCTATCTACTAATCGAAGTCTCAATCAATCAATCATTTAATCAATGGTGTGCAGTGTAAAAAGGGCTTTGCTTGATGTTTCTTTCAACTCATCTCGCCTGCTTCCATCACCTGCTGCAGGCATACTTGCCAACCCTCCCGGATTTTCCGGGAGACTCCCGAAAACCTCCCGGGATAAATTTTCTCCCGAAAATCTCCCGAAATTCAGGCGGACTCAGGTCCTCCACAATATAAAAAAGCGTACCTGCCCAATCACGTTATAACTATAGAATGATGGAGGGCGAGTTCTTGGTTTCTTATGTGGGTTTATTGTTAGGCAGTTTCATTGACGTCCTCCCAGCGTGGCAACAACACACAACAACAGCAGTCACTTTTTTGTATACCGTAAAGCAGTCCGTCTGCCGTAAACAGCAATGTTGTGACACTCTTAAACAGGACAATACTGCCATCTAGTGCATTTGATGAAAGCACTTTTGTGCGTGCCACACAGCAATGCATCATCAGAGAGGGTGTTCAGCATGGTTCGAAAAATAGTGACAGAGAATAGAACAAGGATGGACAATTCAACCCTTAACTCAACAATGAGTAGATGAGTGTTATGTGTGTGTATATGTGTAAATAAATGAACATTGAAATTCAAGTATTTATTTTTTATATATATATATATATATATATATATACAGTATATATATATATATATATACACATATAAATACACACACATATATATATATATATATATATATATATATACATACACATAATAAAATATATATACATATAATAAAATAAATATATATATATATATATATATATATCTAGAATTCACTGGACGTCAAGTATTTCTTATATATATATATATGAAATACTTGACTTGGTGAATTCTAGCGGTAAATATACTCCTCCCCTTTTAGCCACACCCCCAACCACGCCCCCGTCCCACCCCGACCACGCCCACCCCCTCCCCCCACCTCCCGAAATCGGAGGTCTCAAGGTTGGCAAGTATGGCTGCAGGTGATATTTACACGTTATGCAAGCTACAAAGCTACAAGCTGAGAAAGTGAGTTTTTCTACCGTGCCCCTTACCACTCCATATTTGGGGTGGAATGAAAAGGTCTGATTGGTGGATGATATGTGCCGCATTAGCTTAGCATAGCATGCATGCAGCATGTCAGTAGTGAATCCCTTGGCGACGGCGGCCATTGTGGGAGAGCCAGGGGACGGGGACAGAGGTGGGGGGGTGAACAGGGGGGGGGTGTCCAGGGAGGAACTTTCCATTAGCTAAGTACACATGCGCTAAGCCAGGTTATTGTTAGCTTTGCCAAAGCCGCCGCTGACATTAAACACAGCAGCACATCACACAGGAAACATCACAACTGCCACTCAGTTTAGGGAACAAAAATGACGTTCCGGAACGCTAAAAGTTGCTTTTTTTCCTCTGCGGCGATTAGGCTCCTCCTCCGCCGCCGCGAGCCGCCACCTCTGAATGAGCCTACTTGCTATTCCGCCACAAGAATGACGAGGCTAAGACACACACGAGTCACGTGGTGGCGTCTTTGTGTCACTTGTTGAATCCTCCACAGCCGCCCCGCATTCAGCGCCCCCTGGAAGAAAAGGGGGGGGATGCCGAGGGGGCGGGCGGGGGGTCAAACCTCCCCTTTATGCCGCCACAAAGGCCGCCATTACCAACAATTCCCCCCGCCATGACTCAGAAGTTTGGTTTGAGAGGAGCGGTCGGAGCCTCGGCGGGGGCGGACAAAAAGAGGCTGAATGTGACTCCGGCCGCCGGCTAATAGATTAGCGATAGCGGCCGACCTGATTAGGGAAATAGCGGATGACCCCCGCGCCGGACGGGGTTTCCATTCAGGCGGCGAGGGGAGGGGCAGAGGTCACCCTTTGACCGGCGCCGTTACCTAAACCAACACCGCTGGGGCCTCGCTGACCTGGAAAGTTGAGTTGCGTAACAGAGGATTCCCCCGGTAGCGCCGCCGAGAGGCGAGCAGAGACGGGCGGCTTTGGGAATCGAACCGGCGCGACAACACAAACATTTTCAAACGCTCTCGCAGCCACAAAAGAAAGTCACTTTTTTTTTTTCCGCCCAATTGAGGAAGTTTCAATTAATTCCAGTCCCTCTTCATGGAGTGGAGGAGCTCTCCACACACACCTCCTCCTCACTTTAAGGGTCCTAAAGCACAGGGCGCACCTTTCTGCGTGCACACTTTAAAGCTCACACTCACCTCAGAAAGGTGCTTTCAGGGCACTTAGGTCAAATTCTACTACTTTTCAGCTTGTTTGGCACGTCATTAAAAAGTTGTATTTCACTTAAGCACTTTTTGTTTGGCATAATAAACAAGAACGACTTGCAGGCATCAGAGAAGTTAGGGAGTTCACACACTTTTCAAGCACTTTGAAGGGAAGTTATCTTTTTGAAGCAAAGCACAGCAGTGGTCAGTAAACTATTGCAATCTATAACATACTGAAAACAACTTAATATTGCAACCTATACCATACTGTAAAGAACTTAATATTGCAACCTACAAAGTACTGTAAACTTAATATTGCAACCTACAAAGTACTGTAAACAACTTAATATTGCAACCTACAAAGTACTGTAAACAACTTGATATTGCAACCTACAAAGTACTGTAAAGAACTTAATATTGCAACCTACAAAGTACTGTAAACAACTAAATATTGCAACCTACAAAGTACTGTAAACAACTTAATATTGCAACCTATACCATACTGTAAAGAACTTAATATTGCAACCTACAAAGTACTGTAAACAACTTAATATTGCAACCTACAAAGTACTGTAAACTTAATATTGCAACCAAACCATACTGTAAAGAACTTAATATTGCAACCTACAAAGTACTGTAAACAACTAAATATTGCAACCTACAAAGTACTGTAAACAACTAAATATTGCAACCTACAAAGTACTGTATACAACTTAATATTGCAACCTACAAAGTAATGTAAACAACTAAATATTGCAACCTACAAAGTACTATAAACAACTAAATATTGCAACCTACAAAGTACTGTAAACAACTTAATATTGCAATCTACAAAGTACTGTAAACAACTAAATATTGCAAACTACAAAGTACTGTAAACGACATAATATTGCAACCTACAAAGTACTGTAAACAACTAAATATTGCAACCAACAAAGTACTGTAAACGACAAAATAATGCAACCTACAAAGTATACAACTATTGCAACCTATAAAGTAGACAACTAAATATTGCAACCTATAACATACTGTAAACCACTTAATATTGCAACCTACAAAGTACTGTAAACAACTTAATATTGCAACCTACAAAGTACTGTAAACCACTTAATATTGCAACCTACAAAGTACTGTAAACAACTTAACATTGCAACCTACAAAGTACTGTAAACCACTTAATATTGCAACCTACAAAGTACTGTAAACAACTAAATATTGCAACCTACAAAGTACTGTAAACAACTAAATATTGCAACCTACAAAGTATACAGCTATTGCAATCTATAAAGTAGACAACTAAATATTGCAACCTACAAAGTATACAACAATTGTAGTCTAAAAAGTAAACAACACTAAAAACCTACAAAGTATACAACTATTGCAAGCTATGAATTACTGTAAACAACTAAATATTGCAACCTACAAAGTATACTACTATTGCAACCTATATAGTAAACAACCAAATGTTGTAACCGACAAAGTTTACAACTATTGCAACCTACAAAGTAGACAACTAAATATTGCAACCTACAAAGTATACAACAATTGTAGTCTAAAAAGTAAACAGTACTAAAAACCTACAAAGTATACAACTATTGCAAGCTATGAAGTACTGTAAACAACTATATATTGTAACCTACAAAGTACTGTAAACAACTAAATATCGCAACCTACAAAGTACTGTAAACAACTAAATATTGCAACCTACAAAGTATATAACAATTGTAGTCTAAAAAGTAAACAATACTAAAAACCTACAAAGTACACAACAATTTCAAGCTATGAAATACTGTAAACAACTAAATATTGCAACCTACAAAGTATACTACTATTGCAACCTATATAGTAAACAACCAAATGTTGTAACCGACAAAGTTTACAACTATTGCAACCGACAAAGTTTACAACTATTGCAACCTACAAAGTAGACAACTAAATATTGCAACCTACAAAGTATACAACTATTGTAGTCTAAAAAGTAAACAATAATAAAAACCTACAAAGTATACAACTATTGCAAGCTATGAAGTACTGTAAACAACTAAATATTGTAACCTACAAAACACTGTAAACAACTAAATATTGCAACCTACAAAGTATACAACTATTGCAACCATATAGTAAACAACCAAATGTTACCAACAAAGTATACCACTATTGCAACCTACAAAGTATACAACAATTGTAGTCTAAAAAGTAAACAATACTAAAAAAAACTACAAAGTATACAACTATTGCAACCTACAAAGTACTGTAAACAACTAAATATTGCAACCTACACAGTACTGTAAACAACTAAATATTGCAACCTACAAAGTACTGTAAACAACTAAATATTGCAACCTACAAAGTATACAACTATTGTAGTCTAAAAAGTAAACAATAATAAAAACCTACAAAGTATACAACTATTGCAAGCTATGAAGTACTGTAAACAACTAAATATTGTAACCTACAAAGCACTGTAAACAACTAAATATTGCAACCTACAAAGTATACAACTATTGCAACCATATAGTAAACAACCAAATGTTACCAACAAAGTATACCACTATTGCAACCTACAAAGTATACAACAATTGTAGTCTAAAAAGTAAACAATACTAAAAAAACTACAAAGTATACAACTATTGCAACCTACAAAGTACTGTAAACAACTAAATATTGCAACCTACAAAGTACTGTAAACAACTAAATAATGCAACCTACAAAGTATACACCTATTGCAACCTATATTGCAAATACGGCAATCTACAAAGTATACAACAATTGCAACCTACAAAGTAAACAAGTAAATACTGCAACCTACAAAGTGTACAACAATTGTAACCTAAAAAATAAACTAAATATAGTAATCTACAAAAAATACAACAAATGCAACCTAAAAAGTAAACAAATATTGTAACCTAAAAAGTAAACAATGTTGAAAGCTATACAACTATTGCACTCTATAAAGTAAACAAATTAATACAGTAACCAAGAAAGTACACAACTATTCCAACCTATAAAGTAGAGATGTAACAATTAATGGCTATATCATTTTTGTATTCCTTAGGTTCAACTACAGTGCATTGACCTGTGTTGTAAAAAGAGTAAAACAATGTTGAAACCTAAAAAGTATACAATTACTGCAACCTATTAAGTACAGTAAACAACTAAATATTGTAATAAAGTATACAACTAATGCAACCTAAAAGTATTCAACTATTGCAACCTACAAAGTAAACAAGTTATTATTGCAACTTACAAAGTATACCACAATTGTAACCTAAAATGTAAACAACTAAATATTGTAACCTACATGGTATAAACCTAATGCAACCTAAAATTTGTAAAACTATTCTAACCTAAAAAGTAAACAAATAAATATTGCAACCTACCAAGTATACAACTATAGCAACCTACAAAGTAAACCAGTAAATATTGCAACTTACAAAGTATACAACAATTGTAACCTATAAAGTAAACAAGTAAAAATTGCAAGTTACAAAGTATCCAACAAATGCAACCTAAAAAGTAAACAACTATATATTGTAACCTACAAAGTATACACCTAATGCAACCTAAAAATTAAAAAACTATTCCAACCTAAAAAGTAGAGGTGTAACGATTAATCGATATATTGATTTCTATTCCATAGAATCAACTACAGCACATCGATATGTATCCGGCAAGTTTGTCTTAGGTATCGATCCAAGATTGTTTTAAAAAGGAATCAATCGATTATTTCGATATTAGAAAAAGGAAAACCTTGGATTTAAGATACGGCAGACTTTATATGAAGTTTATCACTTTTAATGATAAGGATTTTAAAAGATAAATCTATTTGCCCATCTGTGATGTCATTGAAACAAAAATGGGGGATATCTGCGGTGGCGGAGAAAGGTCACAACAAATGCAAACGCCACAAGACAATATCATTAATTACAATGCAACAACTTTCAGCTACAGCACGATTGCAAAAGCAACAACAAATACAAACGACAACACAATAATATAATCATTTGAAGTATCGGCAACCACACGAACCGTTACACCTTTACAGCAACGTATACAACAAAGGCAAACTACAAAGTAAACAACTATTACAACCGAAAAAGTTAAATAATTATTGAGGCCAACTAAATACCAATTAACCAATCAAAGTTGATTTATATAGCCCTTGATCGCAAATTCCTCAAAAGAGCTTCACAAACTATTCCAACCTCAAAAGTGAATGTTGTAACCTACAAGGGATACAATGATTGCAGCCTACAAAGTACACAACTATTGTTACCTAAAAAGTAAACAATATTGTAACATACAAAATATAAAACTATTGCCACCTAAAAATTACACAACTAAATATTGTAACCTACAAACTATACAACTATTGAAATATTCAAAAGTACACAACTTCTGTCAACCAACAAGTAAACAATAGTGCAACCTACAAAGTATACAACTATTGCAACTTAAAAAGTAAACAAGTAAATATTGGAACATACAAAGTATACAACTATTGGGAACTAAAAAGTTAACAACTTATCCTAACATGTAAACAACTAAATATTGAATCAAACTAAGTATACAACTATTCCAAACAAAAAAGTAAACACTATTGTCACCTACATAAGATACAATGACTGCAACCTACAAAGTACATAACTATTTCCACCTAAAAAGAAAAAAAACAATATTGTAACCTACGAAGCATACAATGATTGCAACTTAAAAAGTGAACTAATACATAATTAGGCCTACAAAGTATACAACTATTGCAACCTAAAAGTGAACTATGAAAATATTGTAACCAACAAAGTATACAACTATTGCAACTTAAAAAGTGAACATGTAAACATTGTAACCTACAAAGTACCGGTATACAACTATTACAACTTAAACAATGTGAACATATAAATATTGTAACCTACAAAGTATGCAAATATTCCAACCTAAAATGTAAACAATTTTGTAACCTACAAAGTATACAAATATTGCAACTTAAAATGTGAACAACTAAATCTTACAACCTACAAAGTATACAACTATTGCAACAGAAAAAGTGAACTAAATATTACAACCTACAAAGTATACAACTATTGCAACTTAAAAAGTGAACGACTAAATATTACAACCTACAAAGTACACAACTATTGCAACTTCAAAAGTAAACAAATACTGTAACCTACAAAGTATACAACTATAGCAACCTACAAAGTGTACAAAGCAACCTACAAAGTAAGCGACTAAATATAGCAACCTACAACTATTATAACCAAGAAAAGTACACAACAACGGACGGCGTGCCAGCAGCCTGAGGGTTCCTGGTTCGAGCCCCAGCTTTTGGCCATCCTTGCTCCCTTGTTCGGGCCTTACATGGTAGCTCTCGTCATCAGTGTGTGAATGTGTGTGTGAATGTGGCAATAGTGTCAAAGCGCTTTGAGTACCTTGAAGGTAGAAAAGCGCTATACAACTATAACCCATTTACCATTTACAATTGTAACCTAAAAAGGATACAACTTAATATTGTGACCTAAAAAGTGTATGTGCCAACAGAAGATATTTGTTGTTTTTTTTCCCCTTCCAAGTAGCAGAAGAAGAAGAAAAAAGATTGTGTTGAAGTCATTGGCGTTGTTAGACCTATTTTAGGGGGGCTCAAGCCCCCCTAAAATATTCTTAAGCCCCCCTAAATAATTTGGTGTTTTTTTGTTTTTTTTTACACATACATGCCGACATATTCATTATAAAGTGGCCCAAATATGAGTTTAAATAAATAATCATTAAACCTGTTATTATTCACTCAGTTTCCCCTCACTTCGTAGCGTAAGGTAGAGCCCCTTTCGTGCGTCGGTATCCAATCCATTCCACTTGTTCATATAGAAAATGCCCACATCACTCAAATTCCAGTCCGCATTTTCGCTGCGACATTGCTTGCGGTCCTGCAGGTGTACGAAGCACATTATCTTCCTTTACAATGAGTGAAGCTGCACAAAACCTTGTGTGTGCAATTGTAAATAATTTATTTTTTAAGTTTTGTGTTTCTTGTAGAATCAATATAAAGGAATATACATTAGCCTATTGTTAAAATAATGAAAAAAAACATCATTAAATATATTTGTTTTATTGTATTGTTACATTAATAGCTGTTGTATTATTATAGGATGGCTTGTTAAACATTTCATAGGATTTTCAGAGGGAGGAAAAACCAAGACATTTAATATATAATGTAAAATGAATAAATACATGAAAAGAAAAAAAATGGTTAAAAGCCATCGGGTAGCATTTCATTTCGTCCCGTGCATTTAAAAAAAATAATAATAATAACAATGAATAATTTCTAAGTCTTTGTTAGCCGTTTGTGAAGTTTTGTGCGCGTGCGTAACGTTCGCTCGCATCCTGTGCATCTCCTGGGGGCTAAGCCCCCCATGTCCTTAAAAGCTAGTGACGCCCCTGGTTGAAGTAGACCTTAGTTGTAAAATATCACTTACAATTCCAAGCAATCTTCAAAGTACTTTGTATGCGTTTTGACTCAATGTACACACAAATATACAGAAAAAGTCATTTCTAAGTGCAGTAAAGGTTATTTTGAAACCAATTCTGAGCACGTTGCAGCATTTTACTGCCGTGTTCTATGAGACATTTCTGCAAATATGTATACCGTATTTTTCGGAGTATAAGTCGCACCGGAGTATAAGTCGCACCCGCCGAAAATGCATAATAAAGAAGGAAAAAAACATATATAAGTTGCACTATGAAAAAAAACGCGACTTATAGTCCGAAAAATACGGTAATTATTATTGTGATGATGCTGAGGAGATGATAGAACACGCTAGAAACAATCAAAATGATGCTTTGTACGAGAAAAGGACAATGCAAATGGTATACATTAAAATGTATTTTTAAGCATAGCCTGGACATTAAAAAAACCTGCTGAACCTTTTAAAGGTTTTAACATTATGAGAGCCCTCTAAAGATAAAACAACACCAACATAATCACCTTTACACACTAATGCAATATAGGAATGCAGCCTGGGGCTGAGCCAATCAGAGGCCACGATACTGAACCGCACGACGTGGCGAGGGAGGACTGCACTTTTCTGCCGTCTTCTATTAGTCAGCTAGGCAAATATAAATTACCACGATGACATCAAGCGGAATAACCCTTTCCCGCACTACTGTAAAAATAAAAAAATGTTATTTTTGACCATTTTCGGCACTTTTGCAAGAATGTGGGAATAAAATGAAAGTAGTTTCTCCCAGCTAGAAGGTGCCACCGTGGGACGATGAAATAAGTCCAACTGGTGCTAACCAGTCACTCCACCTAAGGGGGTGCTGCATTCATCAGTGCAGCCTACACACACACACACACACACACACACACACACACACACACACACACACACGCCAAACTGGCTGGGTCGCATTCAAGAGCCTCTGTGACTTCTTCACCTCTCGTCGGCCATGTTCAAACAAGCCAAGAAGAAGAAAAACGTCCACACTGCCAACTCGACATAAACACCGTCAACTCTCCTATACGACGACGACGACAAAAGAAGTCGGTTGTAAGTTTGAATCAATTCAAAATAACCCTGACATTTTCTTTTCTCTGCCACACTGGCCTCGGCAGAATAAATTGGTTTATGAATAAATGTACCTTCTTGCTGCCATCTTGTTAACATTGCTGCTTTTGTGCAAATCTTCCCTCCTCTTTCCAGCCCGGTCTGCTTCAGCTTTATGCCCGGGGGCATATATTAAAAATACATATGGAGGGAGATAATGCACACACACACACACACCCAAGGCCAATTCGTTAAGGATGTCCCCCGCTCGTCACACAGAAATAGCCCAGAAACGGTAAAGAATATACACAAAATGTGTCATATACTTCATTCTTGAAGCGTATTCCATCAAGCGGCGGCGGAGTCGTTAGCAGAAAATAGGCCATGTCTTCATCTGACAGTCAATTAAAGATCTGCATCGGCGCCCCCAGGACAACACGGTCTTCTTGGTACACCTCGAAAAACCTCAAGGGGTCCTTTAACACGTCCTATAAGGCCGACCTATCTATAGAAAAAAACACTTTTGACAAAAGGAACCCTCCAGAGGATACAAGGAGCCCTTCAAAGAGACACTTAAAGTCTGTTATTTAATTCTCTTTCTGGATTAAACGCGGCATTATCTAGCGGGGTGATCTTTGCTCATTTCCATAATCACACACACACACACACACACACACACACACACACACACACACACACACACACACACACACACACACACACACACACACACACACACACACACACACACACACACACACACACACACACACACACACACACACACACACACACACACACACACACACACACACACACACACACACACACACACAGCCTCCCCCAAGCCTTGCCATTCAGCGTCTCCCAGCCACATACGGAAGGTCCACGGATTTAAATTATTTAGTTTTATGTCCAGCAGTCCGACTCATCCCTTAGTTGTCCTCTTTCTAGACCTGCGGTGCCCAAATGTTTGGCCTCCAAGGGCCAAAGTTGTTGTTTTTTTTAACCATGCAACAGCACCGTGACTGAGAAATGTAGCCTCATGCCGCCATATATAAATATTAGGTCATAAAGGTCGTCACACATCGTGCCTAATTCAACTTTAATGCACATTTTTCACCTCAAAACATTCAAAAAGCTCATTTTCTGCAGATTCTGGCCATTTCTAGGCGTTCTGTAGCCAGCTACCCCTACATATTTCATCCCATCGCTTTTGAACTTTTGGATGCTAAATGTCGTAGCATTTCGGTTTTCATCACAAGACGTGGCGACCAAGATGATCCATCTCCATAGAGTGTCAAGAAGTCACAACTTTACCGTAGAGCAGGGCTCTCAAATTCAAATTCAAAACGCCTGTGATTTTTTTTTTTTTTTTTTTTTTTTTTTTTTTTAATCTATAGATTTGATGATAAAAATAAAAAAATACAACTCAGTCACCGGAATTTTACCATAAAATTGACTGTTTTTTTCTTTGCACACCAAATTACTTCAAATTGAAAAACTGCACCACTGTTTTCATGTTAAAATTCTGGTGACTTTTTTTTTTCCATCTATGGATTTGATGATAAAAAAAAATAAAAAAATACAGCTCAGTCACCAGAATTTTACCATAAAATTAACAGGTTTTTTTTCTTTGCACACCAAATTACTGCAAATTGAAAAACTGCACCATGTTTTCACGTAAAAATTCTGGTTACTTTTTTTTTTTCATCTTTAGATTTGATGATAAAAATAAAAAAATACAGCGCAGTCACCAGAATTTTACCATAAAATTGACTGTTTTTTTTCTTTGTACACCAAATTACTGCAAATTGAAAAACTGCACCACTGTTTTCACGTAAAAATTCTGGTGACTTTTTTTGTTTTCATCTATAGATTTGATGATAAAAAAAAATTAAAAATACAGCTCAGTCATCCGAATTTTTTCAAAAAATATACTGTTTTTTGTTTTTTTTTGCACCAAATTACTGCAAATTTAAAAACTGCCCACTGTTTTCACGTAAAAATTATGGTTACTTTTTTTTTTTTTCATCTTTAGATTTGATGATAAAAATAAAAAATACAGCTCAGTTACCAGAATTTTACCATAAAATTAACTGGGTTTTTTTCTTTTTACACCAAATTACTGCAAATTGAAAAGTACACCACTGTTTTCACGTAAGAATTCTGGTGACTTTTTTTATTTATTTATTTTTTACAATAAAATCTACAGCCATTTTGTACAGTGCATTACTGTAAACTAAAAACAAACAAAAAAACACTACCACAGTTAATTTTACCGCAAAATAATTTATCGTAAAATTCCTGTTTTTGCAGCGCATTACTGTAAATGGAAAAACGATGCCATTGATAATTTTACCGCAAAAATACTTTATCGTAAAAGCCACGTAAAATTCCTGTTTTCGCAGTGCATTACTGTAAATGGAAAAACGCTGCCACGGATGATTTTACGGTACATTTCTGGCTGCCATGTTTTTAGTTATATCTACTGATTTTTATTTTTTACAATAAAATTTACAGCCATTTTCTACAGTGCATTACTGTAAACTAAAAAAAAAACCCAGTACCACTGTTAATTTTACCGCAAAATTCTGGCGACTGAGCTGCTACTTTATCGTAAAATTCCACCTAAAATCCCTGTTTTTGCAGTGTATTACTGTAAATGGAAAAACGCTGCCACTAATGATTTTACGGTAAATTTCAGGCTGCCATGTTTTTAGTTATATTTACTGATTTTTTTTTTTTTTTTTTGTCATCAATGATTGTGCAGCTTGAGTGAAGTCAGTACGAATGCGTGTTACCCTTTGGCGGGCCAAACAAAATAACACGACGGGCCAAATTTGGCCCGCGGGCCCCACTTTGAGCATCCCTGATCAAGACACTTTTATGAAAAGAAGAGCCAATAAAAATCTGCATGATAGCAATGAACTGATATCTGTATTTAAAAGACGCTATAAGGAAAAATTCAATAGGAAACACTGCAAAACAAACCCTCTCAATCTGTGCACAAAAAGGGAGTGGGTTATGGAGAAGGGGGGCTGGGGGTGTGGGGGTGGAGGGGTGTACACTCTCGATGAGCAATGTGCACTCATGTCTGAGGAGAAACACCGACAAGACGCCTAATGAAGCGTGCAGCGGCTCCACAGTGGACAAACTGCGAGGGACCGGGGCGTCTCAGCACCCTCGCACCCCGCTGCCGCTGCACTCTGCTGGGCTGAGCGGTGAGGGGGTGGGGGGTAGTAAATTAAAATTGACAGGAAGGAGGTCAAGTTTATAGCGCCATCTTGGCTAATCTCACACCCGGGGTTCAAGTCTTAATGGGCCAATAAGAGCCACATTTATTCAGAAAACGTTCCATTCCGATGGAGACTCTTAATGCATGCAAATAACAGCCGAGCGTGTGTGTGTGTGTGTACCTGGTCGAGGGCCACGGAGGACCTGGTGATCTCCTCGCTGTCCGACTTGGAGCCCCCCTCGCGGTCGTCGATGACCAGGTCGATGGGCATCTTGCCCTTCAAGCAGCTGATGTACCGATGGCAGAAATTGTCGCACAGCTCGTGGACCTGGCAGGTACACGGACGGGAGAGGCGTCAATAACAACAACAACAACAAAAGGCACAACAGTAATAAAGCACGGGTGTACCAAAGGGTGGCCATTTGCAGCCTTTACTGCTTATTTTGTAACGGGGCCCACATTTAGTCAATGAAGCCACGTTGCACTTCTAAGTTTGTAGTTCTACTAGATCACATATTTGGAGCTAAATTTCCAGCATAAAAACAGCTATGAACTGAAAATATCAACACTATACAATATTAGTCACTATAGAGGAGACCGAACCTTTTCAGTATCATGGCCACTGATTGGCTCAGCCTCAGACAGCGGTCCTATATTGCATTCAAGTCTGTTATTTCATGCTTAAAGGGCTCTCAAAATGTGAAAAAGTGATTAAATTTAACAGCGCTAACCGAGGGTACCGCTATAAACACCAGAGTGAAATTGCAGCAAAAAGTTGGAACATAATGACAAAAAGCAGATATGTTCATTTATGTCAATATATTTATTATTTCTAAGCATTTTGGATTGATTTTGGTGCAAAAATGCAAAAAAATAAAGCTTTGATTTTTATTAAGCGGACATTCCAAAGGTGCTGTGTGATCAACACAAGGCAGTGGAAACACACACAGATTACACAGAAAAGAACAGTTGGATTAGAAAAAATGACTAACAATATTTCCAGAATATAGAACTTTATGAACATGAATCATTTTTCAGCCAGCAAAATATCATGTTAATAAGTTCAAAAGTTGTTTTCATGAATGCAGATGAATTTGATTGCATATGCAAGTGTAGCTTTTCTTTTTTTCTTTACATGTCAAAACTTCTTTTTTTTTTATTGAGATCACGTGACTCCCCACGCCAACACAACACCCCCCTCCCACGATGGAGATATCGCTGGAAATTGGCAGTGACAAGGCGGCTCGTATGCGCCACGACGCACTCAACACGCGTGTAGTAAAATAAAAAAAATAATCAAATTAAATAAAATAGAAATAAAAAACACCACATCAACCGCACCAGAATGACGTGTAAAAAAAAGGTAGACACTCGAATTTTCATGCACTTTTACTTATTTTTTTATTTAATTTTTTTGCAAACAAATACAAATAAAGCAAAGCTTGCACAATGCGTTACGATTATTAATTTTAATATAATAATTCGCATGCAAGGAAGCCGATCTATCCCCCCACCTCCTCCCCCCCCCCGGAAGGTCCAGCATGCACCGGTGGTTACAAACGGCGTCGTGATTGATTTGAACGCTAATTATAAGCGACGAGCAAAACAATACATTTATGCAAATTAAGCATGACTAAAAGAAAAAAAAAAAAATCCAAAAAAAATTTGTCTTACCTTTTCCAGCTCCAGCAGGTGAAACCGTAAAACCTGAATGGCTTGAATCATCTGCGGAGATTGAAATAAATTATTACAATTCAAATACTGCACAAATTACACGCAAAGATTGCATGGAAACACTTTCCAGTGACTAATGCTATTATTTTTTTAAGTGCTGCATGGAACACTCCAAAGTAACACAAACCGAAAATAAAACATTTGTTACTCACCAGATTATCCAGTTCTGGATTCGATGAAAATAAAGGTTTTTCTGCACGGATCTAAAAAAGGGGGGATCCCAAAAAAAAAAAAAAAAGCATGCATTTAGAATATAACTGGAGGGAATTATGATGAATAAAATATGTAAATTTAACAAAAAAGCGTGCAATTTAAAAACATTTTTTTGGGGTAAATGTTGACCTGTTTTGCAAACACCGCGATGTCTTCGTTGAAGGACTCCGACGAGCAGACGTCTCCTCCGGCCACTCCGGGCTCTCTGGGGGTGCACGTCGCTAATTCACATTTCTCGAAAATCAGTGCAAGCAGGGGGAACAGAGGGTGCCTGCACCAACACACACACACACACACACACACACACACACACACACACACACACACACACACACACACACACACACACACATTTTTAGAAGAAAGAAGAAGCATGCACACATTACGCACAATAGCAAATGTCACCGGGGAGAAGAGCGCCGGGGTCAAGACGACTCCAGGCTGGATTTAGGCAGCCATGCCACCCCTCCCTTCTTTCTTGCAACAACTCGCCCGTGGGGAGATGCATGCAGAGAGGCTGCAAAGTGCAACACGAAATCTGTATTTGTGCTTTTTTTTTTTGCACTGGAGTTTGTGTGCATTGCACACACAAAAAATATAAGAACGCAAGATCGTATTCCATGGAGTGCAAACAGGTTGAAACACTCCTATTTAATAGTTTATCAGTGACTAAACAATGTGTAAAAAAAAAATGTTCTCTAACTATCCATAAATAAAAATGACTTGTTTCATTCAGCATGCTGCTTATTGAATTTGTAAGAAGGCACAGTTCATTCAATTATCTACAAAAAGCCTGTAATTATTCCACTTAAATGTGAAAGAGGTCATTTTGTCAAAATTAGGACTATACAAGTGTATTCCGATGAACATTAATAACAATAATAGGTGGTGGTTGAAAATATGTTGAGTTAAAAAAAAAAGCACACAGAGCTCCAGTGAGTGCCAGCGACTCGCCGAGCCACTCTACGCCGTCAACCCCTCACCGTCCCCGGGCAATGCGCGCAGAGGACACCGCTGCCCTTCCCCATGAGCCACAAATTTTGTTTTCTTCTTCTTTCTGCCACCCCCTCGTACCCGTATATGGCGTCCTTGTCCCTCTTGAGAGCGTCGTTGACCGACGAGCCCATGCTGGGGGGCATGGTGTTGGTGTGGGCCGTGTGCGGGTACTGGTGCGTGTGCAGCTGGGGCCCGTGGTTGAGGTGCACGGCCTGCATGGAGCGCGCTCCGTGCGGGTCTCCGTACATGGTGGTGGGGATGCCCACCCCGTCCATCCCGTAGTGGGGCAAGTCTTCGTACTGGACACACACACACACACACACACACACAACTTATCATACACGCATGTATTGAAAAAGTCAAAGTTTGTCCCCTCAATTATAATGAAAATTATAGCACTTTTTTTGAGTATTTGCATAAAGAAAAAAGAAAAAATACTAACTTAAACATATTTCAATAATGCCATGATTCGATAAATTAAATCTTGTAATGGTTTGGACTTGATTTAAACTTACTTCAACATACTTTTGTATAGTGCGGCTCAACATTAAGCTTTTTAAACATTTTAAATATTACAAAGTTTCTGCCTGCAGTCTTTTATTTGTGCAATGTTATGCCTAAAGAAAATACAAAAAAAAGGAGTGTTTGATTTAATACACCAAACAAACCAAAAGAGGCTTCAAAAGTGACAAACAACAGCATGTCCATTTTGAAGGCATTGAGGTACCCCCCTCCCCCCCACCACCACCACACGTCGGCGTGGGGGGTACCAAAGTGGACGTGACAGATTTTTGCACCAGGATGTGCAAATCAAATCATTTGTCGTCACCTCATGACTAAATATGGCCTCGTTGGCATCAAGCTTATGCTGGAGGGACTTTTATTTTGGAGGGGTTAGGTTTGGTTTTTGGGGTTACGGGGGGTGCAAGTGTCGTCTCGCATCTTGGCAAATGTTGGGATCTGGTTTTGCACCAAAGACTGCCAGAAGTCATCTCAAATCATGACTAGTTTGTGCAAAAAAAAAAAAGGGCTTTATTTTGGTAAGTTCAGCAAAAGACAACAAAATGTGTCCCAAAAGTGACAGCACAAGACTTTTGTAGGCGTGGAGTGAACTTTTAAAAGAGTGGTTCTAGTTCTAGTTAGTTCTAGTTAGTTAGTTTAGTTACGTACCCTTTGCGCCATAAGCCTCGCTCCGGGTTCGGGATTTGAGTCCACTTAAATCCGCTCCACAGCCAGCCTGACGAGCAAATTCGCAACGCAAATCCAAACAAAAAGGCAGGATTTTTTTTCTTCAACAAAAACAAAAACAAAAAAAAATCCCAGTTTGGCTTTTTTTTTTTTTTTCAAACTTCCAGCCAAGTAGCGGTGCAGCCTGCCAAGTTGAGCCCGGCCAAGGCGACTCAATCCTCGGCTCTCCTTCTGTGGACGCACCGGTGGTCCGAGTCCAGCAGCGCCCAATTAAAAACAATAAAAAAAGTATTTAAAAAAAATAAAAAATAAATTAAAAAAAAGAAAGCTTTAATGGAGACACCCGGTGACTCTCATGGCTGGTCTCCGTGTCTCTGCGGGGCTGCTCGGTGGGTCCTCCTGTGCGCGGAGCTCCGCTGCTGGGGTCGACACCGGCTCGGCGTTTCCCGGGAATGAAGCGTGTCTCCTGGCTTTGGTTTACTGCACGCTCCCGCGGCTTGATTTACTTATGCAAAGACAGCCCGGAGGAGCTGAAGAGCAGCAGCAGCAGAAGCAGGAGGAGGAGGAGGAGGAGGAAGAGGATGAGGAGGAGGGCTCATCCTGAAGGCTGGGGCTTTTCTTAAAGGAGCCACGATCGATTTCGGGCGTGTGCGTGCGTGCTGAGCACCGGTGCACGGTTTGGACCGGACTGCACAAAACCGGAAGTAGTGGTGGCCATAACAGGTCGTCACAAAGAGCTGGGCTGCAGCAAGTGGTGGGGGGGAGGGAGGAGAACCAGAACCAGAACCAGAACCCAAAGAGCCCTGCAACCACTTCAGGGTCAAACATGGCTGCACAAAGTGGATAAAGGCAGTAAAAAAGTATTCTAGTGCATCAGGAGTTTTGTCGTGTATAATAAGAGCATGCATGCGTGACATTCTTGCAGCGTGTGCACACCGAGCAGGTCCAGTTCGGCAGGTTCTGGGGCCTCCTGGAACAAACTTTTGACCCCCCCACCCTCAGTCCTTCTTCCTGCGCGGTGTGTTTGCGTGACACCTTTAATGTCGTTCAACAAAGCATCCATGCGTGAATAAGGTGCACTGAGGTTGGTTTGCTTTAAATATGCAACACTTTAATTGGCTGCTTAATTACGCTCTTAAGTCACTTTTGGTAAGCAGTTCGTTTAAAAAAAAAAAAAAAAAAAAAAAAAGTTCCGCTGGTAACCCCCCTGCTGCAGCCGGGAATGGGTCAGTCCAGCCTGGCCGCTGCTGGCCAATGACAGCCGGGCTCGGGTGGCTCGTTGGAGGGAGGGGCTCCCATTGGCCGCCGCACTGATCGATGCCCGAATGATTGATCGATCGCCGGGAGGCCACATTGGCGAGGTGGTGCAAAAAGCAAACGTTACATGGAACACTTTTAAAACTTTAGGGGGGAAAAACACCCTTTTTTGTTAACTTTGAACAAACTAAGTAAAACTATATTAAAAAATGACATAGTTTGCTCAATATTTAATAATCCATGTTTGCTCAACATAACTTCAAATTAATAGTACGCTCCACTTTTTCCTAAAGTGCCTGTATTAGAAGCATTTTATTAATTATAAATGACAACTATTTTTGAATACAAACTCATGTTTATTCAAACAATATAGTTGTAAAATATAAAAAATGCTAATATTTACGGCGGTGTGCGTATTTCAGTGCGCTTGGGGGTCTTCCTGCACGTCCATCCACCCCCTCGTATGAGTTGCACGGCGCGGTTAGACTCTCCACGCTCACCGGGACAAAGTGGAGGAGAGGAGCCCGGGATGGTGCGACCAGACGCGGGGAGACACGAGCATGCGTGCGGCGGTGCACCTGGACGAATTTTGACCCACTTCAACAAAGAGTTCTAATTCACTTTCTGCTTGTTTTAATTATTTCAAATGCGTCTAAATGAGTATATTTCCCTGTGTTTGCAGTGGAATCCACATATTTGCAGACATTAGCATACAAGCGGCCCCTATCAGCACCTGGCCCCTGTAAAGTCACACCAGAGGCATCATGAGGTCATTAGGCTTCAATTAGCGCCAATAAAACTTCACTTTCTCTGCTTTTAAACAGGGGCGTCACCAAGAGGGAGGGGGGGCTCGTTTTAGGGTTACTGCAACACAATGAGTCAACAAATGTTGCAAATAGTGTGGACAAAATGTGTTATTTATTTGTTTGTGTGCATTTATTTTAATTTTGCATTTTTGTTGGTGCAGGGCAAACATTTTTAAACGTGCTGAGATGTGCAACAGGCACTTGTAAAAAAAAAAAAAAAAAAACACAATAAAAAAAAAATGCAATTTATCCTAAATTTTAAAATACAAATATAAACACTATAGTTATTAACAGTTTTAATAGTGAGGTTGGTCTATTTTGGACTAATATTTCCACAATACACTATTAATATGCTTGCATTAATAAATGGTGACGTCAGTGTGAATATTGAAACAACATGTTTTATTTTCCCAGAATTTTCTGCAGTTTTTACTTAAAACAGTGTGAGTTTCCCCGTGCTTCTCACACACATGAATACTTAATCATGCGCGCCTTCTAGCGGAGCTGTTGGGTATTGCAGCAAAGTGAGTAGAGGCGTGAACCCACTGCAATGGAGGAGTGAAAGCGCCCACTTGATAAGGTACACATGCACATTTGTTTTACATGATTGTAAATTATATTTGTGGATTGTGGCCACATACTGAAAAGTATGCTATGTGTGGGCCATTTCCATATTGTTTTCTATTATTAAAAAATAAACCTTAAAAACATATATATATATATATATATATATATATATATATATATATATATATATATATATATATATATATATATATATATATATATATACTGAATATACATATTATGTATATATATATATATATACATATATATACATATACATATGTATACATATATATATATATATATACATATATATACATATACATATGTATACATATATATATATATATATATATATATATATATGCACATTTATACATATATACATGTATATGTAGATATATACATGTATATGTAGATATATACATGTATATGTACATACATATATATATATATATATATATATATATATATATATATATATATATATATATATATATATATATATATATATATATAAATAAAGATACAACTTTGTTTCAGTTATCTGCTATAGGTGACTAAGTATATTATTAATTAATAGTTTGAACATTTCAGCTTTTTTTCATTACATTCCGACTTTTTTTGTGCTCTTTTTGCCTTAAAATTGTACTGTTGCTGTTTTTCCCCTGCAAGCATATAATAATAAGAATATGATTGTGTAACTGCATTGTGACTTTGTGAGTCAAAAATTCTGACTGTATGAGAATATTAATGTTCAGTTACACATTTAACAGTGTTTATTATTGTTGTAACTTTTTGAATTAATAAATTCATGAGTTATTATTTTTATTTTTTGAATAAACCAACTTACTAAACTTTGTTTAAATTCTTATTGTAATTTATTTTAATTTCAAGAGCTTCTAATATTAAGTAGGCAGGGGCCATTTTGATGTATTTTGTATTTATTTTTATTTTATATAAAAAAATGCTAAAACATAAATATATATATATATATATATATATATATATACATATATATATACAGTGTATATATATATATACATATATATATACATATATATATATATATATATATATATATATATATATATATATATATATATATATATATATATATATATATATATATATATATTAGTATATAATTGTATTTATTTATTTATTTTTTAAAACAAAACTTTGTGTAAGCTCTGTGTTATAGGTGAGTAAGTATATATTATATATTATTATTATCATATATTGTTATATTCCACCCATCTTCTACCGCTTGTCCCTTTCGGGGTCGCAGGGGGTGCTGGAGCCTATCTCAGCTGCATTCAGGCGGACAAGTCGCCACCTTATCATAGGGCCAACACAGATAGACAGACAACATTCACACTCACATTCACACACTAGGGCCAATTTAGTGTTGCCAATCAACAAAAAAGTGAAAATTATTTTTATTTTTACAGTAATGCACTGTAAAATCAACCGTAGATTTTATGGTGAAATAAATCGCACCTCAGTTGGCAGAATTTTAGCGTAAAAATAACAGCGGTAGTGTTTTTTAAATTTACATTATTAAAAAACACTAACAACAAAAACGCATTCAATTTTACGATAAAAAACGGCAGGTAGGTTTCTAGAATTTTACTGTAAAAATAACAGTGATAATATTTTTAAACATTTATGCAATGTAAAAACGACTGTAGATTTTACGGGAAAAAATGCAGCTCAGTGGCCAAAATTTCACTGTTAACATAACAGTGGTGCTGTTGTTCCGTTTACGGTAATGAAATAAAAATAACAGTAGTACAGTTTTTCAGTTTACATTATTGTACTGGATTATACTGTAAAAAGAAACGCTGTTAATTTTACGATAACAAGAAAAAAACATCTGCTATATTGCCAGACTTTTACTGAAAATATAACAGTAATACAATTTTTACAGTAATGCACTGTAAAAATTACTGTAGATTTTATAAAAAAAAAAAAAAAAGCTCAGTCGGTAGAATTTTAACGTAAAAATAACAGTGTTACCTTTTTTCAATTTACATTATTATACTTAAAAAAGGCTGTACATTTCACAATTAAAAAAACATCTGCTGCTAGAATTTTACTGTAAAAATAACAGTGATATATATTTTTTTCAAACACTGTAATGCACTATAAAAACGAATGTAGATTTTACGGTAATAAAATGCAGCTCATTTGCCAGAATTTTAGCGTAAAAACATCAGTAATGCGATTTACAGTAATACACTGTAAACAAATTGATGATTAAAAATACATCTGTTAAGTTGCCAGAATTTTACTGTAAAAAAACTGTGGTTAAAAAAAAAAAAAATTCACAGTAATGCACAACAACTGCAGATTTTACAGTAAAAACAAATGCACCTCAGTTGCCAGAATTTTACCGTAAACACAACAGTGGTGCTGATGTTCCATTTACGGTAATTCACTGTCAAAACGACCAGAGATTTTTTTTTTTTTTAAATAGCTCAGTTGGCAGAATTTGACTACAAAATAACCGCAGTACCGTTTTTCAATACACAGTAACTTACTGTAAAAAACGTCTAAATATCATGAAAAAAACCCATCTGATATAGTAAGTTGCCAGAATTTTACTTGAAAAAATAACCGTGATAACGTTTTTAAAAATGTACAATAATGTAGTGTAAAAACAACGACTTACAGTAAAAATTGCAGCCCAGTTGCCAGAAATCTACTGTAAAAAATAACAGTGGGTGCTGTTGTTCCATTTACGATAATGCAATTTTAAAATGACTTTAGATTTAATGTAAAAAAATAAATAATAATAATAAAAAAAAATATATCTATATATAC
>NC_084549.2:61617500-61635000 GCF_033978685.3 Nerophis lumbriciformis | reverse complement strand
TATACACATGTGTGTATGTTGTACTTGTATACACATGTGTATGTTGTACTTGTATACACATGTACACATGTTTATGTTGTACTTGTATACATATGTGGACGTTGTACTTCTATATATTTGTGTGTACGTTGTACTTGTATACACATGTGTATGTTGTACTTGTATACACGTGTATGTTGTACTTGTACGCATGTTTATGTTGTACTTGTATACACATGTGTACGTTGTACTTGTACACACGTTTATGTTGTATTTGTACACACATGTGTACGTTGTACTTGTACACACATGTGTATGTTGTACTTGTACACATGTGTATGTTGTACTTATATACACATGTGTATGTTGTACTTGGATACACGTGTGTGTTGTACTTGTATACACATGTGTATGTTGTACTTGTACACACGTTTATGTTGTACTTGTATACACATGTGTATGTTGTACTTGTATACACATGTGTATGTTGTACTTGTACACATGTGTATGTTGTACTTGTACACATGTGTATGTTGTACTTATATACACATGTGTATGTTGTACTTGTATACACGTGTGTACATTGTACTTGTATACAAATGTATACAAGTTGTACTTGTTTGCATGCGTGTAAGTTGTACTTGTACACGTGTGTGTATGTTGTACTTGTATACACTTGTGTATATTGTACTTGTATACATACAGCATGTTTATGTTGTACTTGTATACACATGTGTATGTTCTATTTGTATACACTTGTGTGTATGTTGTACTTATATACACGTGTGTATGTTGTACTTGTATACACTTGTGTGTATGTTGTACTTGTATACACGTGTGTATATATCGGAAGACGTCAACAGAGCTAAAAGTAATAATAACAATACTATTATTAATTATAACAATAATATCAATAAACAGATGATAATAGCACAAATCCATTCTCCCTCTGTGTGTGCGGACACACTTGTTACCTGCTCCCTCTCCCCATCATCTTCTCTCAGGTGTGCTAATGGCCTCACACACTTCCTCATTCAAAGAGTTTAACATCACCCCCCACCCCCCAAAAAAAGGCAAGTGTTGGGGGGGGGGGTTCACACCTCCTCAGAGGCTGTGAATTGATCAGCACCTTTGTGGAAGGATGGAGGGATGGAAGTGAGAAACAGAGCGAGGAAGGACGAAGAGGAGGAAAGAGAGGGGGGGGAGGGGGGGTGTAGGTGCGAAGACTCATCTCTTCATGGTGACGGGTGTGAGTGGACTTTTTTTATTTTTATTTTCCAAGCAGCTACTTCTTGATGATTCCGGTTATAGCAAGTAGATCTTCACATAATAGATGATCTTTGTTTGGGAGAGTTGGGCTGTTTAAGAAACTCCACTTTCTTAATAAACCTTTAATAATGAACGTTTCTTTTTGATGTTTATTCCTTTTACTTACAGCCAATATGAACTTCCGGAAACATGTTTGAATATGTGATGTCTAAAGTCTATTTTTAGTGCGGAATAAATAGCAAAACATGACAAAATTATGCTGGAAATAATATTTATTCAGACATATTTACTCAAACTTCATAACAATCAAAACATTTATTTGTGCGGTTTACCAACTAAATATTGTTTTGTAGTACAAACCCCGTTTCCATATGAGTTGGGAAATTGTGTTAGATGTAAATATAAACAATGATTTGCAAATCACTTTCAACCCATATTCAGTGGAATATGCTACAAAGACAACATATTTGATGTTCAAACTCATAAACATTTTTTTTTTTTGCAAATAATCATTAACTTTAGAATTTGATGCCAGCAACACGTGACAAAGAAGTTGGGAAAGGTGGCAATAAATACTGATAAAGTTGAGAAATGCTCATCAAACACTTATTTGGAACATCCCACAGGTGTGCAGGCAAATTGGGAACAGGTGGGTGCCATGATTGGGTATAAAAGTAGATTCCATGAAATGCTCAGTCATTCACAAACAAGGATGGGGTGAGGGTCACCACTTTGTCAACAAATGCGTGAGCAAATTGTTGAACAGTTTAAGAAAAACCTTTCTCAACCAGCTATTGCAAGGAATTTAGGGATTTCACCGTCTACGGTCCGTAATATCATCAAAGGGTTCAGAGAATCTGGAGAAATCACTGCACGTAAGCAGCTAAGCCCGTGACCTTCGATCCCTCAGGCTGTACTGCATCAACAAGCGACATCAGTGTGTAAAGGATATCACCACATGGGCTCAGGAACACTTCAGAAACCCACTGTCAGTAACTACAGTTGGTCGCTACATCTGTAAGTGCAAGTTAAAACTCTCCTATGCAAGGCGAAAACCGTTTATCAACAACACCCGGAAACGCCGTCGGCTTCGCTGGGCCTGAGCTCATCTAAGATGGACTGATACAAAGTGGAAAAGTGTTCTGTGGTCTGACGAGTCCACATTTCAAATTGTTTTTGGAAACTGTGGACGTCCAAAGAGGAAAAGAACCATCCGGATTGTTATAGGCGCAACGTTGAAAAGCCAGCATCTGTGATGGTATGGGGGTGTATTAGTGCCCAAGACACGGGTAACTTACACATCTGTGAAGGCGCCATTAATGCTGAAAGGTACATACAGGTTTTGGAGCAACATATGTTGCCATCCAAGCAACGTTACAATGGACGCCCCTGCTTATTTCAGCAAGACAATGTCAAGCCACGTGTTACATCAACGTGGCTTCATAGTAAAAGAGTGCGGGTACTAGACTGGCCTGCCTGTAGTCCAGACCTGTCTCCCATTGAAAATGTGTGGCGCATTATGAAGCCTAAAATACCACAGCTGGTGTCCTTAAAAGGGTAAATATGGTCTTATAGAGTCCTTAAATATGGTCCTAGCTGGTGTCCTTAAAAGGTTAAATATGGTCTTATCTAGCGTCCTTAAAAGGTTAAATATGGTCCTATATAGCGTCCTTAAAAGGCTGACGATGATTCAATCTAGCTTCCTAAAAAAACTGAATATGGTACTATTTAGCGTCCTTAAAAGGCTAAATATGGTCCTAGCTAGTGTCCTTCAAAGGTTAAATATGGTCCTAGCCAATGTCCTAAAAAGGTTAAATACGGTCCTAGATAGTGTCCTTCAAAGGTTAAATGTGGTCCTAGCTAATGTCCTAAAAAGGTTAAATACGGTCCTAGATAGTATCCTTCAAAGGTTAAATAAGGTCCTATCTAGTGTCCTCAAAAGGCTAAATATGGTCCTATCTAGTGTCATAAAAAGGTTAGATATGGTCTTATCTAGTGTCCTAAAAAGGTTAAATATGGTCCTAGCTAATGTCCTTCAAAGGTTGAATATGGTCCGAGCGAGCGTCCTTCAAAGATTAAACATGGCCATAGCTAGTGTCCTTCAAAGGTTAAATATGGTCCTATCTAGTGTTCTAAAAAGGTTAAATATGGTCCTATTTAGTGTCCTAAAAAAGTAAAATTTGGTGCTAATTAGTGTCCTTCAAAGGTTAAATATAGTCCTAGCTGGTGTCCTTAAAAGGGTAAATATGGTCTTATCTAGCGTCCTTAAATATGGTCCTAGCTGGTGTCCTTAAAAGGGTAAATATGGTCTTATCTAGCGTCCTTAAAAGGTCAAATATGGTCCTATATAGCGTCCTTAAAAGGCTGACGATGATTCAATCTAGCTTCCTAAAAAAACTGAATATGGTGATATCTCATGTCCTAAAAAGGCTGAATATGGTCCTATCTAACATACTATGTAATGTCCTAAAAAGGCTTAACATGGTCCTATCTAGCATCCTAAAAAGGCTGAATATATGGTGATATCTCATGTCCTAAGAAGGCTGAATATGGTCCTATCTAGCATCCTAAGAAGGCTGAATACGGTCCTATCTACCATCCTTAAAAGGTTAAATATGGCCCTATCTAACGCCCAAAAAAGGCTGAATATGGTGATATCTCATGTCCTAAAAAAGTTAAATACGGTCCTATCGAGCATCCTAAGAAGGCAGAATATGGTGATATCTAGCACCCTACAAAAGGCAGCATATGGTGATATCTAGCACCCTACAAAAGGCAGAATATGGTGATATCTAGGGTCCTGAAAAGACAGAACATGGTGATATCTCGTGTCCTAAAAAGACAGAACATGGTGATATCTCGTGTCCTGAAAAGACAGAACATGGTGATATCTCGTGTCCTAAAAAGGCAGAACATGGTGATATCTCGTGTCCTAAAAAAGACTGAATATGGTCCTATGTAATGTCCTAAAAAGGCTAAACATGGTCCCATCTAGCATGCTAAAAAGGCTGAATATATGGTGATATCTCATGTCCTAAAAAGGCTGAATATGGTCCTATCTAGCATCCTAAGAAGGCTGAATATGGTCCTATCTAGCATCCTAAGAAGGCTGAATACGGTCCTATCCAGCATCCTAAGAAGACTGAATACGGTCCTATCTAGCATCCTAAGAAGACTGAATACGGTCCTATCTAGCATCCTAAGAAGGCTGAATACGGTCCTATCTAGCATCCTAAGAAGGCTGAATACGGTCCAATCTAGCATCCTAAGAAGACTGAATACGGTCCTATCTAGCATCCTAAGAAGGCTGAATACGGTGATATCTCATGTCCTAAAAAAGTTAAATACGGTCCTATCGAGCATCCTAAGAAGGCAGAATATGGTGATATCTAGCACCCTACAAAATGCAGAATATGGTGATATCTAGCACCCTACAAAATGCAGAATATGGTGATATCTAGGGTCCTGAAAAGACAGAACATGGTGATATCTCGTGTCTTAAAAAGGCAGAACATGGTGATATCTCGTGTCCTAAAAAGGTTAAATACGGTCCTATCGAGTATCCTAAGAAGGCAGAATATGGTGATATCTAGCACCCTACAAAAGGCAGGACATGGTGATATCTCGGGTCCTAAAAAGGCAGAACATGGTGATATCTAGCAGCCTATAATAGGCTGGCCCTATCTAGCGTGCTAAAAAGGCTGCATGTGCTACTTGTGTGTGCAAGTGTTCCAGCATAAGTTGGACTGAGAGCTGGCGAGGAAACGCAGCACGATGTCATCGTTAGTAAACGGCTTGATTGGCCTCGCAGGATTCCTACATCACCTCCACGTTTCCAAATGTTTGACATGACACGTCGGGCCTAACGAGCGCACTAATTATTCACACACTTTGTGTGAGTTGTACATCAGCAGAGAAGGGGCCAGGTGAGCTAATGAAAGACTGGGAATGGAAGGTCAGATGTTGTCAGTGATTACACTTCATGACAACAGCAGCTTGGCCAGCCAGGACAAACGCTCAGTGAGTCCATGACGAGCGACGGCAGCTTGGCCTCCAACTCAGACGGTCCCTGCCAGCTCGTGCCCTCGCAGGTCTTCATGGAAGTCAACCACATACCAACCCAGCTGGCGTCCACAGAACCAACGCTCAACACTTCCTGCACACATCTAGGTAACACAAGCAAAGACCTCAAAGATGCTCACATTATTGAGACACACACTTTTAATGATGTCATGGTTTCAACAACACACACCCTTTCTTTTGGAAGCTGCTGGAAAAATCTTCTGAATCCATCTGTTTTTGTTGATGATGTTTGAATTGTTGTTGTTGTGTGGCAAAAAGACGGAATATGTTCCTATCTAGTGTCCTAAAAAGGCTGAATATGGTGATATTTAGTCTGCTAAAAAGGCTGAATAAGGTCTTATCTAGCAACCTAAAAAAGCTGAGTATGTTTCTATCTAGTGTCCTAAAAAGGCTGAATATGTTTCTATCTAGTGTCCTAAAAAGGCAAAATATGGTGATATCTAGTGTCCTAAAAAGGCAAAATATGGTGATATCTAGTGTCCTAAAAAGGCTAAATATGTTTCTATCTAGTGTCCTAAAAAGGCTGAATATGTTTCTATCTAGTGTCCTAAAAAAGCTCAATATGTTTCTATCTAGTGTCCTAAAAAGGCTCAATATGTTTCTATCTAGTGTCCTAAAAAGGCTGAATATGTTTCTATCTAGTGTCCTAAAAAGGCTCAATATGTTTCTATCTAGTGTCCTAAAAAGGCTGAATATGTTTCTATCTAGTGTCCTAAAAAGGCAAAATATGTTTCTATATAGTGTCCTAAAAAGACAAAATATGGTGATGTCTATTGTCCTAAAAAGACTGAATATGTTTCTATCTAGTGTCCTTCAAAGGTTAAATATGGTGATATCTAGTGTCCTAAAAAGGTTAAATATGGTGATAACTAGTGTCCTAAAAAGGTTAAATATGGATATATCTAGTGTCCTAAAAAGGCTGAATAAGGTCTTATTTAGCATCTTAAAAAGGCTGAATATGGTATTATCTAGTGTCCTAAAAAGGCTAGAAATTGTGATAGTGTCCTAAAAAGGCTGAATATGTTTCTATCTAGTGTCCTAAAAAGACAAAATATGGTGATATTATTGTCCTAAAAAGACTGAATATGTTTCTATCTAGTGTCCTAAAAAGACTGAATATGTTTCTATCTAGTGTCCTAAAAAGGTTAAATATGGTGATATCTAGTGTCCTAAAAAGGTTAAATATGGTGATATCTAGTGTCCTAAAAAGGTTAAATATGGTGATATCTAGTGTCCTAAAATGGCTGAATATATGGTGATATCTAGTGTCCTAAAAAGGTTAAATATGGTGATATCTAGTATCCTAAAAAGGCTGAATAAGGTCTTATTTAGCATCCTAAAAAGGCTGAATATGTTTCTATCTAGTGTCCTAAAAAGGCAAAATATGTTTCTATCTAGTGTCCTAAAAAGACAAAATATGGTGATGTCTATTGTCCTAAAAAGACTGAATATGTTTCTATCTAGTGTCCTTCAAAGGTTAAATATGGTGATATCTAGTGTCCTAAAAAGGTTAAATATGGTGATAACTAGTGTCCTAAAAAGGTTAAATATGGATATATCTAGTGTCCTAAAAAGGCTGAATAAGGTCTTATTTAGCATCTTAAAAAGGCTGAATATGGTATTATCTAGTGTCCTAAAAAGGCTAGAAATTGTGATAGTGTCCTAAAAAGGCTGAATATGTTTCTATCTAGTGTCCTAAAAAGACAAAATATGGTGATATTATTGTCCTAAAAAGACTGAATATGTTTCTATCTAGTGTCCTAAAAAGACTGAATATGTTTCTATCTAGTGTCCTAAAAAGGTTAAATATGGTGATATCTAGTGTCCTAAAAAGGTTAAATATGGTGATATCTAGTGTCCTAAAAAGGTTAAATATGGTGATATCTAGTGTCCTAAAAAGGTTAAATATGGTGATATCTAGTATCCTAAAAAGGCTGAATAAGGTCTTATTTAGCATCCTAAAAAGGCTGAATATGTTTCTATCTAGTGTCCTAAAAAGGCAAAATATGTTTCTATCTAGTGTCCTAAAAAGACAAAATATGGTGATGTCTATTGTCCTAAAAAGACTGAATATGTTTCTATCTAGTGTCCTTCAAAGGTTAAATATGGTGATATCTAGTGTCCTAAAAAGGTTAAATATGGTGATAACTAGTGTCCTAAAAAGGTTAAATATGGTGATATCTAGTGTCCTAAAAAGGTTAAATATGGATATATCTAGTGTCCTAAAAAGGCTGAATAAGGTCTTATTTAGCATCTTAAAAAGGCTAAATATGGTATTATCTAGTGTCCTAAAAAGGCTAAAAATTGTGATAGTGTCCTAAAAAGGCTGAATATGTTTCTATCTAGTGTCCTAAAAAGACTAAATATGGTGATATTATTGTCCTAAAAAGACTGAATATGTTTCTATCTAGTGTCCTAAAAAGGCAAAATATGTTTCTATCTAGTGTCCTAAAAAGACAAAATATGGTGATGTCTATTGTCCTAAAAAGACTGAATATGTTTCTATCTAGTGTCCTTCAAAGGTTAAATATGGTGATATCTAGTGTCCTAAAAAGGTTAAATATGGTGATAACTAGTGTCCTAAAAAGGTTAAATATGGTGATATCTAGTGTCCTAAAAAGGTTAAATATGGTGATATCTAGTGTCCTAAAATGGCTGAATATATGGTGATATCTAGTGTCCTAAAAAGGTTAAATATGGTGATATCTAGTATCCTAAAAAGGCTGAATAAGGTCTTATTTAGCATCCTAAAAAGGCTGAATATGTTTCTATCTAGTGTCCTAAAAAGGCAAAATATGTTTCTATCTAGTGTCCTAAAAAGACAAAATATGGTGATGTCTATTGTCCTAAAAAGACTGAATATGTTTCTATCTAGTGTCCTTCAAAGGTTAAATATGGTGATATCTAGTGTCCTAAAAAGGTTAAATATGGTGATAACTAGTGTCCTAAAAAGGTTAAATATGGATATATCTAGTGTCCTAAAAAGGCTGAATAAGGTCTTATTTAGCATCTTAAAAAGGCTGAATATGGTATTATCTAGTGTCCTAAAAAGGCTAGAAATTGTGATAGTGTCCTAAAAAGGCTGAATATGTTTCTATCTAGTGTCCTAAAAAGACAAAATATGGTGATATTATTGTCCTAAAAAGACTGAATATGTTTCTATCTAGTGTCCTAAAAAGACTGAATATGTTTCTATCTAGTGTCCTAAAAAGGTTAAATATGGTGATATCTAGTGTCCTAAAAAGGTTAAATATGGTGATATCTAGTGTCCTAAAAAGGTTAAATATGGTGATATCTAGTGTCCTAAAAAGGTTAAATATGGTGATATCTAGTATCCTAAAAAGGCTGAATAAGGTCTTATTTAGCATCCTAAAAAGGCTGAATATGTTTCTATCTAGTGTCCTAAAAAGGCAAAATATGTTTCTATCTAGTGTCCTAAAAAGACAAAATATGGTGATGTCTATTGTCCTAAAAAGACTGAATATGTTTCTATCTAGTGTCCTTCAAAGGTTAAATATGGTGATATCTAGTGTCCTAAAAAGGTTAAATATGGTGATAACTAGTGTCCTAAAAAGGTTAAATATGGTGATATCTAGTGTCCTAAAAAGGTTAAATATGGTGATATCTAGTGTCCTAAAATGGCTGAATATATGGTGATATCTAGTGTCCTAAAAAGGTTAAATATGGTGATATCTAGTATCCTAAAAAGGCTGAATAAGGTCTTATTTAGCATCCTAAAAAGGCTGAATATGTTTCTATCTAGTGTCCTAAAAAGGCAAAATATGTTTCTATCTAGTGTCCTAAAAAGACAAAATATGGTGATGTCTATTGTCCTAAAAAGACTGAATATGTTTCTATCTAGTGTCCTTCAAAGGTTAAATATGGTGATATCTAGTGTCCTAAAAAGGTTAAATATGGTGATAACTAGTGTCCTAAAAAGGTTAAATATGGTGATATCTAGTGTCCTAAAAAGGTTAAATATGGATATATCTAGTGTCCTAAAAAGGCTGAATAAGGTCTTATTTAGCATCTTAAAAAGGCTAAATATGGTATTATCTAGTGTCCTAAAAAGGCTAAAAATTGTGATAGTGTCCTAAAAAGGCTGAATATGTTTCTATCTAGTGTCCTAAAAAGACTAAATATGGTGATATTATTGTCCTAAAAAGACTGAATATGTTTCTATCTAGTGTCCTAAAAAGACTGAATATGTTTCTATCTAGTGTCCTAAAAAGGTTAAATATGGTGATATCTAGTGTCCTACAAAGGTTAAATATGGTGATATCTAGTGTCCTAAAATGGCTGAATATATGGTGATATCTAGTGTCCTAAAAAGGTTAAATATGGTGATATCTAATGTCCTAAAAAGGCTGAATAAGGTCTTATTTAGCATCCTAAAAAGGCTAAATATGGTATTATCTAGTGTCCTAAAAAGGCTAAATATTGTGATAGTGTCCTAAAAAGGCTGAATATGGTGATATCTAGTGTCCTTCAAAAGTTACATGTGGTGATATCTATCGTTCTAAAAAGGCTAAATATGGTGATATCTAGTGTCCTAAAAAGGCTGAATATGGTGAGATCTAGTGTCGTTCAAAGGTTATATATGGTGATATCTAGTCTCCTAAAAAGGCTGAATATATGGTGTTTTCTAGTGTTCTAAAAAAGGGTAAATATGGTGATATCTAGTCTCCTAACAAGGCAGAATATATGGTGATTTCTAGTGTCCTAAAAAAGGGTAAATATGGTGTTATCTGGTGTCCTAAAAAGGCTGAATATGGTGATATCTAGCGTCCTAAAAAAGGCTAAATATGGTGATATCTAGTGTTCTAAAAAGGCTACATTTGGTAATATCTAGTGTCCTAAAAAGGCTGAATATGTTTCTATCTAGCATCCTAAAAAGGTTAAATATGGTGATATCTAGTGTCCTAAAAAGGCAGAATATATGGTGATTTCTAGTGTCCTAAAAAAGGCTAAATATGGTGTTATCTAGTGTCCTAAAAAGGGCTAAATATGGTGTTATCTACTGTCCTAATAAGGCTAAATATGGTGTTATCTAGTGTCCTAAAAGGCTGACTATGGTGACGATATCTAGCATCCTAAAAAGGCTAAATATGGTGATATCGAGTGTCCTTCAAAGGTTAAATATGGTGATTTCTAGTGTCCTAAAAAGGCTGAATATGATTCTATCTAGTGTCCTAAAAAGGCTAAATATGGTGATATTTTTAGTGTCCTAAAAAGGCTGAATATGGTAGTATCTAGTGTCCTAAAAAGGCAAAATATGGTGATATCTAGTGTCCTTCAAAAGTTACATATGGTGATATCTAGTGTCCTTCAAAAGTTACATATGGTGATATCTAGTGTCCTAAAAAGGCTGAATATGGTGATATCTAGTGTCCTTCAAAAGTTACATATGGTGATATCTAGTGTCCTTCAAAAGTTACATATGGTGATATCTAGTGTCCTAAAAAGGCTGAATATGGTGATATCTAGTGTCCTTCAAAGGCTAAATATGGTGATATCTAGTGTCCTAAAAAGGCTAAATATGGTGATATCTAGTGTCCTAAAAAGGCTAAATATGGTGATATCTAGTGTCCTAAAAAGGCTGAATATGGTGATATCTATTGTCCTAAAAAGGCTAAATATGGTGATATCTAGTGTCCTAAAAGGGCTAAATATGGTGATATCTAGTGTCCTAAAAAGGCTGAATATGGTGATATCTAGTGTCCTAAAAAGGCTAAATATGGTGATATCTAGTGTCCTAAAAAGGCTGAATATGGTGATATCTAGTGTCCTAAAAAGGCTGAATATGGTGATATCTAGTGTCCTAAAAAGGCTAAATATGGTGATATCTAGTGTCCTAAAAAGGCTGAATATATGGTGATATCTAGTGTCCTAAAAAGGCTGAATATATGGTGATATCTAGTGTCCTAAAAAGGCTGAATATATGGTGATATCTAGTGTCCTTCAAAGGTTACATATGGTGATATCCAGCGTCCTAAAAAGGCTAAATATGGTGATATCTTATGTCCTAAAAAGGCTAAATATGGTGATATCTAATGTCCTAAAAAGGCTAAATATGGTGATATCTAATGTCCTAAAAAGGCTAAATATGGTGATATCTAATGTCCTTCAAAGGCTAAATATGGTGATATCGAGTGTCCTAAAAAGGCTAAATATGGTGATATCTAGTGTCCTAAAAAGGCTAAATATGGTGATATCTAGTGTCCTAAAAAGGCTGAATATGGTGATATCTAATGTCCTAAAAAGGCTAAATATGGTGATATCTAGTGTCCTAAAAGGGCTAAAATGGTGATATCTAGTGTCCTAAAAAGGCTGAATATATGGTGATATCTAGTGTCCTTCAAAGGTTAAATATGGTGATATCAAATGTCCTAAAAAGGCTAAATATGGTGATATCTAATGTCCTAAAAAGGCTAAATATACTTACGCTGCATTTAAAAGTCAAGAGAAAAATTACAGGCATTAAATGTGTATGCTTTATCATCCGAATAATCGTTCGGATAATCGTTGACTAATGACTATCAAAACAATCGTTAGTTGCAGCCCAAATAAATGCAAGAATGAAAGGCAGCCATTTGTCTCACGGCACAACTTTTAGCCAACTTTGACATTTGTCATGTGCACAAATGACATGAGCAGGGGGGGGGGGGGTTGGTTTAAAAGCGGGGGGGGAAAAAAAAAAAAGGTCACGGAGACGAAGAAAAGAGTCAGCGCTGGAAAAAGCCAAAAGAGCAAAGAGAAGAGCGCAGCAATGGAAGGTTGCTGCTAATTCTTCCATATCTAAGCCTCTTTGCACAAACTCCCTTTGTCTTCCAAGTCGCAGTCATTAGAGCCTAATCCTATCAAGCAGGGGCTAATCTGAGGGCACAGGGTTCAGCCCCCTGAGATCCACGGGCCAGCCCCGACACACACACACACACACACGCACACACACATCTTTACAGAACCATCACGCAGTCCAACAACAAGTTCTTTGCACCTCTTCAACAACACGGTTTGCACATCCCTATTTCCACGCATGTCCTGCACTGGAATAAAAGTCTGTGGATTTGACAGTAAAATACTGGATGGCAGGATTTTACTGGAAAACACTTCAAAGGTTATTTTATTGTCAATTTGTCCGTATACGCAAGACCATGCGGAAGAATGGAGATACAACAAGTTATACAAATAAAAGTTCCCTAATGCACTGTGAAAACAACAAGTTTTTCAAGTTAAAAAAACAACCTGCCAGCTCAGTCGCCCTAATTTTACCTTAACCTCTCAAGGCCCAAGCTGTTTGTTTACAAACCCTGTTTCCATATGAGTTGGGAAATTGTGTTAGATGTAAATATAAATGGAATACAATGATTTGCAAATCATTTTCAACCCATATTCAGTTAAATATGCTACAAAGACAACATATTTGATGTTCTAACTGATAAACATTTTTTTTTTTTTTTGCAAATAATCATTAACTTTAGAATTTGATGCCAGCAACACGTGACAAAGAAGTTGGGAAAGGTGGCAATAAATACTGATAAAGTTGAGGAATGCCCATCAAAGACTTATTAGGAACATCCCACAGGTGAACAGGCTAATTGGGAACAGGTGGGTGCCATGATTGGGTATAAAAACAGCTTCCCAAAAAATGCTCAGTCTTTCACAAGAAAGGATGGGGCGAGGTACACCCCTTTGTCCACAACTGCGCGGGCAAATAGTCAAACAGTTTAAGAACAACGTTTCTCAAAGTGAAATTGCAAGAAATTTAGGGATTTCAACATCTACGGTCCATAATATCATCAAAAGGTTCAGAGAATCTGGAGAAATCACTCCACGTAAGCGGCATGGCCGGAAACCAACATTGAATGACCATGACCTTCGATCCCTCAGACGGCACTGTATCAAAAACCGACATCAATCTCTAAAGGATATCACCACATGGGCTCAGGAACACTTCAGAAAACCACTGTGACTAAATACAGTTGGTCGCTACATCTGTAAGTGCAAGTTAAAGCTCTACTATGCAAAGCGAAAGCCATTTATCAACAACATCCAGAAACGCCGCCGGCTTCTCTGGGCCCGAGATCATCTAAGATGGACTCATGCAAAGTGGAAAAGTGTTCTGTGGTCTGACGAGTCCACATTTCAAATTGTTTTTTCAAATATTTGACATCGTGTCATCCGGACCAAAGGGGAAGCGAACCATCCAGACTGTTATAGACGCAAAGTTCAAAAACCAGCATCTGTGATGGTATGGGGGTGTGTTAGTGCCCAAGACATGGGTAACTTACACATCTGTGAAGGCACCATTAATGCTGAAAGGTACATACAGGTTTTGGAACAACATATGCTGCCATCTAAGCACCGTCTTTTTCATGGACGCCCCTGCTTATTTCAGCAAGACAATGCCAAGCCACATTCAGCACGTGTTACAAGAGTGTGGCTTCGTAAAAAAAGAGTGTGGGTACTTTCCTGGTCCGCCTGCAGTCCAGATCTGTCTCCCATCAAAAATGTGTGGCGGATTATGAAGCGCAAAATACGACAGCGGAGACCCCGGACTGTTGAACGACTGAAGCTGTACATCAAGCAAGAATGGGAAAGAATTCCACTTTCAAAGCTTCAACAATTAGTTTCCTCAGTTCCCAATCGTTTATTGAGTGTTGTTAAAAGAAAAGGTGATGTAACACAGTGGTGAACATGCACTTTCCCAACTACTTTGGCACGTGTTGCAGCCATGAAATTCTAAGTTAATTATTATTTGCAAAAAAAAAAAAAGTTTATGAGTTTGAACATCAAATATCTTGTCTTTGTAGTGCATTCAATTGAATATGGGTTGAAAATGATTTGCAAATCATTGTATTCCGTTTATATTTACATCTAACACAATTTCCCACCTCATATGGAAATGGTTTGTACATAATCTGTTCCAGGGTCAAACAGGCAAAGTTGCAGGTCACATTTTAACGTTCCTCGCTGGTCCGTTTTTCGCTTTTTGCGACTGCCTACGTTAGCTTACAATTGGTAGTTTCGCATGCTATTCCAAGAGTTTTTTTGGGAGGTATTTTACCTTGTGATTGATATTAAAACTCTTCTAACCTGAACGCTGCCTGAGGTCCTCCGCTTCATTGAAATGGCAAACGCCACAACATTCCAGCATACAACAAGTTTTACTGTAAATGGAAAAAACGGTAGCACTTCACGTGCTGAATGTGGCTTGGCATTATCTTGCTGAAATAAGCAGGGGCGTCCATGAAAAAGACGGCGCTTAGATGGCAGCATATGTTGTTCCAAAACCTGTATGTACCTTTCAGCATTAATGGTGCCTTCACAGATGTGTAAGTTACCCATGCCTTGGGCACTAATACACCCCCATACCATCACAGATGCTGGCTTTTGAACTTTGCTTCGATAACAGTCTGGATGGTTCGCTTCCCCTTTGGTCCGGATGACACGATGTCAAATATTTCAAAAAACAATTTGAAATGTGGACTCGTCAGACCACAGAACACTTTTCCACTTTTCAGGAGTCCATCTTAAATGATCTCGGGCGGCGTTTCTGGATGTTGTTGATAAATGGCTTTCGCTTTGCATAGTGGAGCTTTAACTTGCACTTACAGATGTAGCGACCAACTGTATTTAGTGACAGTGGTTTTCTGAAGTGTTCCTGAGCCCATGTGGTGATATCCTTTAGAGATTGATGTCGGTTTTTGATACAGTGCCGTCTGAGGGATCGAAGGTCACGGTCATTCAATGTTGGTTTCCGGCCATGCCGCTTACGTGGAGTGATTTCTCCAGATTCTCTGAACCTTTTGATGATATTATGGACCGTAGATGTTGAAATCCCTAAATTTCTTGCAATTGCACTTTGAGAAATGTTGTTCTTAAACTGTTTGACTATTTGCTCACGCAGTTGTGGACAAAGGGGTGTACTCGCCCCATCCTTTCTTGTGAAAGACTGAGCATTTTTTGGGAAGCTGTTTTTATACCCAATCATGGCACCCACCTGTTCCCAATTAGCCTGCACACCTGTGGGATGTTCCAAATAAGTGTTTGATGAGCATTCCTCAACTTTATCAGTATTTATTGCCACCTTTTCCAACTTCTTTGTCACGTGTTGCTGGCATCAAATTCTATTATTTGCAAAAAATATGTTGTTTTTGTAGCATATTCAACTGAATATGGGTTGCAAATCATTGTATTCCGTTTATATTTACATCTAACACAATTTCCCAACTCATATGGAAACGGGGTTTGTATATTTCCTTGTTTCAAAATCAAAACAAAGTAGAGGTGGATCAGGGTCCTGTGACAAATAATTTGATAATGAAATCAACTTTCGTTGCAAAAAGTGATTGACAGGTGCGCCAGCTGGGATAGGCTCCAGCTTCCCAGTGCCCATGAACTTATTAAGATGTATAAAAACAAACAGATAATTTCTGTATGATTGTAAAAAAATATATAAATGTCGCAGTAGTGTCATCATTCCACTTTGTTTGCTGATTGGCCGGAAAGGAGTCACATGGTGCTACTGAGTCAAAGTTCCCAAATATGGTCCTTTAACCAGTTTTACCTTTATGAAGACGCCATTAAATGAAGTCAATCGTGTCCCTGCTGAAACTACACGTCCGAACTTTTTAAGATGTGTGAAGATTTACCTTCAGCATCTTGCGTGCGTGCGTGTGTGTGTGTGTGTGTGTGTGTGTGTGTGTGTGTGTGTGTGTGTGTGTGTGTGTGTGTGTGTGTGTGTGCGCTGGCTATAGGAGAGCGCATCAATTTCCCACACATTCCAGCAGACTCTCCCCGGGCCATCATCATCATTCTCCTCTTTATTTCAGCTCTGACGATGGCCCAGATTAGTTATTGATCAGACGGGAGATAAATTATCCTCAAGTGAAAGGCAACAACACACAGCCTATAGATCCACTATTGACCACCTCCGATTTATCATCCCATTTCCACGGCGCATCGGCCGCCAACGCCCTGCCAGCGGCTGAAGCAATGTTCCAATAATGAGATGATTTTACGACTCGGCCACACTCGGTTTGACCTTTGAGGGAGTGGAGGAAAACATCCACGTCAGGTCCTTCCTTTCTTGACATGCGGCTCTTTATTACGTGAACAACATAATTATCGTTCGCTATTTACCGCCAACGGGTGTTATTCAAAAGGAGACTGAGGGCAACGCGGAGACTGTGGATCTACTAGAGCTAACAATAACCTGCTTTTTGACCTACTCAGTGGTTAGAGTGTCCGCCCTGAGATCGGTAGGTTGTGAGTTCAAACCAAAGACTATAAAAATGGGACCCATTACCTCCCTGCTTGGCACTCAGCATCAAGGGTTGGAATTGGGGGTTAAATCACCAAAAATGATTCCCGGGCGTGGCCACCGCTGCTGCTCACTGCTCCCCTCACCTCCCAGGGGGTGATCAAGGGTGATGGGTCAAATGCAGAGAATAATTTCGCCACACCTAGTATGTGTGTGTGTGACAATCATTGGTACTTTAACTTTAATAACAACAACAAAGTAGGACGACATTAATGCATACTTGCCAACCCTCCCGAATTTTCCGGGAGACTCCCGAATTTCAGTGCCTCTCCCGAAAATCTCCCTGGACAACCATTCTCCCGAATTTCTATCGAATTCCAGTGAGGACAGCCTGTCGTCACGTCCGCTTTTCCTTCATATAAACAGCGTGCCGGCCCAGTCACGTTATAACATCTACGGTTTTTGGAGAGTGCACAACTGCACATACAACAAGAAGGAGACGAAGAAGAGACAGTCAAGGCGACGACGAGTGACAGAGAATAGAACAAGGATGGACAATTCAACCCTAAACTCACTCCTTTCCTGCAAATTAAATTTCTCAGATGCTGCCCATACCTATGCTCCTTCAAAGGCTGTGCTACTGGCTGCAAAGCATTGCACTTTCAAATACAACAATGAGTAGAGGAGTGTTATGTGTGTGTATATGTGTAAATAAATGAACACTGAAATTCAAGTATTTATTATATATATATATATATATATATATATATATATATATATATATATATATATACAATAAAATACATATACATATATATACATATATATATATATATATATATATATATATACATATATATATATAGCTAGAATTCACTGAATGTCAAGTATTTTTATATATAT
>NC_084549.2:61545000-61615000 GCF_033978685.3 Nerophis lumbriciformis | reverse complement strand
CAAATGTTACAACAAATGCAGCAGTAGGGCGATATAGTAAATGTTCCACACTATGGAGTGCACTGGTATGTAAGCCGCACCCACTAAATTTTGCAAGAAAAAAAATATTTGTCCATATATTAGCTGCACCGGACTACAAGCCGCAGATATATACATTGTGAAATGAGTTAATTACACGGAAAGATTCTGTAAATGTTCATTTACGTACTTTAATTGTTTCCAAAGGGTGTCTGTGACACGGCAGTAAAACGGCCGATCAAACAAAACAGAAGTCATCGTCATGGACCCACGAGCTGCGGGAGCTCGCTCTCCAATCAGCGAAGCAGACTCAAACCCTCAACATTTGTGAAACTGAAACGATACAAAAATAATGTCATTGTAAGTTAATAATACTAACAAAGAGACTTGAGTTAGCATATCAGCTAATGCTAACGACTCGAGCGTTTTACATGACGATAGCACGTACAAATATGCATGAAAATATTTCAAACTGCACTGAAACAGTGGTTGAAAACTAATCAGACATGCACGCACAATTAGATTATTCACTTGTTTTTGTCAGGACTTGGACTATGGCGTGGTTTGTTCTCCCGTGGTGCAAATGAACATTTGGACCAGACATGGCGTGAAGGTGAAGACATATTTAATTTTAACACTCAAAAAAAGAAACAAACAAAAGGTGCTCACAGTGGAGGTACAAAACTTGGCTATAAACGCAAAACTTGCACAAAGGCAGAAACTATGAACAATGAAACAAAAACACTAACTGTGGCATTAATAAACAAAAACTTACTTGGACATGGCATGAAGTGCGCAGAGGTAAACAGAGTGTGACAGGAGTATGAATCCGGATGTCGCCAGGAAGACAAACTGAAAACAATTAACTTAAATACTACAGACATGATTAACGAAAACAGGTGCGTGACTCAAAACGTGAAACAGGTGCGTGACGTGACAGGTGAAACTAATGGGTTGCTATGGTGACAAACAAGAGTGCACAATGAGTCCAAACGTGGAACAGGTGAAACTAATGGGTAACCATGGAAACAAGACAAGGGAGTGAAAAGCCAGAAACTAAACAACTAAACAAAAACTAAAAACTAAAAACTAAACAACTAACTAAACAAAACAAAACATGACTAATACAAAACATGGTCACACAGACATGACAGTTTTTTTTTGTTTGTTTGTTTTATTTTTTTTATAGTATGCTTGTAATGTGTAATGTCTTGGGATTTATGTATTTTTTTGTATTATGACCCGTTGAATGTTTACTGTATTAACCTGCCTTAGGACAACAAATGAAAATTAGCTATAGTGCTAACTCCGGCATATTTTCATTGTTGCTCTATGTTGATGAATATGCATTGTCCTAATTCAAATAAATAAAAATAAATAAATACAAATAACACTCCTACGGACATCACACATGGGACAATTTAGTCAGCAAGAATTGTTTTAGTTATATTGTAAAACTTACAAACGTTGCTGGGAGTGATGAATGAAGAATCCATACAAGTAGAAACGTTATGGACAGTTAGAAGACGAAATGGCACTTCTACTTCCGGTTCAACGCTTTAAATTGTTGTGTTTGTGTCGCATGTTTTGCAGTGGTCGTTTCCTCAAGATGCAGAAGGACGCCAAAGAAGCAACGTGGAGGTAGGATGCTTATTTATTTTCAAAAGGTGAGGGCAAAAAATACTAAAAGGTTAACTTAACAGCCCTGTGGCTTATAAAACGGTGCAGCTAATTTATGGATTTTTCTTCGTTGATGGCCATAATGCAAACAGTTAAGAAACATAAACAAGCAAATAAACTAAAAAAGGTGTGTTGTTTGTGCCACAGCACCATCTTTTGTAAGAGTTTGCTCACTGCAGGTGCAGCAGTGCCCTTCTGTTCAGTCCTTTCAACCGGAAGTAGAAGTGCCGTTCCGTTTTCTAGCCGCTCATGGTGTTTCTACTTGTACGGATTTTTCACTCATCACTCCAAACAACGGTTGTAAGTTTTACAATATAACTAAAACAATTCATACTTACTAAACCGTCTCGTGTGTGATGTCTGTAGGAGTGTTTTCATGCATGTTTGTACGTGCTATCGTAATGTAATGACACTAGCGTCGTTAGCATTAGCTAATATGCTAACACATTTATGAGTGTCTTTGTTAGTATTATTAACTTACAATTACACACTTTTTGTGTTGTTTCAGTTTTGTAAATTCACCAAAACATCACCGTGGAGTTTTTGAGTCTGTTTAGCTGATTGGATAGCTATCTTCCGCAGCTAGTGGGTCCATGACCATGACTTCTGTTTTGTTTGATCGGACGTTTTACTGCCCTGTTACAGACATAATTTGGAAACAATTAAGGTATGTAAATAAACATTTGAAAATATTTCTGTGTAAATAACTTATTTCACAACGTATATATCTGCGGCGTATAGTCCGGTGCGGCTAATATATATCGAAAAAAAAAAAATGTCCCTAAAATTTAGTGGGTGCAACTTATATACCAATGTGCTTTATAGTCCGGAAAATATGGTAGTTGAATATATGTATGTGGGTGTATTTGAGGTTTTACATGCAAGCCAAAATAATTCAATACTTGTTTTTGGCTGATAGTGGACCAATATCCGATACCAATATCGGATCAGGACACCCCTTAAAGTAGTGCTTCTCAATTATTTTCTGTGACGCTCCCCTGGCAAGAAAAAAAACAATTTGCTCCCCCCCCCCACTCTCCACGGCGACTATAAATATTATCATTTGTCTATAAAATTGTTATAAGTACACCTCTGCGTAACATTGTATCCTTTCTATCAATAAAGTAAAAAGAAAGAAGCATGGATCAACTCACAACAAAAAAATAACTTAACAAACATTGTTTTTCAAATTAAAGTGCATCAATTTGCCTGGAATTCCCCCAAAATAAAATCCCTATTTAAACTATAAACATTTTTTGACCGACTTGAACCATTTGATGGGGGAAAATAAAACTAGATAAACTCAATAAATATTAATACATTCAAATTAACTCAGAATGTATACAACACTTCAACCTACAAAAACAAAAATGAATAAAAACAATGTGTGCGGATTTTATTTTATTTTTTTATAAATTAAAATGAGGAAGTCAGGATTAATGTCTACAATGAGCACGTTTTGTAGTACACAGCGGGGTTTGAAGCATGATACTGATAAAGCATGTTCACACGCCATCATCTTTAATTTTTAACAAGAGTGGTTTTCTTTCAGCTTAATTTTCAGGATTTAGACCAGCGGTGTCAAACGTTCGACCCGTTAGATGTGTTTGCTAAGTATAAAAATGAGCTGCAATCTTTTAATGAAATAATGAAATAAACTGCTGTTCTAAATGTGTCCACTGGATGTCGCAATAGCAATTCAAGTGTAACCCACGTCACACATGACACTGTTTAAAGATGACGTGTCAGCTGACTTTCAGCACCCTCTGCCGCTAGAATAAATCAGCGCAGGTGCAAGCAATCAGCTGCTCCTGTTGTGGCTGGCAGCAGATGGCGGCAGACTGATGCAGTATCGACGCACAATACCTTCATTCATTGTAAATGATCCACTCAACAGATAAAATAACGAAACGGTAAAATGAAAAGACTTAAGTGAACATGACCATGATCTTTAAACTACTTAAAATTCCGTGCAGCGCTCGCAATTGGTTGACGGAACAATGTGCACCCTGAACTCCACTGTAAACATGTGGGTTTCTACATTTGTTTGTTCTATTTTGAATAATGCTTAAATCTACCATGTTCACATTGGTTAAGTTTGTAGTTATGTTACCTTGATTTCGGCTATGGTGTCATTTTGGATAATTGTTTTGTTCATATCATAACTGTAATATTTGAATGATGATGAATTAATGTGTTGCGGCAGTTGCGGATGTCACCAACGCGGCGGTTTGAGGAAACACTCGGTTGCTTTTCCAAACACGTCTTTAACGGCGAACTGCCCACACGAGAATGCTAAACAGGAAGTGCTTAAGGTTTTTTGTAAACACACTGAGGCAAAGTCTGGTGATTTTCAAACTGCACACATTTTTTTCCTCTGAATTTTCAACTAACTTGAAGTGTTTTGCCAAGAGGATTGCTTGTAATGTGTACATTTTAAGAATGTGCCAGTTCTATTTTAGGCCGGAGTTAGAGAAAGAAAACAATCTAATGTTGTCTTTCTTTTTAAGTTATTATGCCATGTGGGAATACATTTTCCTCCATGCGGCCCCTGAGCTAAAATGAGTTTGACACCCCTGGTTTAAACGCTACAAGCTAAGATCTTATTTTCACTTTTTTGCTCAACGAGCAGCTTTAAAAGTCGACGCCAAACCATGATTCATAGCTTCGGATTTATTAAAAGTGTGTCTGGACCACGCGGCACAAATGTAAACAGTTTTTTGTGTGGTGCTGTAAATGCATTAGTGTGTTTGTTGTTGAGTTGTGCGACGGCACGGACTTCAGCAAAGTGTCAAATACTTAAAGGCTGCACGCTCACAAATTAAATCAACATATATGCTTATTGACCTAAGCCCTTGTTAGCACAAAATACAGCCACAGGCTAGCTGGCGAGACGGAGAGTCAACCCCAACCGCGTGTGTGTGTGTGTGTGTGTGTGAGAGTGTGTGTGTGTGTGTGTGTGTGTGTGTGTGTGTGTGTGTGTGTGTGTGTGTGTGTGTGTGATCTTGTATTTCTACCCTTCTTGAGACATCAACAAGGAAAAGTAGCTTCCATGTGAGGACCGGTGAACAAGTTAGGACATAAATCATGGTCCCACTACGGAAAACCATTGCATCTAATAGAGAGCCAAATACTAGAGTCCGTGAACATTGCTCCAAAGTCAGGATTTTTGGTTGATTTAATGTGCATACAAAAGTAAACATTGACAGGTGCAAAGGCAGCAATATAGGACTTCCCTAGTCATTCCCGAAAAAAAACGCCATGTAAACAGATCATTTTACGACTTCCAGTGCTGACGTAAGACAACCCGTGTCCCATATGTGACCATAGGATGAACAAATACACTACGGTACTAAGACTATAGTGGCCATTAACAGTTAGCTTCTACAGTAAAGTTATGACTTTTAATACTGATACTGATAAAGCATGTCACACACCATCATCTTTAACTTTTAACAACAGTCATAGCCAAGTGAAATTCCGATTATTATTATAATATTGCCAACATTTTAAAAATTTCTCATAAAATTGTGACTTTTGTCGAGTAAAATTACGGCTCTTCATAAAATTGGCAACATTTTAAGCTGTTTTTGTAAAATTGAGACTGTTAGAGTACAATTCCAACTTTAATCATAATATTGCACAAATGTTCAGTTTTTCTTGTAAAATGTTGACTTGCGTTGAGTAAAATTAAGTTTTTTTCTTGTGAAACTATGACCTTTTTCTTGTTAAATTCCGACTCATTTTTCTCAACAAGCTTTTTTATTTTTGTATAGTATGTATATATATATTTAATGTTGTAAATATAAATCTTTATATATCTAGAAAAGGTGGTACTAAAGAGTTAGGAATTTTCTGGAGGTCTCAAGAAGGTAAGAAATACAAGTGTGTGTGTGTGTGTGTGTGTGTGTGTGTGTGTGTGTGTGTGTGTGTGTGTGTGTGTGTGTGTGTGTGTGTGTGTGTGTGTGTGTGTATCACTACCCTTCTTGAGACATCAACAAGGAAAAGTACCTTCCATGTGAGGACCGGTGAACAAGTTAGGACATAAATCATGGTCCCAATACGGAAATCCATTGCATCTAATAGAGAGCCAAATACTAGAGTCCGTGAACATTGCTCCAAAGTCAGGATTTTTGGTTGATTTAATGTGTATACAAAAGTAAACATTGACAGGTGCAAAGGCAGCAATATATGATAAAACCAGACGGCAGCTAAAGAAGGACTTCCCTATTCATCCCCGGAAAAATCCGCCAGGTGAACAGCTGATTTTACGACTTCCAGTGCTGACGTAAGACAACCCGCGTCCCATATGTGACCATAGGATGAACAAATACACTACGGTACTAAGACTATAGTGGCCATTAACAGCTAGCTTCTAAAGTAAAGTTATGACTTTTGTCATCATTTTGCCAAGTCAAATTCAGACTATTATTATAATATTGCCAAAATGTTTAAGTTTTCTCATAAAATTGTGACTTTTGCCGAGTAAAATTACAACTCTTTTCATAAAATTGGCAACATTTTAAGCAGTTTTTGTAAAATTGAGACTGTTTTAGAGTAAAATTCCAACTTTTATCATAATATTGCACAAATGTTCAATTTTTCTTGTAAAATTTTGACTTGCGTTGAGTAAAATTAAGTTTTTCTTGTGAAACTGTGACCTTTTTCTTGTGAAATTCCAACTCATTTTTCTCAACAAGCCTTTTTATTTTTGTATAGCATGTATGTATTATTAATGTTGTAAATACAAATCTTTATATATCTAGAAAGGGTGGTACTAACGAGGTAGGCATTTTCCGTAGGTCTCAAGAAGGTAAAAAAATACAACTGTGTGTGTGTGTGTGTGTGTGTGTGTGTGTGTGTGTGTGTGTGTGTGTGTGTGTGTGTGTGTGTGTGTGTGTGTGTGTTTCTACCCTTCTTGAGACATCAACAAGGAAAAGTACCTTCCATGTGAGGACCGGTGAACAAGTTAGGACATAAATCATGGTCCCAATACGGAAAACCATTGCATCTAATAGAGAGCCAAATACTAGAGTCCGTGAACATTGCTCCAAAGTCAAGATTTTTGGTTGATTTAATGTGCATACAAAAGTAAACATTGACAGGTGGAAAGGCAGCAATATATGATAAAACAAGATGGCAGCTAAAGAAAGACTTCTCTAGTCATTCCCGAAAAAACCCGCCAGGTGAACAGCTGATTTTACGACTTCCAGTGCTGACGTAAGACAACCCGCGTCCCATATGTGACCATAGGATGAACAAATACACTACGCTACTAAGACTATAGTGGCCATTAACAGTTAGCTTCTACAGTAAAGTTATGACTTTTAATACCGATGCTGATACTGATAAAGCATGTCACACACCATCATCTTTAACTTTTAACAACAGTCATAGCCAAATGAAATTCCAGTTATTATTATGATATTGCCAACATTTTTAAGTTTTCTCATAAAATTGTGACTTTTATCGAGTAAAATTACGACTATTTTCATAAAATCGGCAAAATTTTAAGCTGTTCTTGTAAAACTGCGACTGTTATAGAGTAAAATTCCAACTTTGATCATGATATTGCACAAATGTTCAGTTTTTCTTGTAAAATATTGACTTGCGTTGAGTAAAATTATGTTTTTTTTCTTGTGAAACTATGACCTTTTTCTTGTTAAATTCCGACTCATTTTTCACAACAAGCTTTTTTATTATTGTATAGCATGTATATATTATTAATGTTGTAAATACAAATCTTTATATATCTAGAAAGGGTGGTACTAACGAGGTAGGCATTTTCCGTAGGTCTCAAAAAGGTAAAAAATACAACAGTGTGTGTGTGTGTGTGTGTGTGTGTGTGTGTGTGTATGTGTGTGTGTGTGTGTGTGTGTGTGTGTGTGTGTGTGTGTGTGTGTGTGTGTGTGTGTGTGTATGTATTTCTACCCTTCTTGAGACATCAACAAGGAAAAGTACCTTCTATATGAGGACCGGTGAACAAGTTAGGACCGAAATCATGGTCCCAATACGGAAAACCATTGCATCTAATAGAGAGCCAAATACTAGAGTCCGTGAACATTGCTCCAAAGTCAGGATTTTTGGTTGATTTAATGTGCATACAAAAGTAAACATTGACAGGTGCAAAGGCAGCAATATATGATAAAACCAGACGGCAGCTAAAGAAGGACTTCCCTATTCATCCCCGAAAAAATCCGCCAAGTGAACAGCTGATTTTACAACTCTCGGTGCTGACGTAAGACAACCCGCGTCCCATATGTGACCATAGGATGGACAAAATACACTACGGTACTAAGACTATAGTGGCCATTAACAGTTAGCTTCTACAGTAAAATGATGACTTTTGTCATCATTTTGCCAAGTGAAATTCCGATTATTATTATAATATTGCCAAAATTTTAAAGTTTTCTCATAAAATTGTGACATTTGTTGAGTAAAATTACAACTCTTTTCATAAAATTGCCAAAATTTTAAGCTTTTCTTGTAAAATTGTGACTGTTATCGAGTAATTATGGTAATTTTTATTTTATTTAATTTATTTATTTTCATAAAGAAATACAATCATGTGTGCTTACGGACTGTATCCCTGCAGACTGTATTGGTCTATATTGATATATAATGTATATATTGTGTTTTTTATGTTGATTTAATAAAAGTTAAACAAATTTAAAAAAAGTTTTTTTTGTTTTTTTTGTTTTTTTTCTTGTGCGGCCCAGTACCAATCGGTCCACGGACCGGTGGTTGAGGACCACTGTACTAGAGAATGTCTCATTTGGTGGTGAAATCTATCTAAATTAGGGTGGTCCCAAAAAGGAGGGATTTTTCAAATTGACTCTGTTGCAAGTCTTGTGTATTCTTTGTAACTTTGTGTGTGCTATGGCTATTGAAAATTAAATATATATTTTTTCCTGGTCTCAGTCTGGACCCCATGCCCGGGAGTCCAGCCTTAGACTGATGTTATTGTTTTTTTTAACTCAGCCCCCCCACACTCCCACCAATGTTTACCTGTTTTCCACCTTTTTAAGGGGCACCGGAAGTTGGCTGACCCGTCAGCGATGCTGTTCTGTCTCCCTGTAATGTTTGTCTGCTCTTGAGTGGGACTGTGCTGAAAAAGTGCTACCCCTCTGGTCAACATATGAAATAACAAGTGTGTGTAAAAATGTTAAGTGCTCCCTCTCTGGCCAACATATGTAATAACAAGTGTGTGTAAAAATGTTAAGTGCTCCCTCTCTGGCCAACATATGTAATAACAAGTGTGTGTAAGAAATTGAAATGCGCCCCCTTTGGCCATACTCAATTAAAAAAATAAATATAATGTATATAGAGACATACTGTAATAACTTAAAGTAAATAATGAAGCTTAAAAAAGTTACAAAAAAAAAAAACATTAACTAAAAGCAGTCTTTTTTTCACAATGTGTCGACTTTTTTGTTATAAAATTGGGAACAATTTCTCATATTCTTTCTGTTTCTGTAATATTGCAATATTTTCTCGTAAAATTATTACTTTTTGATGTAACATTATTACTTTTTAATGCAAAATGGTGACATTTGTCATAAAATTCAGACTTGTATCACAATAATGCCATTTTTGTTGTTGTTGTAAAATAGTGACATTTTTGAGTAAAATCATGACTTTTGTCATAATGTTGCCAAGTAAAAATTCCGATTATTACTATAATATTGCCAACATTTTAAAGTTTTCTTATAAAATTGTGACTTTTGTCAAGTAAAAATGACAACTCTGTTCATGAAATTGCCAAAATTTTAAGCTTTTCTTGTAAAATTGCGACTGTTATCGAGTAAAATTCCAACTTTGATCATAATATTGCACAAATGTTCAGTTTTTCTTGTAAAATATTGACTAGCGTTGAGTAAAATGACGTTTTTCTTTTGAAACTGTGACCTTTTGCTTGTTAAATTCCAACTCATTTTTCACAACAAGCTTTTTTTGTTTTTGTATAGCATGTATATATTATTAATGTTGTAAATACAAATCTTTATATATCTAGAAAGGGTGGTACTAACGAGGTAGGCATTTTCCGGAGGTCTCTAGAATGTAAGAAATACAACAATGTGTGTGTGTGTGTGTGTGTGTGTGTGTGTGTGTGTGTGTGTGTGTGTGTGTTGCTAGCCTTCTTGAGACATCAACAAGGAAAAGTAGCTTCCATATGAGGAGGTGTGAACAAGTTAGGACATAAATCATGGTCCCAATACAGAAAACCATTGCATCTAATAGAGAATGTCTCATTTGGTGGTGAAATCTTCCTAAATTAGGGTGGTCCCAAAAAGGAGGGATTTTTCAAATTGACTCTGTTGCAAGTCTTGTGTATTCTTTGTAACTTTGTGTGTGCTATGGCTATTGAAAATTAAATATATTTTTTTTACTGGTCTCAGTCCGGACCCCATGCCTGGGAGTCCAGCCTTAGACTGATGTTGTTGTTTTTTAACTCGGCCCCCTCCACACCCCCACCAATGTTTACCTGTTTTCCACCTTTTTAAGGGGCACCGGGAGTTGGCTGACCCGTCAGCGGTCCTGTTCTGTCTCCCTGTAATGTTTGTCTGCTCTTGAGTTGGACTGTGCTGAAAAAGTGCTCCCCCTCTGGTCAACATATGAAATAACAAGTGTGTGTAAGAAATTGAAATGCGCCCCCTTTGGCCAAAATTAATACAATTTAAAAAAAGATGTATATAGAGACATACTGTAATAACTTGAAGTAAAAAAAAAAAAAAAAAAAAAAAAAAATACTAAAAGCTTACTTTTTTTAAATATTTGCATAGTATGTATATATTAATAATGTTGTAAATAAAAATCTTTATAAATCTAGAAAGGGTGGTCCTAAAGAGGTAGGCATTTTACGGAGGTCTCAAGAAGGTAAGAAATACAAGAATGTGTGTGTGTGTGTATGTGTGTGTGTGTGTGTGTGTGCGTGTGTGTGTGTGTGTGTTGCTTAGGGAGGCTAAGGAGAGGATAAGGAGATCAGCAGAGGGGGAATATCACGCCTCTTAAGCATGTATACACTTGCTAACTTTTACTTTTTTCGCCCCCCAAAATAAATCCTCAGTCATCAAAGCATGATGGACTCTCCTCACTGCCTTTTTGCACCTCCTACCAAAAAAAAAAAAAAAAAAAAAAAAAAAAAAAAAAAAAGGCAGCCTCCCCAGCCTGACAAATCTCCAAGTAACATAAATAGTTTTAACAACGGCAGACTGTTTCTAGCGAGAGCGTTTTTTTTTTAATCTGTAATTATTTATTGCGCGCTGCTCACTTCTTTGGCGATTTGCAGGCTGAACCGAGTGAACGACACCAGGGGGGGAGGAGAGAAGCAGTTTCATATTTCCGTAAGCCTCAAAACTTCTGGCAAGCGCGAGAAAAGAGAACTTGGCCCTAATTCCCGTCTCACGCTGGCCGTTTTTTTGGGGGGCCGTCTGCGTCCTGGAGGGGGCCGCGCTGGCCTGGGGCCTGAGCCCGTAAATTGGATATTAGCGGGCGATATAAAGGAGCCAGTGTGCGCTCCCGTCGCGGGGGAATTATTGCCAGCGATATGCCAACCCCCCTTCTTCATCCGCGTACGCAAGCGTAGGCCGCATAGATGCTCATCTCATGAGGGAGGGCGCCCGGACTGTATCCATCGCTCCTGGGGGCGGTTATGAAGCCCCCCGAGACGCACAATAGGATTTTCCGGGGTGTGACAATGCACACGGAGCCGACCTCCCATTTGAATACAAGCGTCCCGAATTGTAAAGTGCCATTCTTCCCTTTCTCCGCCAAGGAAGGCGGCTCTTATGAAAGCTTTATTTCCCCCCCCAAGTCTGAGAACATCTTTTTATGCGACGGAGCGTCCAAGAAAAGCAGAAAAGTTTCTTTCCTTTTCATGTTGGAAAGGTTTCACGTCATGACGACAGGGTTGTTAAAAGGATCCGGTTCGCAGAGACCTGCCAAAAACACTGTCATACGCATGCCAGGCCACTAGTTGGCAATGTCAGTGGCGTCTCATTACAGTTATTCTCCGAAAAATTCCCACGGACAATTTGATGTGCCTGCTATCAGTGCTGTGAACCTGTAGCACAGGCCGAAGCTAAAAACTAGCAAAAAATATTAGCATGCTAATGTTAGCTCTTTATGGTGGGAACAGCTGGCATACTTGTAGGATGGAGACAAGTCTCTAAACCAGGGGTCCCCAAACGTTTTGACTCAGGGGGCCGCATTGGGTTAAAACAATTTGGCGGGGGGCCGAGTTGTATATATATATATATATATATATATATATACATATATATATATATATATATATATATATATATATATATATATAAATCAATCAATCAATCAATCAATGTTTATTTATATAGCCCTAAATCACAAGTGTCTCAAAGGGCTGCACAAGCCACAACGACATCCTCGGTATAGCCCACATAAGGGCAAGGAAAAACTCACCCCAGTGGGACGTCGATGTGAATGACTATGAGAAACCTTGGAGAGGACCGCATATGTGGGTAACCCCCCCCCCCCTCTAGGGAGACCGAATGCAATGGATGTCGAGTGGGTCTGACATAATATTGTGAGATTCCAGTCCTTAGTGGATCCAGCATAACAGTAAGAGTCCAGTCCACAGTGGGGTCAGCAGGAAACCATCCCGAGCGGAGACGGGTCAGCAGCGCAGAGATGTACCCAACCGATATACAGGCGAGCGGTCCACCCCGGGTCCCGACCCCGGACAGCCAGCACTCCATCCATGGCCACCGGATCTGTGTGTCTCCCCTTCCACAAGGGATAGGGGGGAGCAGAGGAGAAAAGAAAAGAAACGGCAGATCAACTGGTCTAAAAAAAGGGGGGCTATTCAAAGGCTAGAGTATACAAATGAGTTTTGAGATGGGACTTAAATGTTTCTACTGAGGTAGCATCTCTAATTGTTACCGGGAGGGCATTCCATAGTGCTGGAGCCCGAATAGAAAACGCTCTATAGCCCGCAGACTTTTTTTGGGCTCTGGGAATCACTAATAAGCCGGAGTTCTTTGAACGCAGATTTCTTGCCGGGACATATGGTACAATACAATCGGCAAGATAGGCTGGAGCTAGACCGTGTAGTATTTTATACGTAAGTAGTAAAACCTTAAAGTCGCATCTTAAGTGCACAGGAAGCCAGTGCAGGTGAGCCAGTATAGGCGTAATATGATCAAACTTTCTTGTTCTTGTCAAAAGTCTAGCAGCCGCATTTTGTACCAACTGTAATCTTTTAATACTAGACATAGGGAGACCCGAAAATAATACGTTACAGTAATCGAGACGAGACGTAACGAACGCATGAATAATGATCTCAGCGTCGCTAGTGGACAAAATGGAACGAATTTTAGCGATATTACGGAGATGAAAGAAGGCCGTTTTAGTAACACTCTTAATGTGTGACTCAAAGGAGAGAGTTGGGTGGAAGATAATACCCAGATTCTTTACTGATTCGCCTTGTGTAATTGTTTGGTTGTCAAATGTTAAGGTGGTATTGTTAGATAAATGTCGGTGTTTAGCAGGACCGATAATCAGCATTTCCGTTTTCTTGGCGTTGAGTTGCAAGAAGTTAGCGGACATCCATTGTTTAATTTCATTAAGACACGCCTCCAGCTGACTACAATCCGGCGTGTTGGTCAGCTTTAGGGGCATGTAGAGTTGGGTGTCATCAGCATATATATATATTATATATATATATATATATATATATATATATATATATATATATATATATATATACATACACATATATATATATATCTAATATATATATATATATATTAGATATATATACATATATGATATATTATATATATATATGTATGTATATATATATATATATATATATATATATATATATATATATATATATATATATATATGACCGAAAGGACAAGATCAAGGGTACAAGCGGCCGAAATGAGTTTCCTCCGCCGGGTGGCGGGGCTCTCCCTTAGAGATAGGGTGAGAAGCTCTGCCATCCGGGCGGAGCTCAAAGTAAAGCCGCTGCTCCTCCACATCGAGAGGAGCCAGATGAGGTGGTTCGGGCATCTGGTCAGGATTCCACCCGAATGCCTCCCTAAGGAGGTGTTTAGGGCATGTCCGACCGGTAGGAGGCCACGAGGAAGACCCAGGACACGTTGGGAAGACTATGTCTCCCGGCTGGCCTGGGAACGCCTCGGGATCCCCCGGGAGGAGCTGGACGAAGTGGCTGGGGAGAGGGAAGTCTGGGCTTCCCTGCTTAGGCTGCTGCCCCCGCGACCCGACCTCGGATAAGCGGAAGAAGATGGATGGATGGATGGATATATATATATATATATATATATATATATATATATATATATATATATATATATAGACACCGTGAGTAGCAAGCGGTACAAAGTGGATAAGAAAAGACAGAAAAAAATAATATTAAAAAAAAAAAAAAAAAATGTATACCTGGGACTTCCCACGGGCCTGATTTTGGACGCTGGCGGGCCGGATTCGGGTTTGGGGACCCCTGCTCTAAACCCATTAATTGATGAGAACTAGCTAAAATGCTAGCATAAAATGTTAGCATGCTAACATAGGAAATGTTGGCCTACCGTATTTTTCGGAGTATAAGTCGCTCCGGAGTATAAGTCGCACCGGCCGAAAAGGCATAATAAAGAAGGAAAAAAACATATATAAGTCGCACTGGAGTACAAGTCGCATTTTTGGGGGAAATGTATTTGATAAAAGCCAACACCAAGAATAGACATTTGAAAGGCAATTTCAAATAAATAAAGAATAGTGAACAACAGGCTGAATAAGTGTACGTTATATGAGGCATAAATAAGCAACTGAGAACGTGCCTGGTATGTTAACGTAACATATTATGGTAAGAGTCATTCAAATAACTATAACATATAGAACATGCTATACGTTTACCAAACAATCTGTCACCCCTAATCGCTAAATCCCATGAAATCTTATACATCTAGTCTCTTACGTGAATGAGCTAAATAATATTATTTGATATTTTACGCTAATGTGTTAAAAATTTCACACATAAGTCGCTCCTGAGTATAAGTCGCACCCCCGGCCAAACTATGAAAAAAACTGCGACTTATAGTCCGAAAAATACCGTACTTCTAAGATGGTACTAAGTATCAAAATCCATTGATTTTTAGGTTCAAATGAATAAGAATAGCGAAAATTCTAGCATAATATTTATATATATATATATATATATATATATATATATATATATATACAGTCGTGGTCAAAAGTTTACATACACTTGTAAAGAACATAATGTCATGGCTGTCTTGAGTTTCCAATAATTTCTACAACTCTTATTTTTTTTGTGATAGAGTGATTGGAGCACATACTTGTTGGTCACAAAAAACATTCATGAAGTTTGGTTCTTTTATGAATTTATTATGGGTCTACTGAAAATGTGAGCAAATCTGCTGGGTCAAAAGTATACATACAGCAATGTTAATATTTGCTTACATGTCCCTTGGCAAGTTTCACTGCAATAAGGCGCTTTTGGTAGATTGTTGACCACTCCTCTTGACAAAATTGGTGCAGTTCAGCTAAATGTGTTGGTTTTCAGACATGGACTTGTTTCTTCAGCATTGTCCACACGTTTAAGTCAGGACTTTGCAAAGGCCATTCTAAAACCTTAATTTTAGCCTAATTTAGCCATTCCTTTACCACTTTTGACGTGTGTTTGGGGTCATTGTACTGTTGGAACAAATAACTTTCCTCCAGAAGGTCTTATCTTTGTCCATGTGATGTCAAATGAAACAAAAATTGAGCTGTTTGACCACAATACCCAGCAATATGTTTGGAGGAGAAAAGGTGAAACCTTTAATCCTAGGAACACCATGCCTACCGTCAAGTATGGTGGTGGTAGTATTATGCTCTGGGCCTGTTTTGCTGCCAATCAAACTGGTGCTTTACAGAGAGTAAATGGGACAATGAAAAAGGGAAGATTACCTCCAAATTCTTCAGGACAACCTAAAATCATCAGCCTGGAGGTTGGGTCTTGGGCGCAGTCGGGTGTTCCAACAGGACAATGACCCCAAACACACGTCAAAAGTGGTAAATGAATGGCTAAATCAGGCTGGAATTAAGGTTTTAGAATGGCCTTCCCAAAAAGATGTGGACAATGCTGAAGAAACAAGTCCATGTCCAGGGACGGCGTGGCGCAGTGGAAGAATGGCCGTGCGCGACCCGAGGGTCCTTGGTTCAATCCCCACCTAGTACCAACCTCGTCATGTCCGTTGTGTCCTGAGCAAGACACTTCACCCTTGCTCCTGATGGGTGCTGGTTAGCGCCTTGCATGGCAGCTCCCTCCATCAGTGTGTGAATGTGTGTGTGAATGGGTAAATGTGGAAGTAGTGTCAAAGCGCTTTGAGTACCTTGAAGGTAGAAAAGCGCTATACAAGTACAACCCATTTATCATTTATATTTATGTCAGGAAACCAAACAAATTTAGCTGGACTGCACCAATTTTGTCAAGAGGAGTGGTCAAAAATTCAACCAGAAGCTTGTGGATGGCTACCAAAAGCGCCTTATTGCAGTGAAACTTGCCAAGGGACATGTAAGCAAATATTAACATTGCTGTATGTATACTTTTGACCCAGCAGATTTGCTCACATTTTCAGTAGACCCATAATAAATTCATAAAAGAACCAAACTTCATGAATGTTTTTTGTGACCAACAAGTATGTGCTCCAATCACTCTATCACAAAAAAATAAGAGTTGTAGAAATGATTGGAAAACTCCAGACAGCCATGACATTATATATGTATATATATATATATATATATATATATATATATATATATATATATATATATATATATATACAGTATAAATCTGTTTTTCAGTCCAAAGTTAAGTCTACAATCTATGATGGTTGCCACTTTACCTCTGTCTTTCTTAAGTCCTGTTCTTAATTCAACCCTCCCCAACCCCACACCCCCTTCCCCTGCTGCAGCCATGTCCTTGTGCCCCCCCCACCCCCTCCCCTGGGTAATCCTAAAGAGGGGCAACAGCATCAGAGGGTGTGAAATTAAATACATTACAGCATTGCAGATTAAAGTGTTCCATAGGCAGTTGCTCATCCACATCAAACTTTCTTCTTCTTTTTTTTTTTTTTGCTCCTTAAAGGCTAACATTTGATCCGGGCTTAAAAGCGCCGGCGGAGGAAGAGGTCGGGACACTTGTGGGCCTCCCGGAGCTGAGAAAGGAGCGCGGCGGCTGTGGCGGAGCATGGAGGACTGAACGTAGGAAAAGAACACGCTACAAAACGGGTCCGCGCTCAACATTTACAGGGTTTTGCTGTAACCATTTTCAAAATAAAACCCGCACGTTGTTTCCTTTCACGACGCCGACATAGGCAAAGGCGGCGTGATCAGCGTGGCGGCCCGTGCCAGAGCGGCGTTCAAACCTGTGTAAACGTTAATGTGACATTTTAGGAACAATTACTGTATTTTTCGGACTATAAGTCGCAGTTTTTTTTCATAGTTTGGCCGGGCTCCAGTGTGATTTATATATGTTTTTTTCCTTCTTTATTATGCATTTTCAGCAGGTGCGACTTATACTCCGAAAAATACGGTACTCACTACAGCGCGCTCCCAGTCTGGGACATATCTCTATGTACGGTAGGGAACGGTGGATCTCACGTTAATCATTTTGCAATGCAGTCTGCTGGAAATGATGGAAAGCGCCACTCTACATAGCAACCTGGACTTGCCACAAAACACATTTTAAGATATTCAACACTCTACTGCCACCTGGCGGCTAAAGCGGGTAGTGCATGCCTCAAATGTGTCACGTTTCATGTGTCAGGTAAAACCGTGACGGATGAGGCCATATGGACCCACTTCCTTCTGTATATAAAAATATACAAACATATTGCTGTAAAATACCATTTGTTATGCAGTTTTGGATGGAATTTGTCTTCAAAAGTCAGACAAACAACTCGGCAGGATATAAAAAAGAGCTTTCATTACGTAAGTGATCGCTGTTGAAGACAACAAACTGACTTACTTTGTTTTGCCGTACAATTATTGTGACAAAAATTTCCATTAAAAACCGAATCATCCACATAGCAGGGAAGAGTGAGTTGGCGAGTTATGGTTATGGTGTTAGTTTATTCCAAACATGCAATCAATGACAATAGGATACATGACATCATTATGGTTTCTCTTTACCGCATGTCCGAAAAAGGAGTAGGGAGAAGCAGAGCGTATTTATTCCTATCCCTTTTCGCATCATAGCAATTACGAACACATAATTTTGTTTTTAACACAACAATGATTAAAAAGATAAATTAGTAAATAAATAGACACACGAGGAAGTAAATAATTATTGAATACATAATTAACAATTAATAAAGTTCTCATAAATAAACAGTTTATGGTTTACATTATGAGATGAATAAAATGTTCATTTTTTAATAAGGTCAAAATTTTTTATTCTTCTTCCGTGTACTTTGTAAACACTTTGAGCTACAACAGTTTTTTTAAACTGGATCATATTAGTACATTTGTATTAATCCATTCCATAATTTAATTCCACATACCAATATGCTGAATATCCTAAGTGTCGTACGAGCATACAATAATTTTAAATTACATTTTCCTCAAAGGTTATATTTCTTCTTTTTTTGTTGCAAATAATTGTTGTATATTCTTGGGTAGCAGGTTATAGTTTGCTTTGTACATAATTTTAACTGTTTGCAAATGCACCAAATCATTCAATTTTAATATTTTGGATTCAATAAATAAAGGCTTTGTATGTTCTCTATATCCAACATTTGGTATTATTTTAACTGACCTTTTGTTTTTAAACACAGATAGTGAATGAAGTGTACTTTTGTATTTATTTTCCCATGTTTCCACACAATAACTCAGATATGGTAACAGACACAAACACACACACACACATATATATATATATATATATATATATATATATATATATATATATATATATATATATATATATATATATATATACATATACACAATATTTTTTCGATGCAAAAAAAGGGAAATTTCCATGCCTTTTTTTACCTGTAGTTTATTAAAATTATTTTAAAAAAAAAATTCAACTGGAAAGTACAGTTTTTAAATGAAATGAAATGTATCTGGTGCAGCTATAATGCCCCGTTTTCTGCTGTGCATACTGTGTTAGCACCATATAAAACAAAAACAACACTTTTTAAAGAATAATTATAATAAAATAAATGCATTCATGCCCCATATTCTGTGGTGCATTCTTAAGAGCTACAGACATTGCTGTCTCTAATTGGGATTGTGTCTTGTTGTAAAATACAGGAAGTACGGTATCGGTGAAATAGGTTTGTGAAGGAATCTTGTAGCAGGGCTCAAGTGTCCACAGCAAGCCTGACATTTTCCACAACAGAAAAAGGTTGTATGTCGACAACAATAAGAAGTTGATAAACCGACCCACGACCACTGTATTGAATGGTTCAATACGAATATATGTATTGTTGCATCCCATACATATACACACACACACACACACATATATATATATATATATATATATATATATATATATATATATATATATATATATATATATATATATATATATATATATATATATATACATACACATATATATATATATACACATATATATATATATATATATATATATATATATATATATATATATATATATATATATATATATATATATATATATATATATATATATACATATATATACACACATATATATATACATACACACACATATACACATATATAGACATTATATAGATATATAGAATATTAGTTGGGAAACAACCAATATTCAAGGTCAACTCAACGTCAGAACCTGACATTGAATAAATATCAAAAAATGTGTTGTTTCAATGTTGTATTTGTGTTGTAGAATATTAGTTTGGAAACGACCAATATTCAAGGTCAAATCAACGTCAGAACCTGACATTAAATAAATGTTGTCAAAAAGTATGTTGTTTCAACGTTGTATTCGTGTTGTAAAATATTGGTTGGGAAATGACCAAAATTCATTGGTCAAATCAACGTCACAACCTGACATTGAATAAACATCATCAAAAAATGTTTAATGTTGTATTTGTGTTGTAGAATATCAGCTGGGAAACGACCAATATTCAAGGTCAAATCAACGTCAGAACCTGACATTGAATAAACGTAAAAAAAATTGTTGTTTCAACGTTGTATTTGTGTTGTAGAATATTAGTGAGGAAACGACCAATATTCAAGGCAAAATCAACGTCAGAACTTGACATTGATTAAACGTTGTCAAAAAGTATGTTGTTTCAACGTTGTATTTGTGTTGTAAAATATTGGTTGGAAAATGACCAACATTCAATGGTCAAATCAACGTCAGTACCTGACATTGATCAAACAACATCAAAAAATGTGTTGTTTTAAGGTTGTATTTGTGTTGTAGAATATTAGTTGGGAAACGACCAATATTCAAGGTCAAAGCCACGTCAGAACCTGACATTGAATAAATGTTGTCAAAAAGTATGTTGTTTCAACGTTGTATTTGTGTTGTAGAATATTGGTTGGGAAATGACCAAAATTCAATGGTCAAAGCCACGTCAGAACCTGACATTGAATAAACATAAAAAAAATATGGTTCAATGTTGTATTTGTGTTGTAAAATATTAGTTTGGAAACGACCAATATTCAATGTTCAAATCAACGTCAGAACCCAACATTGAATAAACGTCGTCAAAAAGCATGTTGTTTTAATATTGTATTTGTGTTGTAGAATATTGATTGGGAAACGACCAAAATTGAATGGTCAAATCAACGTCAGGACTTGACATTGAATAAACGTTGTCAAAAAGTATGTTGTTTCAATGTTATATTTGTGTTGTAAAATATTGGTTGGAAAATGACCAAAATTCAATGGTCAAATCAACGTCAGTATCTGACGTTGATCAAACAACATCAAAAAATGTGTTGTGTTAATGTTGTATTTGTGTTGTAGAATATTAGTTGGGAAACGACCAAAATTCAAGGTAAAATCAACGTCAGAACCTGACATTGAATAAACATCAAAAACATATGTTTCAATGTTGTATTTGTGTTGTAGAATATCAGTTGGGAAATGACCAATATTCAATGGTCAAATCAACGTCAGAACCCAACATTGAATAAACGTCGTCAAAAAGGATGTTGTTTCAATGTTGTATTTGTGTTGTAGAATATTGGTTGGGAAACGACCAAAATTCAATGGTCAAATCAACGTCAGGACTTGACATTGAATAAACGTTGTCAAAAAGTATGTTGTTTCAACGTTGTATTTGTGTTGTAAAATATTGGTTGGAAAATGACCAACATTCAAGGTAAAATCAACGTCAGAACCTGACATTGAATAAACGTTGTCAAAAAATTAGTTGTTTCAACATTGTATTTGTGTTGTAGAATATCAGCTGGGAAACGACCAATATTCAAGGTCAAATCAACGTCAGAACCTGACATTGAATGAACGTTGTCAAAAAATTAGTTGTTTCAACGTTGTATTTGTGTTGTAGAATCAATCAATCAATCAATCAATGTTTATTTATATAGCCCTAAATCACAAGTGTCTCAAAGGGCTGCACAAGCCACAACGACATCCTCGGTACAAAGCCCACATAAGGGCAAGGAAAAACTCACCCCAGTGGGACGTCGATGTGAATGACTATGAGAAACCTTGGAGAGGACCGCATATGTGTGTGAATAATAGTGAGGAAATGACCAATATTCAAGGCAAAATCAACATCAGAACCTGACATTAAATAAACATTGTCAAAAAGTATGTCGTTTCAACGTTGTATTTGTGTTGTAAAATATTGATTGGAAAATGACCAAAATTCAATGGTCAAATAAACGTCAGTACCTGACGTTGATCAAACAACATAAAAAAATGTATTGTTTTAATGTTGTATTTGTGTTGTAGAATATTAGTTGGAAAACAACCAAAATTCAAGGTAAAATCAACGTCAGAACCTGACATTGAATAAACATCAAAAACATATGTCTCAATGTTGTATTTGTGTTGGAGAATATCAGTTGGGAAATGACCAATATTCAATGGTCAAATCAACGTCAGAACTTGGCATTGAATAAAAATAATCAAAAAAAGTATGTTGTTTCAACGTTGTATTTGTGTTGTAGAATATTAGTTGGGAAATGACCAAAAGTCAATGGTCAAATCAACGTCAGAACCTGACATTGAATAAACATCATCAAAACATATCTTTCAGTGATGTATTTGTGTTGTAGAAAATCAGCTCGGAAACGACCAACATTCAAGGTTGAATCCACGTCAGAACCTGACATTGAATAAACGTCAAAATGTTGTTTCAACGTTAAGTTTGAGTTGCTCAACGTCAGGACCTAATTCAAGTTCTCAATGTTGTGTCAATGTTTTGTGCCTGCTGGGTTATGAATAATAATACCATAGAAGCCATAAAACGTTAGTAACTTAAAACACCTAACAGCACAAACGAACAATTCTGCAGCACAAAAGATTGGGACAAGTTTTGGGACTTATGGACAAGGTGTGTGGGCCAAGGATTCATTAGGAACAAAGTTTGCGCCAGGATTGGGACTCTGGGATGATGCCGATAGTAACCGTGTAGGAAGTATTGTTGTTGCAGACGAGATGAGAGTGAAGATGGCGTCCTAAGTGCTGAACTTGCCCATGCATTTATACTCCCAAGTGCCTTTAAGACTTTGAACCAACATTGGTCGGTTTGTTGCGTCTTCAGCCTTCTGCCCTTGGTTCTTGACCTGGCAGACAGACGTGAGGAGGGAAGTCAGTCCAGCTGGGATCGGTCCTTTTCTTTCTCCCTCTCCTCTGATTCCCGTCCCCTTTTCTAATGAGTCTCCGGGGACGCCGCCTAACACTTAATCCACTCGTCTGTTTGGACTTCCTGCGCCGGCCAGCCTCAGAAGTCCGGTAGAGGTCGTGCTCTGTCAGCCACAGTCCATTGATGTCATCGGCACGCACCGGGCCGGGAGTTTGGGTTACGAGACATCAATGGACGCGTGGGGAAAAGAGTTATTCCACGATGACAAGACGTCAGCAGCACACAAACAGTGAGACCGAGGTGCAGCATGCAGCAGAAAACCCAGGATTTGGGGTAATAATTGTCGTCACCCGTCTTCTGGGATCGCTCTCTGGGACGGACGGCGAGCCAACGGCAGCTGCCGCTGAGACAAAACCACTTCAAGTCCAAGAGACACAACAGAAGCATGAGTTCTGGCCCAGACATAGCAACTCATTCAGATCACCACCAAGCGCCTGGAAAATGATGCTTTATGATGGAGCTGCTGGCACGCTGACCTGACAACTTTCCCAAAGAGTCCATTTTTTAATCACTATCCAGCATGCTGGGATTTTTTTTTCTTTCTAATTCCCACGGCAAACACTTTCATAAACACTTTCTACTCAAGTCAAGTACTCAACAACTTTTACCTTTTAAAGAAGAGCCATCAAAAAAAATAAATCAATAGCTATTTCCGCCCTTCCAACATATAGATAATGCACCCACGCACGCACGTGTGCGTTTGTGTCTCCTTTTACAACACAACGCAACACAACAACCATCGCAGTAGTCAAAGTGGAGGCCTGTAGAAAAATGCACTCAGCTTGTGACCTCCTGCAGGGTGCATGTGGGAACCATGTAGTTAGAGACGGTGTTGTCATGTAAACATTAAAGGCCTACTGAAAGCCACTACTACCGACCACGCAGTCTGATAGTTTAGAAGAAAGCTGTAGGTGGGAAGCGGTGTATTGCGGCCGACTGCAGCAACACAAACACGGCCGGTGTTTCATTGTTTCCATTCCCGGAAGATGACAGTCAAGCTTTACCATTGGCCTGTGGAGAACTGGGACAACAGAGACTCTTACCAGGAGGACTTTGAGTTGGATACGCAGACACGGTACCGTGAGTACGCATGCAGCTGCGGCTTCCAAACATTTGATCGCTTGCCCGTACGTGCGTGCCGCTATGTGCATGTCACGTAAATAATTCAATGTATACACCCTGATGATTATCTTGTGTGATGACTGTATTATGATGATAGTACATAGCAGGGGTGCTCACACTTTTTCTGCAGGCGAGCTACTTTTCAATTGATCAAGTCGTGGGGATCTACCTCATTCATATATATAATTTATATTTACTTATTTATGAAATATATGTTTTTGTTAACAAGTTAAAGGTGTTTAATGATAATGCAAGCATGTTTAACACATAGTTAATATTGTTAATACATTAAAGGTGTTTAATGATAATACAAGTATGTTTAATACATATAGTTAATATTGTTAACAAGTTAAAGGTGTTTAAAGATAATGCAAGCATGTTTAACACATATAGTTAATATTGTTAACAAGTTAAAGGTGGTTAAAGATAATACAAGCATGTTTAACACAAATAGTTAATATTGTTAACAACTTAAAGGTGGTTAAAGATAAAACAAGCATGTTTAACACATATAGTTAATATTGTTAACAAGTTAAAGGTGGTTAAAGATAATACAAGCATGTTTAACACATATAGATTCCTTTCTTTCATGAAGACAAGAATATAAGTTAGTGTATTACCTGATTGTGATGACTTGCATTGATTGGAATCAGACAGTGGTGATGATAACGTCCGCATTTTCGAATGGAGGAGAAAAAAAGTCCTCCTTTCTGTCCAATACCACATGAAAGTGGTTGGTTTTTGGCATCTTATTTGTCCAGCTTCCGTACTCCTTTGTATACACTTTACAAGAAATACATTGTCGGCAAACTCCGTAGCTTGCTAGCTTGTGCACGCCAGCTTTCTGAGACTCTTATTTTGGTAGCGCAGGCAGGATGAAGCAGAGCTTTTATTGTGCAACTGTGCAGTCGGTCTTTGGAGTTTTGACGACAGGCACGGCGCCAGAGTCTGTTGAAATAAAGTGTTTCTCGCCTTTTAGTCGGTAATTTTAATGAGCTGGCAGCAGCCAGCGTCATCTCAGAAGACCCTCGGGTGCCGTGAATGTCAATCAAGTGACGAAAGTGACATCATAGTGAAGATTTATGATCGCTCATTTTTAGGACTATTTTTTTAATGGCTGGCTGGTGATCAACTGACACACCCTCCGAGATCGACCGGTAGATCGCGATCGACGTAATGAGCACCCCTGGTATATAGGATAGTATATATCTGTATCATGGACCCCGACTTAAACAAGTTGAAAAACTTAATCAGGTGTTACCATTTAGTGGTCAATTGTACGGAATATGTACTTCACTGTGGAACCTACTAATAAAAGTCTCATGTACGTAACATTGGGGACTTTGGGGAAATATATGTGCTGTATGAACTTTGGGGAGTTGAACGGTACTTTGGGCTGTGGGATTGAGTGTGTTGTGCAGGTGTTTGAGTTGTATTGGCGGGTTGTATGAACGGTAGGGGGGAGGTGTTTGTTATGCGGGATTAATTTGTGGCATATTAAATATAAGCCTGGTTGTGTTGTGGCTAATAGAGTATATATATGTCTTGTGTTTATTTACTGTTTTAGTCATTCCCAGCTGAATATCAGGTCCCACCCGCCTCTCACAGCATCTTCCCACTGCCCTCTAGTCCTTCACTCTCACTTTCCTCATCCACGAATCTTTCATCCTCGCTCAAATTAATGGGGAAATCGTCGCTTTCTCGGTCAGAATCGCTCTCGCTGCTGGTGGCCATGATTGTAAACAATGTGCAGATGTGAGGAGCTCCACAACCTGTGACGTCACGCTACTCGTCTGCTACTTCCGGTACAGGCAAGGCTTTTTTATCAGCGACCAAAAGTTGTGAACTTTATCGTCGATGTTCTCTACTAAATCCTTTCAGCAAAAATATGGCAATATCGCGAAATGATCAAGTATGACACATAGAATGGACCTGCCTCCTTTAGGAAACAGGAAGTATTGACCCATCAAAATATTCCTATTAGATGCTGGTGTGTAGATAACCAGGACCAGCAGAAATAAAGCATGTATATGTGTGAATGCATATACAATTATACACACAAAAAAAATCATCTATTTATTTTATCGGTACCAAGTACCAAAACGACCGGGATGTGTGAGTTCCCCCCCAGATTACCCAGAACTGCCGGTTTTCTGGGTCATTTTTCCCATTGAAAATGAATGGATCATTTTTCGAACTTGCACAATTCCCACATTTCTCTGCCGATTCCAAACGTTTCACCATCCACACTCACCTTGGACAGTCAAACTACCATTTTACCACAAGATTGAACAATTCCAGGAATTCCCGTTTTTCCAAAGCCCTGTTTTCCCCTCTTTACTGGAAAGTTTTCACAGTCCACATTTTTCAACCATTCCACCTTCAAAACATTCCCCTTAGTTGGTAAAACAAATGTTCCTATTTTTTTCTGTACAAATTCTCAATTTTCCCGAAACTCCAGGAATTCCAAAATACTAATTCCCAATTTAAACTGACAAAGTCAACATTTCTCAACCGATTCGAAAAATTCGAACCTCAACACATAAGTATTTTTTTTAAATTCCCGTTTTTCCGGAAATTCCCATTCAAATTAATGGACGTATTCAAAATTCTACAATGCCCAAAATTCTCAAAATTGTGCGCCATTTTTCAACCCGATTTCCAGGAATTCCTCCCCATTGTCAATGAATGGGCAATATACAAACTTTTGCATATCTCACATTTCTCATTTGATTTGAACCGTTCCAACATCCACGCACTCCGTTCGCCTTAGACATTCAAGTCAGCATGTTTCCCGGTTTCGAAAATTCCCTGTTTGCCTGCAATTTCCAGGAATTCCTCCCCCATGTCAATGAATGGGCAATATCATATCCCACATTTCTCAACCGATTCGAACCGTTCCAACATCCACACACTCCGCTCGCCCTGGACATTCAAGCCAGCATTTTCCCGGTTTTGAAAATTCCCTGATTATCTGAAATCTCCAGGAATTCCACCCAATTGACAATGAATGGGCAATAAGATTTTCCCACATTTCTCAACCGATTCGAACCGTTCCAACATACACACACTCCACTCACCCTGGACATTCAAGCCCGCATGTTTCCCGGTTTTGAAAATTCCCTGATTACCTGGAATTCCACCCAATTGACAATGAATGGGCAATATACAAACCTCTTCATAGACCACATTTCTCAACCGATTTGAACCGTTCCAAAATCCACACACCCTGTTCGCCCTGGATATTCAAGCCAGCATTTCCCCGGTTTTGAAAATTCCCTGATTACCTGAAATTTCCAGGAGTTCCACCCAATTGACAATGAATGGGCAATATCATATCCCACATTTCTCAATTGATTCGAACCATTCCAACATCCACACACTCCGCTCGCCCTGGACATTCAAGCCAGCATTCTCCCGGTTTTGAAAATTCCCTGATTACCTGAAATTTCCAGGAATTCCACCCAATTGACAATGAATGGGCAATATCATATCCCACATTTCTCAACCGATTCGAACTGTTCCAACATACACACACTCCACTCACCCTGGACATTCAAGCCCACATGTTTCCCGGTTTCGAAAATTCCCTGATTACCTGGAATTTCTCCCAATTGACAATGAATGGGCAATATCATATCCCACATTTCTCAACCGATTCGAACCGTTCCAACATCCACACACTACGATCACCCTGGACATTCAAGCCAGCATTTTCCCGGTTTTGAAAATTCCCTGATTACCTGAAATCTCCAGGAATTCCACCCAATCGACAATGAATGGGCAATATCATATCCCACATTTCTCAACCGATTCGAACCGTTCCAACATCCACACACTCCACTCACCCTGGACATTCAAGCCCGCTTGTTTTCCCGGTTTCGAAAATTCCCTGAATACCTGGAATTTCTCCCAATTGACAATAAATGGGCAATATACAAACCTCTTCATAGCCCACATTTCTCAACCGATTCGAACCGTTCCAACATCCACACACTCCACTCGCCCTGGACATTCAAGCCAGCATTTTCCCAGTTTTGAAAATTCCCTGACTACCTGAAATCTCCAGGAATTACACCCAATTGACAATGAATGGGCAATATACAAACCTCTTCATAGACCACATTTCTCAACCGATTCGAACCGTTCCAACATCCACACACTCCACTCACCCTGGACATTCAAGCATTTCAGGCAGTACATGCACACATAGGGCGGTCACACGCAATTTCTTCCAGAATTGCAAATTCTAGTTACAAATAGTTTCTTCACAAATGCGGGTTTTGTTTGCTTCAATTATAGATCAAAGTGGTTTTTTTTCAAAATAAATAGTCATAATGAGAAAAGAGAGATTTCACACGAAATCTGACAGCTGGCAAACAAGAAAACCCGCCACTTTTGTTTGTCGATATCAAAACCACGGCGGTGGTGACAAAGCGTCGCTATTTGGTTTCTCATCAGTTGTCAAACTGGCCAAATCAGGTGCAATAAGTACAAAAAAGGCCTCGACAAATCTGCAGCTTATCCGAATGAGTTAGCCGCGTCAAGCTAACCTGACGAACGCGGCTAATTACGTCTCCGCCGCCTCTCGCTCCGGGCCTTTTGTGCCACGGCAAACATTCAGCTCCGACGCTCCCGTCGGCGCGCATCCACCGCAACCGAGTAGCTTTAGCCGGCGAGGTGTCAATCACCCGCGGGGGAGCCGCCACGTGCTGACGGCGCCGGAGGAGGGTTAAATGAAGGTAAACACAAAGAGTCAAAGGATGCCATCAGGCCGCGTCTCTTTGCTGCAAATCTAAATGAGGGGGAATAATGTCGGGCTTGATCTGGAACATTCTCCCACTTCACTCTCTGCTCCGCGCTTTTCTTTCCTGCTCAAATTGAAGGATTATCCCAGGAGGAAGTGCTTTGATTGGGCACAATGGCCGCCCATCCTCTGTTGATTTGTGGGATTGAGGAGGCAAATCCCTGACAAGCAGCTCACACACACACACACACACACACACACACACACACACACACACACACACACACACTGCATATAGCCAGAATGTGCTGGCGCATGTTGAAAAAAAAAGGTCAGAGGTGAGCCGAGTAGGCGAACAAAGATGTTTCGCAGAAGTCGAGCACAGAAAGTATGGAGACGCATCATAAACATCAAGCTGAAGTATGAAACAAAAAGACATCGGCAGATGATTTTGACATCAATGCAAGAATCTACTGCACACTCGCGTCCTCTTCTGGGACTTTGAGTGAGTCTTCGATGAGAACTTGAGGGAAGAATATTCGCAGGCAGATAGATTTTCTGTGTCATGAAGCGTTGGCTTTATGATTGATGCACGCCTCGTAAAGCACGCATGAAGCGTTTGAGCGAACGCAGGATGTCAGTGCACGGCGAAACACTGAAACCCGAGCATGATTAAATACCTTAAAAGTAGGGATAAGTATCGAATTCGGTTGTTTTTTTGGCGCCGACTGAATCCCGCCGATTCGCGTGAAATCCAACAGTGCTCAACCAAACTAGGGGCGGCATAGCTCGCTTGGTAGAGCGGCTGTGTCAGCAACTTGAAAGTTCCAGGTTCGATTCCCGCTTCCGCCATCCTAGTCACTGCCATTGTGTCCTTGGGCAAGACACTTTACCCACCTGCTCCCAGTGCCACCCACACTGGTTTAAATGTAACTTAGATGTTGGGTTTCACTATGTAAAGCGCCTTGAGTCACTAGAGAAAAGCGCTATATAAATATAATTCACTTCACTTTACTGCCTCCAGGCAATGTGGCAATTCTCAATGCCATCAAAGAAAATTACTCCAAAAAAACGCTTCAACATAAGTCAAGACCTACTCAGAGGCCTCGTGGTTAGAGTGTCCGCCCTGAGATCAGTAGGTTGTGAGTTCAAACCCCGGCCGAGTCATACCAAAGACTATAAAAATGGGACCCATTACCTCCCTGCTTGGCACTCAGCATCAAGGGTTGGAATTGGGGGTTAAATCATCAAAAATGATTCCCGGGCGCGGCCACCGCTGCTGCTCACTGCTCTCCTCACTTCCCAGGGGGTGATCAAGGGTGATGGGTCAAATGCCGAGAATAATTTTGCCACACCTCGTGTGTGTGTGTGACAATCATTGGTACTTTAACTTTAACTTAAGTAAGGCCCCGTTTACATACACTAAGCAGGTTTTCCAGGGTAAATCCCACCTAACATTATCCGTCCCCACACACACACAATGGTCGCTTAAGAGCCCCGCCGGCGCAACGTAACCTAGTACGCATGCGGGGAAAATGCGCACATCATAGTCACCTCCAGTGTTGCTTTGTGTGCAAGTTCTTAAATTTAACTTATCTGTGTCAGGCTTGTCACTGACAGTTTGGTTATGTTTTAGTTTTCCCTCTGTTTGTGTTTTATTTCCGGTCAACGCTCTTATTTTTGTTCAGTTGCCCCTCAGCTGCGGCTGATTGGCACCTGGCCACACCTGGTGTCAATCAGTCGGCTGCTATTTATACCTGCCTCGCCCCCCTAGTCAGGGCTGGAGTATTGTTTGCTGTATGCTGTGGACTGCTTGCTGTCTCCAGTTCTCCCTGTTTCTTGTATGCTGTGAGCTATTCCCTGGTTCCTGTTCCTGTTTGCTGTTTCCTGCCTCCTGGTTCGTGTTTTACCTGCATTTTTGGAAATTAAAACCATGTTTTGCTGAACCCAAGCCTGCCATCTCTGCATCTTGGGGTTTGTCACCACCACTTCTTGACAGAATACTCCAGCCAAATACCAACCCCGCAGAGATTTCTATGGCGGAGAGGCTTGACGGGATGCTGGCACTGATGGCCAAATGGAGGAGATGTTTTGCCTCCTTTCAAGCTCCCTCCCACCCATCCATGTCGTCTGTGACCCTCTTTGGGGACGTCTTGGATCTGTCCCTTGAGGGGGGGGCTATGAGTAAATGTGTAGCTGGGGAGGCACAGCTACTTCTAACTCCAGTGGATCTGCCGCAATCGCCGCCATCCACCCCGGTGGGACTACAGACGGCGCCAACCACCCCGGGGGGCCTGTGGATGCCATCAACCCCGGTGAGCCCTCCCACACCGGCAGACAAGCCGCCTGCTCCTCTGACTCTGCCCACGCCGGCAGACGAGCCGCATGCTCCTCTGACTCCGCCCACGGCGGCGACATCGTCTTCCTCGTTGCTGACTCCACCCACGGCTTCGCCAGCGTCTCCAGCATCGTCGCCTCCGCGATCTCCAGCTGGCCTGACGCACGGTCGGCCATCAGGCGCCGGCATGCGGCCCTCTCGTCGACCACGGATGTGGCCATTCCATGGGCGACCGTCTCGCCAATTGCGGTGGCGTTCAACTCGCTGTCGCCACCTGACTCTTCACCGCTGGTTGCGGGGACACTTGGCCTGGTGGTCAACCCCCTCGTCCTCCCTCCGCCCTCCCGTGACTTTGGACTCTTTTTGTTTTTCTAGAACGTCTGGTATCCGTTATCGGAAGGGGGGCTACTGTCAGGCTTGTCACTGACAGTTTGGTTATGTTTTAGTTTTCCCTCTCTTTGTGTTTTATTTCCTGTCAGCGCTCTTATTTGTGTATCAGTTCCTTGAAATGTCTTGCCATTTTGCCTCGTGGTTCTCTTAACGCAGTGTTTTTGAACCTTTTTTGAAGTAATCATTGAAAATATCCCGAGGCACACCACGAGCAGATTTTTTTTTTTTTAAAGAAGCTATTTGTTTGATACTAATTCAAATCATAACTATCTATGCATCACTAATTCTCTTATCTCAAAGTAGGCCTACAAAGCAAATAGCTACCCGCTGCCACCTACTGATATGGAGGAGTATTACACGGTTACTCTGCCGATCTCCAGAAAGCACAGACACATTATTTGCGGATTATAGTTATTGGTTTGCAAATAAAATTTTTTTTAGACCAATTAGATGACATTTCATAATTTCATACGGCACACTGAACAGTATCTCAGGGCACACTAGTGGTTGAAAAACACCGTCTTAACGTCTTTTTCCGGGTGGGGATGATGTCATTAAGCAACATGCATATTGACATCAGATCGCAAAATATACTATAATGATTATATTGAGATTTTTTTAATTTTTTTTTAATTTTTATTATGTTAATAAACTCAGGAAATGCGTCCCTGGATACATGAGACTTTAAAATGACCGATATATGATCCTGTTACTACTTGGTATCGGATCGATACCCAAATGTGTAGTATCACCCAAAACTAGAGATGTCCGATAATGGCTTTTTTGCCGATACCCGGTATTCCAATATTGGCCAATTCTTAATTACCGATTCCGATATCAAGCGATACCGATATATACAGTCGTGGAATGAACACATTATTATGCATAATTTTGTTGTGATGCCCCGCTGGATGCATTAAACAATGTAACAAGGTTTTCCAAAATAAATCAACTCCAGTTATGGAAAAAAATGCTAACATGGCACTGCCATATTTATTATTGAAGTCACAAAGTGCATTATTTTTTTTAACATGCCTCAAAACAGCAGTTTGGAATTTGGGACATGCTCTCCTTGAGAGAGCATGAGGTGGTTGAGGTGGGGGTTGAATGGTATATTGTAGAGTCCCGGAAGAGTTAGTGCTGCAAGGGGTTCTGGGTATTTGTTCTGTTGTGTTTATGTTGTGTTACGGTGCGGATGTTCTCCCGAAATGTGTTTGTCATTCTTGTTTGGTGTGGGTTCACAGTGTGGCGCATATTTGTAACAGTGTTGAAGTTGTTTATACGGCCACCCTCAGTGTGACCTGTATGGCTTTTGACCAAGTATGAATGCATTCACTTGTGTGTGTGAAAAGCTGGAGTTATTATGTGATTGGGCCGGCACGCAAAGGCAGTGCCTTTAAGGTTTATTGGCGCTCTGTACTTCTCCCTACGTCCGTAAAAAGTCATAAATTTTACTTTTTGAAACCGACACTGATAATTTCCGATATTACATTTTAAAGCATTTATCGGCCGATAATATTGGCAGTCCGATATAATCGGACATCCCTATCCAAAACTAATGTAAAGTATAAAACAACAGAAGAGTAAGTGATTATTACACTTTAAAGGGGAACATTATCACAATTTCAGAAGGGTTAAAACCATTAAAAATCAGTTCCCAGTGGCTTATTTTATTTTTCAAAGTTTTTTTCAAAATTTTACCCATCACGCAATATCCCTAAAAAAAGCTTCAAAGTGCCTGATTTTAACCATCGTTATATACACCCGTCCATTTTCCTGTGACGTCACACAGTGATGCCAATACAAACAAACATGGCGGATGGACAGCAAGGTATAGCGACATTAGCTCGGATTCAGACTCGGATTTCAGCGGCTTAAGCGAAATTGAAGAAGAAACTGAAGCTATTGAGCCATATCGGTTTGAACCGTATGCAAGCGAAAACGACGAAAACGACACGACAGCCAGCGACACGGGAGAAAGCGAGGACGAATTCGGCGATTGCCTTCCAACCAACGATTGGTATGTGTTTGTTTTTAAGTGTTGTAATGTTTGTAAGCTAAATTATTGGTAAACACAGTTTATGTATAATAATTTACGTAAAACCGCAAGTAATGAATACAGTTTTCATCAATTAATATATTCTGTAGACATACCCTCATCCGCTCTCTTTTCCTGAAAGCTGATCTGTCCAGTTTTGGAGTTGATGTCAGCAGGCCAGGGAAGCTAGGGTCGATATTCTTCTCTTGATCATCTTCGGTGGCTTAAGGGACGGTGTGAGCCAAGACATCCAGGGGGTTTAGCTCGCTTGTCTGCGGGAACAAACTGCCGCCATTGCTTGCCGTGCTACCGAGGTCCTTTGTCCCTGAATTGCTCAGATTCAATGGGGGTCTGGCGACAGATTTCTTTAACTTTATCGTTGGAAATGCATCTGCTTTGAGTGTCGCAGGATATCCACACATTCTTGCCATCTCTGTCGTAGCATAGCTTTCGTCGGTAAAGTGTGCGGAACAAACGACTGACCATTTCGTCGGCTTTCCCCACACCCTCGTATTTTGAACAACATTCGTCCAATTTCTTGCCACTTTCGCATCTTTGAGCCACTGGTGCAACTTGAATCCGTCCGTGTTCGTGTTGTTACACCCTCCGACAACACACCGACGAGGCATGATGTCTCCAAGGTACGGAAAACAGTCGGAAAAACGGAAAATAACAGAGCTGATTTGATTCGGTGTTTGTAATGTGTTTGAGAAAATGGCGGATTGCTTCCCGATGTGCTCCGAAAGCGAATAATAGAAAGGCGTTTACCGTAATTTCCGGACTATAAGCCGCTACTTTTTTCCCTCGTTCTGGTCCCTGCGGCTTATACAACGGCGCGGCTTTTCTACGGCTTACGGTAAGTAGGGGCGCGCACTACCGAGGATGCGCGAGACCGAGGCAGACATCTGGCGCCAGGTAGCGAGAGCAAAACAAAGAGTAGGAGAGCGTCAGCGACAGTTTGCGCAAAGGAAGTGTTCATGCAAACACCCTCAATATGGAAAACAAACGGAGAAGTCATATGATGATGATGAAGAGGACGGCGTAACGGTTGACGAAGCCGGAGCCGTTGATTCCACTGACGAAGAGGAAGGTTTTGAGAGCGAGAACAAAGGAGAGAGAGTGGCTGACGACGCCATTTTGGACCTGTTCTTCTGCGACACCGACGAAGAGGATTTCGGTGGTTTTAGTACATAGGAGGAAGACGATGACACAATGATTAAAGACTGACTTTTCATATACCGGTAATAGGCTGGTTATTTTGATAACGTAAACGGCCGCAGGACTGCACTTTTACTGCCGTGTTACAGGCGAGCACTTTGTATTACTTTGCACCGTTGTATTATTTGTACTCTGCACGAATGCTGTTCGCCATGTCAAAGATGTGAAAGTTTGATTGAATGATTGAAAGATTTATTGTTAATAAATGGGACGCTTTGCGTTCCCAAACAGTCATCTCTGTCCCGACAATCCCCTCCGTGGTAGCAGGAACCCCTATATACTACGGTAATTACACATCAAAACGCCTGCGGCTTATAGTCGGGTGCGGCTTATATATGGAGCAATCTGTATTTTCCCCTAAATTTAGCTGGTGCGGCTTATAGTCAGGTGCGCCTTATAGTCCGGAAATTACGGTAATTCGCCAAAATTCACCCATTTAGAGTTCGGAAATCGGTTAAAAAAATGTATGGTCTTTTTTCTGCAACATCAAGGTATATATTGACGCTTACATAGGTCTGGTGATAATGTTCCCCTTTAACAGAAGTGATGAGCAGTAAATGAATAAGTAGATTAATAATCCATCATAATTTTGACAAAATAGACACAATACGTTACTGCATACGTCAGCAGTCAAATTAGGAGTTTGATTGCTTACTTGCTACTAAAAGACAAGTTTTCTAGTATGTTGACTATTTTATTTAGTGACCAAATTATTTTATGATTGCAATAAGAAACATATGTTTAATATACTGTAAGATTTTCTGTTAAAATAAAGCCAATAATGACATTTTTGTGGTCCCCTTCATTTAGAAAATACACTTTGGTACCAGTACCAAAACATTGGTATCGGGACAAGAGTACCGTGAACCATATTTGCCAACCTTGAGACCTCCGATTTCAGGAGGTGGGGGGGTGGAGGGTGGGGGCGTGGTCAGGGGTGGGGTGGGGCGTGGTTGGGGGCGTGGTTAAGAGTATATTGACAGCTAGAATTCACCAAGTCAAGTATTTCATACATATATATATATATATATATATATATATATATATATATATATATATATATATATATATATATATATATATATAATTTACATCCTGAAAATATTCAAACAAAACTGTTTGGATAATTGATACTTCAAACTTGCATAAATAAATCTTAAGGAATAAAACATAACTTGGCTTCTGAGAGCTTCAAAATGTAATGAATAAAATGCTAAAGTTGTTGATAAACAAGCAATTATTTTAATAATTAAATATGGTCATTTTAAATGAATTATTATGATGATTTAAAATTAATTATTTCAAATTTGTTTATTTTAATTCTATGGCTGGATGTAATAAGGAGTCAGAAAAAATACAAAAAAAAATACAATTCATTTTGATGTTTTTAGCAAAATATAATAAAAATGTATTTAGTTTTTTTTTTAAATTAATAAATATATTTATTTTTAGGTAAGATAAACATAATAATACAATTTGTCTCTAGTCTGGATGATTTAGTTCTTGTCACCCTGTTGTCCTCCCGTCCTGAAAAAAGGCTGTCCTCACTCAGGTCCGCATGGAGCTGGAGGGGGCGTGGCCTCCAACTCCGGCTGAAAATCGGGAGATTTTCGGGAGAATATTTGTCCCGGGAGGTTTTCAGGAGAGGCGCTGAATTTCGGGAGTCTCCCGGAAAATTCGGGAGGGTTGGCAAGTATGACCGTGAACACACCAACATGTACCAGGTGATGGCGTTAAAAGTGATGTTTGCATTCCGCCTGTTTCTTTGCTTTCGTGCTGGAAATGTGCCTTTTTTTCTTTCCCTGAAGCGATCATGGCGACCACTGTGGCAGTTACTGATGCCGCACATATTTGGAACTTGTTCAAGAAAAACACCACAACTTCAGAACGGAGCCTTGCACTCAACCCAACGTAAACATGCTATTCGGACGCAGTGAGACCCACGATGCATTGCATTTGCACGTCACATTCAAGCCCTACACGCGCGGGATAAACGTGTTTGGTACCTGCTGGAAACTCCCAGGCTGACTGCAGATACCGGACTTCAAAGCAGACGTCTTCTAATTAAAATTCTTCAGTCCGGTCGTCAAGATTTGCTTTTAATGAGCTGTGAAACACGCCTGGACAGCTGACTCCTCACTCCGTGTGCGTGTGTGTGTGTGTGTGTGTGTGTGTGTGTGTGTGTGTGTGTGTGTGTGTGTGTGTGTGTGTGTGTGTGTGGACATTTCAGAAGAGCTTTTCCCACCGCCAGGTTTGGCCTTTCAGGCTACAGCGGCTATGTACTTCCAATACACACACACACAATTTTTTTTTTTCTCTGAAGTGTCTCCAGCACTGCACACACACACACACACACACACACACACACACACACACACACACACACATTCTTGTATTTGTTACCCTCTTCAGGACCACCCTTTCTAGATATATAAAGATGTGTATTTACAACATTAATAATATATACATACTATGCAAATATAAAAAAGCCTTTTGTCAAAAAATGATTTGGAATTTCACAAGAAAAAGGTCACAAATTCACAAGAAAAACATAGAACTTTGGCAGTATAATAATAAAAGTTGTCATTTTACTTTACGCAGGTCAAAATTTAACAAGAAAAACTGAACATTTGTGCAATATTATGATAAAAGTTGGAGTTTTACTCAATAACAGTTGCAATTTTAACAAGAAAAGCTTAAAACTTTGGCAATTTTATGAAAGGAGTCGTAATTTTACTCGACAAAAATCACAATTTTATAAAAAAAACTTTACAATTTTGGCAATATTATAATAATAATCGGAATTTCACTTGGCAAAATGATGACAAAAGTTGTCTTACGTCAGCACCGGAAGTCGTAAAATGATCTGTTTACATGGCGGGTTTTTTCGGGAATGACTAGGGAAGTCCTTCTTTAGCTACTGTCTTGTTTGATCATATATTGCTGCCTTTGCACCTGTCAATGTTTACTTTTGTATGCACATTAAATCAACCAAAAATCCTGACTTTGGAGCAATGTTCACGGACTCTAGTATTTGGCTCTCTATTAGATGCAATTATTTTCCGTATTGGGACCATGATTTCGGTCCTAACTTGTTCACCGGTCGTCACATGTAAGGCACTTTTCCTTGTTGATGTCTCAAGAAGGGTAGAAATACAACACACACACACACACACACTCTGGTATTTGTTACCTTCTTGAGACCTCTGAAAAATGCCTCCCTCTTCAGGACCACCCTTTCTAGATATATAAAGATGTGTATTTACAGCATTAATAATATGTACATGTTATGCAAATATAAAAAAGCTTTTTGTCAAAAAATGAGTTGAAATTTCACAAGAAAAAGGTCACAACTTCACAAGAAAAACTTAGAACGTTGGCAGTATTATAATAAAAGTCGTCATTTTACTCTACGCAGGTCAAAATTTGACAAGAAAAACTGAACATTTGTGCAACATTATGATAAAAGTTGGAGTTTTACTCAATAACAGTCGCAATTTTAACAAGAAAGTTTAAAACTTTGGCAATTTTATGAAAGGAGTCGTCATTTTACTCGACAAAAGTCACAATTTTATAAAAAAAACTTTACAATTTTGGCAATATTATAATAATAATCGGAATTTCACTTGGCAAAATGATGACAAAAGTTGTCTTACGTCAGCACCGGAAGTCGTAAAATGATCTGTTTACATGGCGGGTTTTTTCGGGAATGACTAGGAAGTCCTTCTTTAGCTGCCGTCTTGTTTGATCATATATTGCTGCCTTTGAACCTGTCAATGTTTACTTTTGTATTCACATTAAATCAACCAAAAATCCTGACTTTGGAGCAATGTTCACGGACTCTAGTATTTGGCTCTCTATTAGATGCAATGGTTTTCCGTATTGGCACCATGATTTCGGTCCTAACTTGTTCACCGGTCGTCACATGTAAGGCACTTTTCCTTGTTGATGTCTCAAGAAGGGTAGAAATACAACACACACACACACACTCTGGTATTTGTTACCTTCTTGAGACCTCTGAAAAATGCCTCCCTCTTCAGGACCACCCTTTCTAGATATATAAAGATGTGTATTTACAGCATTAATAATATGTACATGTTATGCAAATATAAAAAAGCTTTTTGTCAAAAAATGAGTTGAAATTTCACAAGAAAAAGGTCACAACTTCACAAGAAAAACTTAGAACGTTGGCAGTATTATAATAAAAGTCGTCATTTTACTCTACGCAGGTCAAAATTTGACAAGAAAAACTGAACATTTGTGCAACATTATGATAAAAGTTGGAGTTTTACTCAATAACAGTCGCAATTTTAACAAGAAAGTTTAAAACTTTGGCAATTTTATGAAAGGAGTCGTCATTTTACTCGACAAAAGTCACAATTTTATAAAAAAAACTTTACAATTTTGGCAATATTATAATAATAATCGGAATTTCACTTGGCAAAATGATGACAAAAGTTGTCTTACGTCAGCACCGGAAGTCGTAAAATGATCTGTTTACATGGCGGGTTTTTTCGGGAATGACTAGGAAGTCCTTCTTTAGCTGCCGTCTTGTTTGATCATATATTGCTGCCTTTGAACCTGTCAATGTTTACTTTTGTATTCACATTAAATCAACCAGAAATCCTGACTTTGGAGCAATGTTCACGGACTCTAGTATTTGGCTCTCTATTAGATGCAATGGTTTTCCGTATTGGCACCATGATTTCGGTCCTAACTTGTTCACCGGTCGTCACATGGAAGGTACTTTTCCTTGTTGATGTCTCACGAAGGGTGGAAATACTAGGACACACACACACTCACACACACACACACACACACACACACACACACACACACACACACACACACACACACACACACACACACACACACACACACACACACACACACACACACACACACACACTCTGGTATATGTTACCTTCTTGAGACCTCTGAAAAATGCCTCCCTCTTCAGGACCACCCTTTCTAGATATATAAAGATTTGTACATACAACATTAATAATATATATACATACTATGCAAATATAAAAAAAAAGCTTGTTGTGAAAAATGAGTTGGAAAGTCACAACTTCACAAGAAAAACTTAGAATTTTGGCAGTATTATAATAAAAGTCGTCATTTTACTCTACGCAGGTCAAAATTTTACAAGAAAAACGGAACATTTGTGCAATATTATGATAAAAGTTGGAATTTTACTCAATAACAGTCGCAATTTTAACAAGAAAAGCTTAAATTGGCAATTTTATGAAAAGAGTTGCAATTTTACTCGACAAAAGTCACAATTTTATAAAAAACACTTTACAATTTTGGCAATATTATAATAATAATCGGAATTTCACTTGGCAAATTGATGACAAAAGTCATGACTTTACTGTAGAAGCTAACTGTTAATGGCCACTATAGTCTTAGTACCGTAGTGTATTTGTTCATCCTATGGTCACATATGGGACGCGGGTTGTCTTACGTCTGTCAGAGTTTGTAGGTGCCGAACCCCAAGATGCAGAGAAGGCGGAAGGCATTGTGCGGGAAAACAAGATTTAATGTTTATAAAATAAAGGAAAAAACACAAACCAGGAACTAGGAACAGGAAACAGGATGCCAGGGAAACAAGAACTGGAAGACGAGGAACAAAAAGACAGCAGACTACAAACAGCTACAGAATATAGCTTACCGCTACCGCATCCAGCTACACTGACAACGACAAGTAGAAATGACAATGATCCAGCAGTGACTGGAGGGTAGGGCAGGTATAAATAGCAGCTGGCTGATTGACACCAGGTGTGGCCAGGTGCCAATCAGCCACAGCTGAGGGGACACAGCACTCAGGGAGACAAGTAGGAAATAGACAAAATAAAAGTGCTGGACAGAAAACTAAGACAAACTCAGAGAAAAAACTAAAACACAGTCAAACTGTCAGGGACAAGCCTGACAGTAGCCCCCCTTCCTATAACGGATACCAGACGTTCTAGAACCCCCCCCCCCCCCCCCCCCACCGCCCCAAAAAAGTCCAAAGTCACGGGAGGGTGGAGGGAGGACAAGGAGGTGGGCCACCAGGCTAAGTGTCCCCGCAACCAGCGGGGAAGAGTTAGGTGGCGACGGCGAGTTGAATGCCGCCGCAATTGGCGAGGCTGCTCGTCCGCCGGTGTGGGAGAACCCACCGGAGACGATGGTGGCGCTCTCTGCTGGCCCACCGGAGAAGATGGCGGTGGCGCCCTCTGCTGGCCCACCGGGGAGGATGGCGGTGGCGCCCTCTGCTGGCCCACCAGGGAGGATGGCGGTGGCGCCCTCTGCTGGCCCACCGGAGTGCATGGTGGCGGCGTCTGTTGGCCCACCGGAGAGGAGGATGGTGGCGCCCTCTGCTGCTGGCCCACCGGAGAAGAGGATGGTGGCGCCCTCTGCTGCTGGCCCACCGGAGAAGAGGATGGTGGCGCCCTCTGCTGCTGGCCCACCGGAGAAGAGGATGGTGGCGCCGTCTGCTGCTGGCCCACCGGAGAAGAGGATGGTGGCGCCGTCTGCTGCTGGCCCACCGGAGAGGAGGATGGTGGCGCCGTCTGCTGCTGGCCCACCGGAGAGGAGGATGGTGGCGCCGTCTGCTGCTGGCCCACCGGAGAGGAGGATGGTGGCGCCGTCTGCTGCTGGCCCACCGGAGAGGAGGATGGTGGCGCCGTCTGCTGCTGGCCCACCGGACAGGATGGTGGTGCCGTTGGTTGTAGACCCACCGGAGTGCATGGTGGCGTCTGCCGGCCCACCGGACTGCATGGTGGCGTCTGCTGGCCCACCGGACTGCATGGTGGCGTCTGCCGGCCTACCGGACTGCATGGTGGCGTCTGCCGGCCCACCGGACTGCATGGTGGCGTCTGCCGGCCCACCGGAGTGCATGGTGGCGTCTGCCGGCCCACCGGAGTGCATGGTGGCGTCTGCCGGCCCACCGGAGTGCATGGTGGCGCCGTAGGTTGCAGAACCACCGGAGATGATGGTGGCGTCTGCCGGCCCACCGGAAATGATGGTGGCGTTTGTTGCAGACCCACCTGAGATGATGGCGTTGTCTTTTGCAGACCCACTGGGGCGAGAAGTAGCTGTGCCTCCCTAGCTGCACAGCCACTCATAGCCCCCCCCTCAAGGGACGGATCCCAGACATCACCAGATAGGCCCACAGACGACAGGGGTGGGTGGGAGAGGGCTTGGAATGAGGCCGAACTTTTCTTTAATTTATCCATTAATTCCAAAGCCTTGTTCATCCTCTCCGCCATGGACATGTCTGCGAGGTTCGAATTTGGCTGGATCATTATGTCAGAGTTTGTAGGACGCGAACCCCAAGATGCAGAGAAGGCGGAAGGCATTGTGCGGGAAAACAAGATTTAATGTTTATAAAATAAAGGAAAAAACACAAACCAGGAACTAGGAACAGGAAACAGGATTCCAGGGAAACAAGAACTGGAAGACGAGGAACAAAAAGACAGCAGACTACAACAGCTACAGAATATAGCTTACCGCTACCGCATCCAGCTACACTGACAACGACAAGTAGAAATGACAATGATCCAGCAGTGACTGGAGGGTAGGGCAGGTATAAATAGCAGCTGGCTGATTGACACCAGGTGTGGCCAGGTGCCAATCAGCCACAGCTGAGGGGACACAGCACTCAGGGAGACAAGTAGGAAATAGACAAAATAAAAGTGCTGGACAGAAAACTAAGACAAACTCAGAGAAAAAACTAAAACACAGTCAAACTGTCAGGGACAAGCCTGACAACGTCAGCACCGGAAGTCGTAAAATCAGCTGTTCACCTGGCGGGTTTTTTCAGGAATGACTAGGGAAGTCCTTCTTTAGCTGTTGTCTTGTTTGATCATATATTGCTGCCTTTGCACCTGTCAATGTTTACTTTTGTATGCACATTAAATCAACCAAAAATCCTGACTTTGGAGCAATGTTCACGGACTCTAGTATTTGGCTCTCTACTAGATGCAATGGTTTTCCGTATTGGGACCATGATTTCGTTCCTAACTTGTTCACCGATCCTCACATGGAAGGTTATTTTCCTTGTTGATGTCTCAAGAAGGGTAGAAATACAAGAACACACACACACACACACACACACACACACACACACACACACACACACACACACACACACACACACACACACACACACACACACACACACACTCTGGTATTTGTGACCTTCTTGAGACCTCTGAAAAATGCCTCCCTCTTCAGGACCACCCTTTCTAGATATTTAAAGATTTGTACATACAACATTAATAATATATACATACTATGCAAATATAAAAAAAGCTTGTTGTGAAAAATGAGTTGGAAAGTCACAACTTCACAAGAAAAACTTAGAACTTTGGCAGTATTATAATAAAAGTCGTCATTTTACTCTACGCAAGTCAAAATTTTACAAGGAAAACTAAACATTTGTGCAATATTATGATAAAAGTTTGACTTTTACTCAACAGTCGCAATTTTAACAAGAAAAGCTTAAAACTTTGGCAATTTTATGAAAAGAGTCGCAATTTTACTCGACAAAAGTCACAATTTTATAAAATAAACTTTACAATTTTGGCAATATTATAATAATAATCGGAATTTGACTTGGCAAAAGTCATAACTTTACTGTAGAAGCTAACTGTTAATGGCCACTATAGTCTTAGTACCGAAGTGTATTTGTCCATCCTATGGTCACATATGGGACGCGGATTGTCTTACGTCAGCACCGGAAGTCGTAAAATCAGCTGTTCACCTGGCGGTTTTTTTCGGGAATGAATAGGGAAGTCCTTCTTTAGCTGCCGTCTTGTTTGATCATATATTGCTGCCTTTGCACCTGTCAATGTTTACTTTTGTATGCACATTAAATCAACCAAAAATCCTGACTTTGGAGCAATGTTCACGGACTCTAGTATTTGGCTCTCTAATAGATGCAATGGTTTTCCGTATTGGGACCATGATTTCGGTCCTAACTTGTTCACCGGTCGTCATATAGAAGGTACTTTTCCTTGTTGATGTCTCAAGAAGGGTAGAAATACAAGAACACACACACACACACACACACACACACACACACACACACACACACACACACACACACACACACACACACTCTGGTATTTGTTACCTTCTTGAGACCTTTGAAAAATGCCTCCCTCTTCAGGACCACCCTTTCTAGATATATAAAGATTTGTACATACAACATTAATAATATATATATACATACTATGCAAATATAAAAAAAGCTTGTTGTGAAAAATGAGTTGGAAAGTCACAACTTCACAAGAAAAACTTAGAACTTTGGCAGTATTATAATAAAAGTCGTCATTTTACTCTACGCAAGTCAAAATTTTACAAGAAAAACTGAACATTTGTGCAATATTATGATAAAAGTTGGAATTGTACTCGATAACATTCGCAATTTTAACAAAAAAAACTTAAATTGGCAATTTTATGAAAAGAGTTGCAATTTTACTCGACAAAAGTCACAATTTTATAAAAAACACTTTACAATTTTGGCAATATTATAATAATAATCGGAATTTCACTTGGCAAAATGATGACAAAAGTTGTCTTACGTCAGCACTGGAAGTCGTAAAATGATCTGTTTACATGGCGGGTTTTTTCGGGAATGATTAGGAAGTCCTTCTTTAGCTGCCATCTTGTTTGATCATATATTGCTGCCTTTGCACCTGTCAATGTTTACTTTTTGTATGCACATTAAATCAACCAAAAATCCTGACTTTGGAGCAATGTTCACGGACTCTAGTATTTGGCTCTCTATTAGATGCAATTATTTTCCGTATTGGGACCATGATTTCGGTCCTAACTTGTTCACCGGTCGTCACATGTAAGGCACTTTTCCTTGTTGATGTCTCAAGAAGGGTAGAAATACAAGAAAACACACACACACTCTGGTATTTGTTACCTTCTTGAGACCTCTGAAAAATGCCTCCCTCTTCAGGACCACCCTTTCTAGATATATAAAGATTTGTACATACAACATTAATAATATTTACATACTATGCAAATATTTAAAAAAAGCTTGTTTTGAAAAATGAGTTGGAAAGTCACAACTTCACAAGAAAAACTTAGAATTTTGGCAGTATTATAATAAAAGTCGTCATTTTACTCTACGCAGGTCAAAATTTTACAAGAAAAACTGAACATTTGTGCAATATTATGATAAAAGTTGGAATTTTACTCAATAACAGTCGCAATTTTAACAAGAAAGCTTAAAACTTTGGCAATTTTATGAAAGGAGTCGTAATTTTACTCGACAAAAGTCACAATTTTATAAAACAAACTTTACAATTTTGGCAATATTATAATAATAATCGGAATTTGACTTGGCAAAAGTCATAACTATACTGTAGCAGCTAACTGTTAATGGCCACTATAGTCTTAGTACCGTAGTGTATTTGTTCATCCTTCTGGTCACATATGGGACGCGGGTTGTCTTACGTCAGCACTGGAAGTTGTAAAATTATCTATTTACATGGCGGGTTTTTTCAGGAATGACTAGGGAAGTCCTTCTTTAGCTGTTGTCTTGTTTGATCATATATTGCTGCCTTTGCACCTGTCAATGTTTACTTTTGAATGCACATTAAATCAACCAAAAATCCTGACTTTGGAGCAATGTTCACGGACTCTAGTATTTGGCTCTCTACTAGATGCAATGGTTTTCCGTATTGGGACCATGATTTCGGTCCTAACTTGTTCACCGGTCCTCACATGGAAGGTACTTTTCCTTGTTGATGTCTCACGAAGGGTGGAAATACTAGGACACACACACACACACACACACACACACACACACACACACACACACACACACACACACACACACACACACACACACACAAGTAAAAGGTCCAGACGTTCACAGCCTGTGTTTCTACTTAGAAGTCACATGTTTCTTCTCCTATTGGCAGCCACCACCTACTTTTTCTATTATTACTAAAAATAATGATTATTATTGTATTGTTTGACCAAATAAGGCAACCAGTGTGTATTGTTCAGGCTGGTTCCGGCAAACGGAATCAAAACACTGGTGGTGTTAATCTGATGGATCTTGTTACGACTTCTATTGCATCCCAGCGGGCTTCATGCCGCACACACACAAGTCATCATCACACGGAGCGACAACACCTTTTTGTTGCACTTTCAGGGGCTTTGAAGCGGATTTTTAAAGGACAAAGGCTGTAAACGCCTTGCCTAAAAGACATGTTGGCCAATCTGAAGTCAGAAGGAAGTCATTTCTGGAAAATGCTCAGTGGCACCTTCACAAAAAGTAAAAAAAAAAATTTATAAATAATTTAGTTTTATTTACATTAAAATCAGGAAAAAATTTAAATATTGAGTCAAAGTGTGTTTTATTACATGTAACTACATAGCAGCATGATACCGGTACTCAACGGCGCAAATTCCCGGTACTTTTGTGTGTGTTAACAAATATCAATTGTTTTTGATAATTAATTAACTGGTATGTTTACTGTTGTCCAGTTGTTACACCTTGTTTCATTATCATTCGCAAGTATGACAAGGGTGCCGATTACAGTTGGGAGTTGAAGACGTTAGATTGCAGGTGTGTTTTTTTTGGCTGCGCCCTAAAAAGTGTTAATACTGTAAGTCAGGGCTATTCAACTACACAATGAAAAGTCCCTCTGCAGGATTTATTCCTTTGAAACTGTGTTTACTTATGTATTTAGGTTTGTTAGACTGAAAGTGTATTTTACGTAATGTCCATTGTGTATGTTACATAAATAAAATAGACGTTTTAGTGTTAATACACACGGCAAACATTGCACACATGTGGTTTGGCACAATTAAACCTAGAGGCGTAACTTTATCGCCCTCTGTTGGTCAGAGTTAAACAGCCAAAAACAACACGACCACGAATACAAAAGACGTCACAAAGTCAGCAATTTCATTACATTCGTACTTTATTGTCCAGTCGCTGTTAAAAAGTCATTTTTTTGCGATTTATTTCGATTTTTTTCAGGGTCTTTTACTCACCCACTGCTGCTTTTTTATGACACATATACTTTGCTGTTTCCCCCTGCAGGGTGGCAGGAGTACTGCATACACCAGCAACCTTGTTTTGAATGGTTTCATCAAGCCTATTTGAGTGTTGTTCCGCGGGCCAAATTAATAGCTTAAATAAACCTGCTGTAAGTATTGTACTTATTACACATCAGCCGTTTGATAATAACGTACATCTTAGTTGTAGTTTTCATTAACAAATTTGGATGTGTTGAAATTGCCATGTAAAATCTCAAATCAGTAGCATGTCAATAGCAAAGCCAATGTCAATTAGCACATTTTTTTTTTAATTTTTTTTTTTTATTACTTTACTTAAGTTGGAGCGTTTATTTTTGAGTCAATTGCTTTGTTGGCATTGAAAATGTCAACATGACCGAGAGGTAGTTTGGCGGAGTCCGCTCTCAGTGCTGCTGGAGTGAGTCGGCAATCAGAAATGACGTCACGCACAATCCAGGTACTGAAACGTGGCATCGTTGGATTTTACGTGAATCGCTGCATGGTAGGACTGGCGGGATTTGGTCGATGCCAAAAAAGTATTGGATTTGGTACGCATCCCTAATATTTTAAATTTTTGTTTGTTTTTTAATAAATATTCAATTCAACCAAAAAATCTGCACTAAAATTGAAACAGGTTATTAAATCTTTAGTAATTTTTTGTAATTTTTATATTCTTACTATATACTAGTATTTTCAAATAAAATTAAAAATAAAGAAGTAATACAATTAAATTCAAATAAAATAAACCAAAATTACTTTTTAATAATTTTGGACATGTTTTTATACAAACCAGTATTTTAAAAAATATATATATATAATACATTGAAGTATGATGGATTAAATTGTAAATATGAATATATTTACAATTTAATCCGTCATCTATATATATATATATATATATATATATATATATATATATATATATATATATATATACAGTAATACCTTCTCATTCGATGTGTTTTCTTTACTTTCATGACTATTTACATTGTAGATTGTCACTGAAGGCATCAAAACTGTGAATGAACACATGTGGAGTTATGGACTTAACAAAAACAATTGAAATAACTGAAAACATGTTTTATGTTCTTGTTTCTTCAAAATAGCCACCCTTTGCTCTGATTACTATTTTGCACACTCTTGGCATTCTATCGATGAGCTTCAAAAGGTAGTCACCTGAAAGGGTTTTCAGTTCACAGGTGTCATAGTTTTGATGCCTTCAGTGACAAACTAAGATGTAAATAGTCATGAAAATAAAGAAAACGCATTGAAATGAGAAGGTGTGTCCAAATTTTTGTCCTGTACTGTATATATATATATATATATATATATATATATATATATATATATATATATATATATATATATATATATGTCTTAATAAGGTTATCCAAAAAATAGTGCTCGATACCGTAGTAGAGCGCAATATATGTATGTGTGGGAAGAAAAAAAAATCACAAGACTATTTCATCTCTACAGGCCTGTTTCATGAGGGGGGGTACCCTCAATCTCCTGATGATTGAGGGTACCCCCCCCTCATGAAACAGGCCTGTAGAGATGAAATAGTCTTGTGATTTTTTTTTCCCACACATACATATATATATACATATACTGTATATATGAACCTATAATACATTAAAGTATGATGGATTAAATTGTAAATATATTAACATTTACAAATTAATCCATCATACTTTATTGTATTATAGGTTCATATATTCATATATATATATATATATATATATATATATATATATATATATATATATATATATATATATATATATACACATATAAATATATATATACATATATACACACACACACACACATATATATATATATATATATATATATATATATATATATATAACAAATATATATATATATATATATAAAACATAATATGAATATGAATATATGAACCTATAATACAATAAAGTATGATGGATTAAATTGTAAATTTAATGTATGATGGATTAAATTGTATATTTTAATATATTTACAATTACATTTTTTTAGTATATTTACAATTTAATCCATCATACTTTAATGTATTATAGGTTCATATATACAGTATATATATATATATATATATATATATATATATATATATATATATATATATATATATATATATATATATATGTATATGTTTTATTTATATATATATATATATATATATATATATATATATATATATATATATATATATATATATATATATATATATATATATATATACATATAAAATGAAATAAAACAGTGATCATCCAAAAATATAAGTAGATCAAATTCCCCTCAGCCGTTGTCATTTAATAAAAAAAACACCCCTGACCATGAAGACACTGTAATCTGAAAATTTATATATTTTTTCTATAATTTTGTATATGTAACCAGTGTCCTTTTATCTTTATCTAGTCTGTTTTTTGGGTTTTTTTTTTACTGTTTGTGCAGTATTTCTATTCTTTTTTGTGTGGAATGTATACGTCTTTTTCCCAAAAATTTGTATCTACCTACCAACCTATCTAGTGATCTATATTAATGTGTTAGTGTGGTCATGGTGCCCCGGTCTGCTTGTGTGTGTGTGTTCCCCCCCCCCCCCACCCCCCAGGCCCTGAGGGACACACGTGTGAGACAGTGCATAAGTACTGAGCCAAGACCTCACATGCAGGAGACGCACAGACATATGTCCGGCCGTCACCTGGAGACGGCAAGATGGCGGCCGGCGGCGTTTAACCGAAACACGCTCGCACTCTAGATTCTAAGGGTCTTGTTGCGTGTGAAACAGCCAATAAACACGCATGTTTTCTCCGTGTCCAAGTGCAGCCACCTCACACACACACCAAGTGTCATCCAGCAAGTTGTTTAATTAATGAGAAGAGAAAATATTCAAATAATCATGAGCTTCTGCTTTAGTGGCAAACTGTTGGTGCAGATGGCGCCACACTCTGTAGCACACTGTTAAAATCTATGAAATATTATCTCATCCAAGTTGATCTACAATAGTAAAACATAAAAATATGTTTTTTCCCCTAAAGTATACATACTAGAGCAGTGTTTCTTAACCATAGACCTAGAGGGCCACCAAAAAATATATGTTTTTCAGCAGGGGTACTCAGTTGTAATACACTTTCCCACCACTTGTGGCAGTAATGACAATATCAAACAAACAGAAGAAGCCTGGAGCTGAAGTCATCGAGAAGTTTCTTAAGCGCCAAAATTATGACTAAAGTGGTGAAGCTGTGTTTGCATTCACACTTTAATTTTATTGACATTTATTATTAATTGATTCTATTTTAGCACAACATAAATGTATTTTTGTCAGTTATTTATGAGTCCCTTCGTATGCAGTATATTTGGTTGGTACGTATTTTTTCTAATCAGCCTGACCTAAGTCTAAGGTTTATGTGTTGAATAAATAATATTTGCAATGAACACATGTTTTTATATAATTTGACAAGGTTGTAAACTGTAAGTAGGTTAGATATAGTTATGGAATATGACTAAAATCAAGAGTAATATTACTAATACCGTGTTATGCGGGTTTTTAAAGGACTGTAAACGCCTCGCCTAAAAGACATGTCGGACAATCCGAAGTCGGAAGGAAATCATTTCTGGAAAAGGCTCAATGGCACCTTCACAGGAAGTACAACAAAATTATAAATAAATTACTTTTATTTACAGTAAAATCTGAAAAATTGTAAATCTTGGATCAAGATTTGCTTTAAATATATGTAACTACATAGCAGTATGGTACTGTTGACATTTGAAGTGCGAAGCGGTACCGGTACTCAACGGTGCAAATTTTCGGTACTTTTGTGTGTGTTAGTAAACATTAATTGTTTTTGATGATAAAAAAAATTGTTATGGTTACTGCTGTCCAGATGTTACATCTTCTTTCATTATAATTCGCAAGTATGACAAGGGTTCCAATTACAGTTTGGAGTCCAAGATGCAAGATTGCAGGTGTGTGTTGTATTTTTTATTATTTTTTATTTTTGCTGCACCCTAAAAAGTGTTAATACTGTAAGTCAGGGCTATCCAACTAAACAATAAAGAGGGCCGCATAAAATGTTTAAGTTTCTTTAAAAAGTCCCTTTGCAGGTTTTATTCCTTTGAAACTGTGTTTACCTATGTATTTAGGTTTTTTAGACTGAAAATGTATTTTACATAATGTCCATTGTGTATGTTACATAAATACAATAGAAGGTTTAGTGTTAATACACACAGCAAACATTGCACACATGCGGTTTAGCACAATTAAACCTACAGGTGTAGCTTTATCGCCCTCTGTTGCTCGAGTTCAGCACTACATGTATTAACCGGTATAATAATTGTCGCAAGCTCGCATGGCCGCAATTGTAGTGACCCCAAGATGCAGGAACCAGGAAAATGGTGATCAGGTAAGAGGATTTTAGTATAATTAAACAGAAGGAAGCAGTCGTGCATGCGGGTTCTAAACATAAAGTCAATCCTCGAGCACTAAGGAGCACGCGAGGCAAGCGTAAATGGAAGCCTGCTGTTTGGCACCAGGTGTGGACCCGCTGCCAATCAAGAGCAGGTGAGGGGGAAAGCTGGAAATAGAACCAAAAATAAGAGTACTGATAGGAAGTAAACACAAAACAAGGAAACACAAACAGAAAATAAGTGACAGATCGTCACAAATAATGCAAAAAATAATAATAATAAAAGTACATATGTGTTGTTCTTTCACATAAGGATTGTGAATGATAGGCAAAATTAAAAAAAAAAAGTGCAGTTTCCTTTTAAGAATGTTAAAAAAGCTTTTATGATGGCGGCAGTTTGACCCTGTAATGGATTTTTTTTTTTTTTAATGTTTAATAGTTTACATTCTAAGATTTTTTTTTTCTACAAAACTACTATCGATGTGCAAAATCGTTATTTTCAAATTAAAATGATTTATAACTTCTTACCCACGGGAAAAATGTTAAAATTATGGAATATGACAGAGTCAGATGATTGCCAATTTTGTTGTCAGGAGTCTGAATCCACCCTGCATTTGTTTTGGTGTTGTCATATTGTGTCTTCGTTTTGGGTGGAAGTTGAAAAAATGTGTTTAAAGGGGAACATTATCACCAGACCTATGTAAGCGTCAATATATACCTTGATGTTGCAGAAAAAAGACCATATATTTTTTTAACCGATTTCCGAACTCTAAATGGGTGAATTTTGGCGAATTAAACGCCTTTCTAATATTCGCTCTCGGAGCGATGACGTCAAAACGTGACGTCACATCGGGAAGCAATCCACCATTTTCTCAAACACCGAGTCAAATCAGCTGTTATTTTCCGTTTTTTCGACTGTTTTCCGTACCTTGGAGACATCATGCCTCGTCGGTGTGTTGTCGGAGGGTGTAACAACACGAACAGGGACGGATTCAAGTTGCACCAGTGGCCCAAAGATGCGAAAGTGGCAAGAATTTGGACGTTTGTTCCGCACACTTTACCCACGAAAGCTATGCTACGACAGAGATGGCAAGAATGTGTGGATATCCTGCGACACTCAAAGCAGATGCATTTCCAACGATAAAGTCAAAGAAATCTGCCGCCAGACCCCCATTGAATCTGCCGGAGTGTGTGAGCTATTCAGGGACAAAGGACCTCGGTAGCACGGCAAGCAATGGCGGCAGTTTGTTCCCGCAGACGAGCGAGCTAAACCCCCTATCGACCCTAGCTTCCCTGGCCTGCTGACATCAACTCCAAAACTGGACAGGTCAGCTTTCAGGAAAAGAGCGCGGATGAGGGTATGTCTACAGAATATATTAATTGATGAAAATTGGGCTGTCTGCACTCTCAAAGTGCATGTTGTTGCCAAATGTATTTCATATGCTGTAAACCTAGTTCATAGTTGTTAGTTTCCTTTAATGCCAAACAAACACATACCGATCGTTGGTTAGAAGGCGATCGCCGAATTCGTCTTCGCTTTCTCCCGTGTCGCTGGCTGTTGTGTCGTTTTCGTCGGTTTCGCTTGCATGCGGTTCAAACCGATATGGCTCAATAGCTTCAGTTTCTTCTTCAATTTCGTTTTCGCTACCTGCCTCCACACTACAACCACCCGTTTCAATACATGCGTAATCTGTTGAATCGCTTAAGCCGCTGGAATCCGAGTCTGAATCCGAGCTAATGTCGCTATAGCTTGCTGTTCTTTCCGCCATGTTTGTTTGTGTTGGCTTCACTATGTGACGTCACAGGAAAATGGACGGGTGTATATAACGATGGTTAAAATCAGGCACTTTGAAGCTTTTTTTAGGGATATTGCGTGATGGGTAAAATTTTGAAAAAAACTTCGAAAAATAAAATACGATTTTTAATGGTTTTAACCATTCTGAAATTGTGATAATGTTCCCCTTTAAGGATTGGTTTGTTTATGAAGCTTGATGTGGTTTCTGTTATTTCAGGAGAGTTCATTGACAGTCATGATTTAGTCAATTTAATTATAGTACTCGGTAAAAGGTTTATTTTTAAGGCCAAAAACAGATATTGACTTAGTATTACTTTCTTTAAAACATTTATTCAGTATTTTTTAACTTCAGAAAGTTATTTGGTTGAAAACGATAATGATGCCAAAAAACATTAAAAAAAGATGGTGTGTGTTGCTGAGTCCGACTTGGACATAATCTGGACTGTACATAAATGCTTATTTTGAAAATGTCATTTTGTTTATAGATTATATGCAATCTGTTGTGTTCCCTAAATTTCAGTTTACATAAATGAAGATGTGTGTTGCTGAGCCCGACCTGGACATAATCTGGACTGGACCTGGTTTTAAGAACCCTTTTAAACAATCTAATTTCATTGACAACCTGGTCTGGTGAAGATAAGGTCCTTTTTAAAAAAAAATGAAAATAAAATAAGATAAATTAATTTAAAAAAAAATTCTTGAATAAAAAAGAAAGTAAAACAATATAAAAATAATTACATAAAAAATAGTAATTAATGAAAATGTTAGTGGACCAGCTGCACACACAATCATGTGTGCTTCAAGGACTGTATCCCTTGATATATACTGATATATATTGTAGGAACCAGAATATTAATAAAGAAGACAAGAAAGAAACAACCCTTTTGTGTGAATGAGTGTAAATGGGGGAGGGGTTTATTTTGGGTTGGTGCACTAATTGTAAGTGTACCTTGTGTTTTTTATGTTGATTTAATAAAAATAAAAAAAAATAATAATAATAATAATCCTGTGATTGATTGAGTGACTGTTAGTAATAATCACATTGTGTCTGTATTTATTTACATTTATTTGTGTCAACTTATTAGAAGTAGCTGGGGACAGGAAAGTCCGGGCGTCTCTGCTTAGGCTGCTGCCCCCGCATAAGTGCAACAGGATGCATGGATGGATGGGTCAACTTATTATTTTTTTGGGCTCTCTCTTTTTATTACTTTTATCTATAAAGCATACGCCGAGCTTCAGAAAGAATAAAAGCTGACGTTTTACTGCCGGGCTCGTAAATAAAGCGCTCATAAACGTGCGCACAGCGGGGGGGGGTGCAGTAAATACAGTGCAGTACATGAGTTTCGGGAAGACTCCCTCGCAAGGAGGTGTCACTCAAGCTGCTTCCCTCAGACAACATGGCTGCTGTTGCTACTCTCTCTGTTAGCTGTCCATCACAGTGACTGGCAGACACGTGTCTCAATATCTCAATATTCCATCTGAGATGAGGTGTTGTTTGTCATCTTCTCTCTGGGCCAAACAAAGATTGCATTATTCCTCCATTATGCATATTGTTATGTGTGTGGGGGGGAGGAGGCAAATGGACCCACTTTAGCTCATCACAGGCCAATATGTCTGCACCCGGACACAGCTGGGGTCCCCCGCGTCCGAAAATTGGTCATCATTACGGCCGTGATTTCTTCTTTTGACTAAACAGCTCGTCAATGTGCCAAAGGTCAGACTGCTGGAGATGTTGTCTTGGCTTTCATGCGGCAGGCGAGGACGAGGACAACCTGACGAGGTTAGAGGATTAGCCTTCCACCTCTCGTCCAACGCCGGACAAGGAAACTACATTTAGCCGTAGGGACGGGTACTTTAATAGGCACCGGCTAAATTCCGTCGGTACTGGCGGTTATCGATTTACGTGAAATCAAACGATGCCATGTTCGTTGCAGACTAAACACCGGCTCTGTCATGGCCAGGACTTTGGACTGCCTCCCTCGATACTCGACCCCCGCTTTGGACACGGACCTCTTGACGCCACTCTCAGCCCTACGGACCTCCCGCTTGTCCGCTTCCTCACTCAACACTCAGGGTAAACACTCAACAAGTAATTCCCACACATAGTCTCACACCACACACCCCTTTTGGATTAGTCACACTCCATTCCCTTGCTTAGTTTATATTCATAGTATTGTTTGTTATTATATATATTTATTAATATATATAATAAATACATCGAGCAATATTTTCCCCTTGTGGTTCTGTGCCGTCAACTCCCTCCTCTAAACATAACAGGCTCAGCCAAGCAGGAAACTCCCTCTAAGTTGTTTTCAACACCAACAAAGCAAGTATACTTGGTAGAAAACGCTCAAGTGTAAAGTAAGGCTGCAATTTAACCCATCCCCTGGGAGGTGAGGGGAGCAGTGAGCAGCAGCGGTGGCCACACTCAGTAATCATTTTTGGTGATTTAACACTTTTATCAGGCTTTTCATTAGGGATGTCCGATAATGGCTTTTTGCCGATATCCGATATTCCGATATTGTCCAACTCTTTAATTACCGATACCGATATCAACCGATATATGCAGTCGTGGAATTAACACATTATTATGCCTAATTTGGACAACCAGGTATGGTGAAGATAAGGTACTTTTTTTTTTAATTAATAAAATAAGATAAATAAATTTAAAAAAAATTCTTGAATAAAAAACGAAAGTAGAACAATATAAAAACAGTTACATAGAAACTCGTAATTAATGAAAATGAGTAAAATTAACTGTTAAAATTTATTACTATTAGTGTGCACAATCATGTGTGCTTACGGACTGTATCCCTTGCAGACTGTATTAATATATATTGATATATAATGTAGGAACCAGAATATTAATAACAGAAAGAAACAACCCTTTTGTGTGAATGAGTCTAAATGGGCGAGGGAGGTTTTTTGGGTTGGTGCACTAATTGTAAGTGTATCCTGTGTTTTTTATGTTGATTTAATAAAAAATAAAAAAATAATAATAATAATAATAATCCTGTGATTGATTGACTGACTGTTAGTAATAATCACATTTTGTCTGTATTTAATTACATTTTAATTGTAAGTGTATATTGTGTTTTTTATGTTGATTTAATAAAAAACAAAATAAAAAAAAATTCAAAAAAACAAAAAAAAACGATACCGATAATAAAAAAAACGATACTGATCATTTCCGATATTACATTTTAATGCATTTATCGGCCGATATTATCGGACATCCCTACTTTTCATTCTTGTGGCTCCAGACAGACTTTTTTTTTGGTATTTCTGTACCAATATGACTCTTTCAACATTTTGGGTCGCCAACCCCTGACTTAGGCCTACTACGCTACTGTATTTTAATGTTGCTCATTATGGTGGTACTTGGAGAGCAAAGTTTTTTCTGAAGTGTGTACTTGGTGGGGAAAAAAAAGTTGAGAAACCACTACTTTAGACCAATGGTCCCCAACTCCCGGTCCGGGGACTGGTACCGGTCCGTGACGCATTTGCTACCGGGCCGCAGAGGAACATTAAATAATTTGTAAACGACTGCATTTTCTCCGACTTAACCTTTACCTGTCCCACTAGACCAGGGGTCGGCAACCCGCGGCTCCGGAGCCGCATGCGGCTCTTTGACAACTCTGATGCGGCTCAGCTGCATTCTTGCCAACCCTCCCGATTTTTCCGGGAGACTTCCGGATTTCACTGCCTCTCCCAGGGCAAACATTCTCCGATTTTCACCCGGACAACAAAATTGAGGGCGTGCCGTGATGGCACTGCATTTTGCGTCCTCTACAACCTGTCGTCGCGTCCGCTTTTTCACCTAAGAAACAGCGTGCCGGCCCCAGTCACATTTTGTATGCAGCGTCTGCTCACACACTAAGTGACAGCAAGGCATACTTGGTCAACAGCCATACAGACAACACTGACGGTGGCCGTATAAACAACTATAACACTCTTACTAATATGCGCCACACTGTGAACCCACACCAAACAAGAATGACAAACACATTTCGGGAGAACATCCACACCGTAACACAACATAAACACAACAGAACAAATACCCAGAATCCCATGCATCCCTAACTCTTCCGGGCTACATTACACACCCTGCTACCACCAAACCCCGCCCACCTCAATCTACGCACGGGGGGTGGGGGGGTGTTGTTGATGTGTGGGGGGGCAGGGTTGGGGTGGCGGGCTTTGGTGGTAGCGGGGGTGTATAAAGTAGCCCGGAAGAGTTAGGGATGCATGGGATTTTGGGTATTTGTTCTGTTGTGTTACGGTGCGGATGTTCTCCCGAAATGTGTTTGTCATTCTTGTTTGGTGTGGGTTCACAGTGTGGCGCATATTAGTAAGAGTGTTAAAGTTGTTTATATCGCCACCCTTAGTGTGATCTGTATGGCTGTTAACCAAGTATGCTTGGCATTCACTTATGTGTGTCTGCAGAAGCCTCATATAACATGTAACTGGGCTGGCAAGCTGTTTGTTCAAGCCGTAGAGGGCACTAAAGGTAGTGACATCACGGCACGCCCTTATTATTGTTGTTTGGGTGAAAATCAGCATACATTCGAGAGAATAGTTTCCCTGAAATTCGGGAGTCTGCCGGAAAAATCGGGAGGGTTGGCAAGTGTGACGCTGTCAAGTGCCCTTCATATAAAACTTGCGGGCCGCACTAACATTACATTTCCATATTAAGGTGCGGGCCGCGTGTCTGAGACCCCTGGTTTATACATAGCACAAAGCAAAAAAAAAACTTTGTATGTAGTGTTATTTCATTTTAAATTTCAAAAGAGTTTTGTGGCTCCCATTGTTTTCTTTAATTTGTGGAAACGGGTCAAAATTTGACTGGTAAAGGTTGCCGACCCCTGCACTAGACACATCAATGATTGGGGCGGCATTGCTCGGTTGGTAGAGTGGCCGTGGCAGCAACTTGAGGGTTCCAGGTTTGATTCCCGCTTCCGCCACCCTAGTCACTGCCGTTGTGTCCTTGGGCAAGATACTTTACCCACCTGCTCCCAGTGCCACCCACACTAGTTTAAATGTAACTTAGATATTGGGTTTCACTATGTAAAGCGCTTTGAGTCACTAGAGAAAAGCGCTATATAAATATAATTCACTCACTTTAAAATGTTTACAGTGAATTACTGTAAATTGAAAAAATAAGATTGTTTATAGATGTACAATAAAACTCCTTATAGGAAGTTGCCATTTGTTATATTTGTTGTAACTTTGTGACATGATACAATGCACATTAATGAATATATAACATATAAATGTGACAGATTGTAGCCAAAGGCAAAGAAACACGCCCAGGGCTCCCACACTGCAAAAACTGAAATCTAAGTAAGATGAAATATCTCAAATAAGGGTGATATTTGCTTATTTTCTGTCTGATAAGATAATTCTTCTCACTAAGCAGATTTTATGTTAGAGTGTTTTACTTGTTTTAAGGGTTTTGGTTCTTAATGATCTCAGTAAGATATTACAGCTTGTTGCTGAGAGTTTATGACCTATATTGAGTAAAACAAGCTTGAAACTAGAATATCAACTGTTGCAAAGCTGTGTCATTAACACTCACAAGTATAAAACTACTTTTTTAAAGTAATAATTTCTTACTTCAAGCATGAAAAAAAAAATCATGATGCCGAGCGCATATCATTATGTCAAGATAATGGCACTAGCATTTACTTCATTTAAGAATATTTTTCAACATATTGAGCAAAAAGGTCAACATTTTTTTTTCTACCAAAAAAAGTGCACTTATTATTAGTGAGAATATACTTATTTTAAGGTATTTTGGGTTCATTGAGGTTAGCTAATTTTTGACAAGCCGAATTTTCTTGTTCTATTGGCAGATAATTTTGCTTAGTTCAAATAAAATACCCTTAATTTTTGTATTTTTTTTTTTCTTGTTTTTGAACACTGACTTTTTGCAGGGCACTAATTCAGCGTTATAGTGACATGTATTTTTCACGCACTTATTTTTGCTGTATTTATCTGGCACAAGTGGAAAGCCGGTCCCTGAAGCTAATGCCTTTATTAAACCGGTCCGTGGTACAAAAAAGGTTGGGGATCACTGCTTTAGACTATTATTGGACCGCTCAGACTTATTTTAAAAGGCGGAAAAAAATAGTCAAATTCTCTCGCTGTAACTAACATCAACTCCTGTGGATCGACTCCGATCCCAAGCGTTCCAAGAGTTTCCCAGAAGAGTGGATTATTGCTGCGAAGGGAAGATAAAACGTGTATTCTTCCATTACACTTCCTGTCGTGTATAAAATAAGACATCGTTTGGAAGTTGGGAGGATTTTCTGTACATTCCAGGACAAAAAAGATCCAAACATGTACAAACCCCGTTTCCATACGAGTTGGGAAATTGTGTTAGATGTAAATATAAACGGAATACTAATAATAATAATTTGAAAATCCTTTTCAACCCATATTCAGTTGAATGCACTACAAAGACAAGATATTTGATGTTCAAACTCATACATTTTTTTTTTTTTTGCAAATAATAATTAACTTAGAATTTCATGGCTGCAACACGTGCCCAAGTGGTTGGGAAAGGGCATGTTCACCACTGTGTTACATGGCCTTTCTTTTTAACAACACACAGTAAACGTTTGGGAACTGAGGAGACACATTTTTTAAGCTTCTCGGGTGGAATTCTTTCCCATTCTTGCTTGATGTACAGCTTAAGTTGTTCAACAGTCCGGGGGTCTCCGTTGTGGTATTTTAGGCTTCATAATGCGCCACACATTTTCAATGGGAGACAGGTCTGGACTACAGGCAGGCCAGTCTAGTACCCGCACTCTTTTACTATGAAGCCACGTTGATGTAACACGTGGCTTGACATTGTCTTGCTGAAATAAGCAGGGGCGTCCATGGTAACGTTGCTTGGATGGCAACATATGTTGCTCCAAAACCTGTATGTACCTTTCAGCATTAATGGCGCCTTCACAGATGTGTAAGTTACCCATGTCTTGGGCACAAATACACCCCCATACTATCACAAATGCTGGCTTTTACACTTTGCGCCTATAACAATCCGGATGGTTCTTTTCCTCTTTGGTCCGGAGGACACGACGTCCACAGTTTCCAAAAACAATTTGAAATGTGGACTCGTCAAACCACAGAAAACTCTTCCATTTTGTATCAGTCCATCTTAGATGAGCTCAGGCCCAGCGAAGCCGACGGCGTTTCTGGGTGTTGTTGATAAACGGTTTTTGCCTTGCATAGGAGAGTTTTAACTTGCACTTGCAGATGTAGCGACCAACTGTAGTTACTGACAGTGGGTTTCTGAAGTGTTCCTGAGCCCATGTGGTGATATCCTTTACACACTGGTGTCGCTTGTTGATGCAGTACAGCCTGAGGGATCGAAGGTCACGGGCTTAGCTGCTTACGTGCAGTGATTTCTCCAGATTCTCTGAACCCTTTGATGATATTACGGACCGTAGATGGTGAAATCCCTAAATTCCTTGCAATAGCTGGTTGAGAAAGGTTTTTCTTAAACTGTTCAACAATTTGCTCACGCATTTGTTGACAAAGTGGTGACCCTCACCCCATCCTTGTTTGTGAATGACTGAGCATTTCATGGAATCTACTTTTATACCCAATCATGGCACCCACCTGTTCCCAATTTGCCTGTTCACCTGTGGGATGTTCCAAATAAGTGTTTGATGAGCATTCCTCAAATTTATCAGTATTTATTGCCAACTTTCCCAACTTCTTTGTCACGTGTTGCTGGCATCAAATTCTAAAGTTAATGATTATTTGCAAAAAAAAAATGTTTATGAGTTTGAACATCAAATATGTTGTCTTTGTAGAATATTCAACTGAATATGGGTTGAAAATGATTTGCAAATCATTGTATTCGGTTTATATTTACATCTAACACAATTTCCCAACTCATATGGAAACGGGGTTTGTAAAAGTGGTATACATGCCAGTAGAATTGTGCTGGAAAATGGGTGCTCTGCAAAAACTGAAATCTAAGTAAGATGAAATATCTCAAACAAGGGTGATATTTGCTTATTTTCTGTCTGATAAGATAATTCTTCTCACTAAGCAGATTTTATGTTAGAGTGTTTTACTTGTTTTAAGGGTTTTGGTCCTAAATGATCTCAGTAAGATATTACAGCTTGTTGCTGAGATGTAATGACCTATATTGAGTAAAACATGCTTGAAACTAGAATATCAACTGTTGCAAAGCTGTGTCATCAACACTCACAAGTATAAAACTACTTTTTTAAAGTAATCATTCCTTATTCCAAGCATGAAAAAAAAAATCATGACTTTAACACAATTGGGTCTCATATTAAAACAGATGACAGCCAAATGGACTTTGCTGTTTTATTTTCAATGAAACAATAGAAAATACGTACTCTTATAGTAGTACACTTGTTATTAGTGAGAATATACTTATTTTAAGGTATTTTTGAGTTCATTGAGGTTAGCTCATTTTACTTGTTTTGGAAAGCCAACTTTTCTTGTTCTATTGGCAGATAATTTTGCTTAGTTCAAATAAAATGCCCCTCATTTTTGTATTTTATATTCTTGTTTTTGAACACTGACTTTCTCACTTTCCTTATCGCTGGGTAAAAGAGACATTGTGCGTCCGGGTGACCGCGGGCCTCCTTTTGACCCGCCACACCTTTGCTGGACCCCCGTCTCCCACGGCAACGAGACGGTGCGGGCTAAACGTGTTGATAGCGGCAGACGGTGCAGGAATTCCGGGCAAACGTGTCAAATGAGTTCTCACGTTCGGGCCTCCCACTCACGCCTCCTCATTCCTCCCGTGACCCCCGCCGTCCGTCCTCGCCGTTTCCCCCATCACACACGTTGAGGGATGGAGGTTAAATGGAAAGAATCCTGCGGAGTCTCGGAGAAAAATGTGTGGGTCTAGCGTGATGCCGGGCCATGTTTGGTAGCCCGTGCTTTTAGCTCGGTAGTCGGCACCCTCGCCGCTCATGCCGGAGACCCTGGGTTCAAGCCCCGGGGTGAACAGCAGGGGAAAACACAACTCACCCGAACGCATGAGTAAACTAGCTGTGTTAACGTCAATGACAATAATTTAGTTCGATTTTGCACATGGTTGACAATCGGTGCAAAACGTAGTGTGTATTCTGGGATTGGGCATCGAACACCAGGACTAAGATTCCGATTCTCCTGGAATTGTTCAAATGTATCCTCCAGTCTAAAGGCTTAGTGGCCACATGCGTGAACAGCACCTTTTAGCTCTTATTTCCAAAATTGTGTACACTACTGAATTGGGGTCTTATGGCCACTTATGTGGACACTTATACTGCTATCTGGTGGTGTCAGAAGAGTATAACATACAATGAAATTTGGAGAAAAAAAAAAAGTGTAAAAATAAGAATTAGCATGTCACTAAACATGAAGTACACGTTTGTGTACTTATGGACTAAGTACAGCAACTAACGATTAATTTGATAATCGATCAATCTGTCGATTATTACTTAGATTAATCGATTAATAATCGGATAAAAGAGACAAACTACATTCCTATCCTTTCCAGTATTTTATTGAAAATAAACAGCATACTGGTACCATACTTATTTTGATTATTGTTTCTCAGCTGTTTGTACATGTTTCAGTTTATAAATAAAGGTTTATTAAAAAATAAAAAAATAAAAATATTTAAAAAAATAAAATAAAAAATTGCCTCTGCGCATAGCATAGATCCAACGAATCGATGACTAAATTAATCGCCAAATATTTTTATAATCGATTTTAATCGATTTAATCGATTAGTTGTTGCAGCCCTACATCATATCGAAAAATGGTTCTTAGCTTTTATTCTAATTAGCGTCCAAAAAGCCCAAATAGCAAAGAGAAATAAAAAAAAGCATGTAAAAAAACCAGCTTGGGCCTTAAGAGGGTATGTAATTTGGCGACCGAGCGGAAGAAGTAGCTGCCGAAATGTGCCAAACTACGAAGAACAAATAGATGCCACGGACAAAAAAGAATGTCGGCAACTTTTGCTTCCTACTAGACAGAAGTTTTTCCAAAACATACCCATTTTATCATGCTAAATTTAACATACCGTATTTTCCGGATCATAGGGTGCACTGGATTATAAGGCGCACTGTCGATGAATGGTCTAATTTTCATATTTTTTCATATATAAGGCGCACCGGATTATAGGGCGCATTAAAGGAGTTATATATATATTTTTTTTTTCTAAATGTAAAACACTTCTTTGTGGGTTTTTTTGGTCAAAATGTTGCATAGATGATGTTTTACAGATCATCTTCAAGTCGCTTTCTGACAGTCGCTTCCGGATGTGCCGTTTTGTGGGCGGTCTTATTGACGTGGCTCAACTTCGGCAGCGTCTTCTCCCCGTCATCTTTGTTGTAGCGGTGTAGCGTGCAAGGACGGGCGTGGAAGAAGTGTCAAAAAGATGGAGCTAACTCTTAATGACATTCAAACTTTACTTCAATCAATAACGGAGCAGCATCTCCTCATCCGGAAACAACAACAACGTGAAAAACCGTCTGACCGGAACTCTCTAATAACTAAAGTTCCTTGGGTGAATAATGTAAACTCACTACACCGGTATGTTTTAGCGCTTTCATGGCGAGTTTACTGACAGATATAAGTAAGAACTTCACACTACTTTATATTAGAAATGGCAACAGCGGAAGATGAATGTCCCATAACAAGAATATAGAGGGAAAAAAAGAAGCTTATCGACTATGGTGTCGCCACGGACTACAAAGGCGGACGCACGCAATTTTTTAGGATTTATGCAGATCCCTAATACAGATCAGCAGGTACCAGAAGGTAAGAAAAGTTGCTTTTACATAATATTGCGAAACAAAACGCCAGATAATATGTCTACACCATAATAATACTCCTATGTTGAAGCACAGTACAATCCATCAAGCGGTGTGGCTTCATAGCTTACAAAAGTCATACTGAAACATTTTTATAGATTTTTGAGCGCCGTGTGTAATGTTCTATATTTTCAATGGAACATATAAAATATTGGTGTTGTTTACTTGCATCATATTATCATCATAGTGCATTCTACACGTATTTCTTATGTTTGACTGCCATCTACTGGTCACACGTATCATTACACCATGTACCAAATAAAATTGTTTCTAGGTCGGTAAGCACAACCAGAATTATTCCGTACATTAGGGGCACCGGGTTATAAGGCGCACTATCGAGTTTTGAGGGAAAAAAAGTATTTTAAGTGCGCCTTATAGTCCGGAAAATACGGTAATTTACACGAAAATTTGCATATACACACATCACACCACCAAGGACAATGCAAATATCTAGTGTCTATATTCTTATCAGTAACAGAGCAGGAAGGAGCTAGGAATATGTTTGTAGTAAAATGCCCCCCCTACAGTGTTCCACCATTTTAAATCTCTTTTACTTTAACCAACTTTATCGATCCACAAGGGAAATTGTTTGACTCACAGTGGCTCAATTGTGAAATGATGAAAACATGAACACCATGTGGTTGAAGTGCACAAACAAGGTAAAAACACACGAACAGGAGGGAAACATGAAAGAACTCAAAGGACATAAGAGGCATTCAGGATCAGAGTGCTGATTGCATCCTGCAGCCAAATCAGCAGCAGCACCGTTTCTACATACAGCCACAAAAGTCAAAACGACAAAAAAGAAGATAAAAACAAAAAAATTTGCAAAAAAGAAGAGAGCCGACTCCGTCATAGGCTGCCCACCTGCCCCCAGCTAACGTACGATTGGCACGGATGAACGACAATCCGTCTAGGGAGACCGAAGCGTCCGATACATGCCCATTCAGCCAGGAAACCCGCCCGTCCCACCAGAGAGAGCAAACTTCCCCCATGCCAACTTCCAGCATACACGGACCAACGCGCAATGCCAGCTCTGCAGCCTCATCCCCTGCACAGTCCTCCTGCTAATACCCCATTTTTATACAATGAATTTTCCAACACTACATTTTTCAACACTGAATTTTTTAAACACTGAATTTTTATTAACACTGAATTTTTATACAATGATTTTTTTTAACAATGAATTTTTTTTAAACAGAATTTTTTTAACTCTGAAGTTTTCAACACTACATTTTTTTTAAACACAGAATTTTTTTTTAAGAACTACATTTTTCTTAACACTGAATTTTTCAAAACACTGAATTTTTCAACACTGAATTTTTCAACACTGAATTTTTTAAACACTGAATTTTTCTTAACACTGAATTTTTCTTAACACTGAATTTCTCAACACATTTTTTTTTTTAAACACAGCATTTTTCTTAACACTGAATTTTTTCAACACTGATTTTGTCAATACTGAATTTTTTAAACACTGAATTTTTCAACACTGATTTTTTTCAACATTGAATTTTTCAACACTGAATTTTTCAATACTGTATTTTTTAAACACTGAATTTTTCTTAACACTGAATATTTTTAACACTGGATTTTTTTAACACTGGATTTTTTTTAACCCGGAATTTTTTTTATCACTGAATTTTTTTAAACATTGAATTTTTCAACACTGAATTTTTCAACACTGAAATTTTTAAACACTGAATTTTTCTTAACACTGAATTTCTCAACACATTTTTTTCAAACACAGCATTTTTCTTAACACTGAATTTTTTCAACACTGATTTTGTATACACTGAATTTTTCAACACTGATTTTGTATACACTGAATTTTTCAATACTGAATTTTTTAAACACTGAATTTTTCAACACTGATTTTTTTCAACATTGAATTTTTCAACACTGAATTTTTCAATAATGTATATTTTTAACACTGGATTTTTTTTAACCCGGAATTTTTTTTTATTACTGAATTTGTTTAAACATGACATTTTTTTTAACACTGAGTTTTTCAACACTGAATTTTTCAATACTGTATTTTTTTAAACACTGCATTTTTCTTAACACTGCATTTTTTCAAACACATAATTTTTTAAACACTGAATTTTTTTTTAACAATTAATTTTTCAATACTGAATTTTCCAAACACTTTTTTTGATTGAGACTTTTATTAGTAGATTGCACAGTACAGTACATATTCCGTACAATTGACCACTAAATGGTAACACCCCAATAAGGTTTTCAGTCGGGGTCCACGTTAATCAACTCATGGTAATCAATCAATTCATGGTGAATTTTTTTAAACACTGAATTTTTCAACACTGAATTTTTCAATAATGTATTTTTTAAACACAGAATTTTTCTTAACACTGAATATTTTTAACACTGGATTTTTTTTAACCCGGAATTTTTTTTTTATTACTGAATTTGTTTAAACATGACATTTTTTTTAACACTGAATTTTTCAACACTGAATTTTCTTGAACTGAGCTTTTTTAACATAACATTTTTCAACACTGAATTTTTCAATACTACATTTTTTAAACACTGAATTTTTCTAAACACTGAATTTTTCAACACTGAATTTTCTTAAACTGAGCTTTTTTAACATAAAATTTTTCAATACTACATTTTTTAAACACTGAATTTTTCTAAACACTGAATTTTTTTAAACACTGAATTTATCTCTAACACTGAATTTTTCAGTACTGAATTTATTTAACACTGAATTTTTCAACACACACATTTTTACTTAAACTAGTGTGTGTGTGTTTGTGAGACAATAATGGGTACTTTAACTTTTTAACTTTTTAAATGAATTTGTCTGCATAATTTGATGTAAAAAAAAAATTTGTTAAAAAATTCCTAACCAAAAAATTCAGTCAAAAAGACACAATCTTATAGACAAACGTGGAGATTAGGGGGTGCAACATGTTTTCTTCTTCCTGGGGGGTGAATTGAGCAGCACTGCTCTAACAACAAGACTGCTGCTTGACCATCAAATGTTTCAGGAAGCCTTTGTCCATTAGCAGTCAGCCTAAAGTGGAGATTCACATGATAACAAGTCGCGTGTGTGGCCTACAGTGTGTGTGTGTGTGTGTGTGTGTGTGTGTGTGTGTGTGTGTGTGTGTGTGTGTGTGTGTGTGTGTGTGTGTGTGTGTGTGTGTGTTGCATCAAAGGCAGAAGGCAGGCAAGACGGTGCGTGCACGAGGCTAAACACAAGAGGGAATGAAGCAGGAGTGTGTTGGTGTGTATGACCCAAGGACATTCTCCCGCTCGCTCGCCCTCCCAGCTCGCTGTCTTCGCCTCAGAAGCGGCGGCGCTCGGCGATGAAGAAGGCCCCCCCCCCCCCCCCCCTACAGCCTCTATAAGACGGTGAATAAAACCCCTCTCAGTAATGCACTCTGCACGGGCAGCAAAAATCCCTGAGCTAGGTTATAGTGCTAACATGTAGCGTGCACTTGACTTATGCATGAGCCACCCCTGCCTAACACCCGGGGAATTCTCATTCTTTTTCCCGCCATAAAAGTTGCATGACCCCCCCTCCCCCACACACCATTTACTCCAAAGGGAGTAAATGATTGAAGATATGATAAGTAAGCAACTCATGTTAATTCAGCCTGTTTTTTGATAGGATATCAAGCGGGGGGCCGCGGCTACATTTAGCCTTTTAAACACGAGGGGAGGCCCCTGCCTGAGCGCTACGTCAACACGCACGTTCCTTTTTGTGGCCCTAAGAAAGATTTGGTGTGTGGCCCCCCCATCATTTCTGTCCTTAACATCACTTATCTATTATGATAGATAAGTGATGTACAAACCCCATTTCCATATGAGTTGGGAAATTGTGTTAGATGTAAATATAAACGGAAGACAATGATTTGCAAATCCTTTTCAACCCATATTCAATTGAATGCACTACAAAGACAAGATATTTGATGTTCACACTCATAAACTTTTTTTTTTTTTTGCAAATTATAATTAACTTAGAATTTCATGGCTGAAACATGTGCCAAAGTAGTTGGGAAAGGGCATGTTCACCACTGTGTTACATGGCCTTTCCTTTTAACAACACTCAGTAAACGTTTGGGAACTGAGGAGACACATTTTTTAAGCTTCTCAGGTGGAATTCTTTCCCATTCTTGCTTGATGTGCAGCTTAAGTTGTTCAACAGTCCGGGGGTCTCCATTGTGGTATTTTAGGCTTCATAATGCGCCACACATTTTCAATGGGGGACAGGTCTGGACTACAGGCAGGCCAGTCTAGTACCCGCCCTCTTTTACTATGAAGCCACGTTGATGTAACACGTGGCTTGGCATTGTCTTGCTGAAATAAGCAGGGGCGTCCATGGTAACATTACTTGGATGGCAAAATATGTTGCTCCAAAACCTGTATGTACCTTTCAGCATTAATGGCGCCTTCATAGATGTATAAGTTACCCATGTCTTGGGCACTAATACACCCCCATACCATCACAGATGCTGGCTTTTCAACTTTGCGCCTATAACAATCCGGATGGTTCTTTTCCTCTTTGGTCCGGAGGACCCCACGTCCACAGTTTCCAAAAACAATTTGAAATGTGGACTCGTCAGACCACAGAACACTTTTCCACTTTGTATCAGTCCATCTTAGATGAGCTCAGGCCCAGCGAAGCCGACTGCGTTTCTGGGTGTTGTTGATAAACGGTTTTTGCCTTGTATAGGAGAGTTTTAACTTGCACTTACATATGTAGCGACCAACTGTAGTTACTGACAGTGGGTTTCTGAAGTGTTCCTGAGCCCATGTGGTGATATCCTTTACACACTGATGTCGCTTGTTGATGCAGTACAGCCTGAGGGATCGAAGGTCACGGGCTTAGCTGCTTACGTGCAGTGATTTCTCCAGATTCTCTGAACCCTTTGATGATATTACGGACTGTAGATGGTGAAATCTCTAAATTCCTTGCAATAGCTGGTTGAGAAAGGATTTTCTTAAACTGTTCAACAATTTGCTCACGCATTTGTTGACAAAGTGGTGACCCTCGCCCCATCCTTAATGTGAATGACTGAGCATTTCATGGAATCTACTTTAATACCCAATCCCTGTATATTTACATCTAACACAATTTCCCAACTCATATGGAAACGGGGTTTGTAGTAGAAGCATTTAAGTCCACCCACATATGCGGTCCTCTCCAAGGTTTCTCATAGTCATTCTCATTGACATCCCACTGGGTTGTGAGTTTTTCCTTGCCCTTATGTGGGATCTGAACCGTTGTGGCTTGTGCAGCCCTTTGAGACACTTGTGATTTAGGGCTATATGAATAAACATTGATGGATTGATTGATGATGAAACTCCTGAACCTCCCCCAAATCACCCTAAAGCTAACATACACACTGAAAAACTCATTATTGACTTCATTTGCTTGAAACTAGCTTTTCATTATGTGATCGTGAACCAATTCCGATATTTTTTATCAATAATGTTTTTCATCAATCGTGCAAGCATCACACCTATTAAGGGGTCTAACGCCACTAATGCCTCGGGGGATATTTCTGCTGACTCGTACGTGAGTGTAAATATAGCTTTCATTTATTCATGCACTTCCCTCGTGCGACCCAGCGAGTCCTCACACGCTCACATGTTTCTTACTGAGCCACCACCAAAAACCTGTAAACCAAACTTTTTTCACTTAGGGCCGAAGACCGCTGACAAATCAAAGGCCATTTCGGTAGTTTTCACCTTCAAAACCAGGACAATAAATAGATTTGATTTCAAAGAACTATAAAATGCAATTTCAGTAGAAATGTTGTGTAAATGTTGAAGCTGAACTGAAATGCTAACAGTTAGCACGCTGGCCAGATAGCGTAAAGTTACCAAAAATATGAGAAAAATTAGCTAAAATCTAGCAAGCTAAAAGCACTATGTTAACGTCCTAACAATTTTTAACAGAATTTTTTGAACACTAAATTTTTCAAACACTTATTTTTTTAACACAGAATTTTTCAATACTGAATATTTCAAACACTGAATTTTTTAAACACATAATTTTTCTTAACACTGAATTTTTTAAACACTGAATTTTCCATCTCAGAATTTTTCAATACTGAATATTTCAAACACTGAATTTTTTAAACACGGAATTTTTTTTTAAACACTGAATTTTTCTTAACACGGAATTTTTCAACACTGAATTTTTTAAACACTGAATCTTCCAACACTGAATTTTTCAAACACAGAATTTTTCAACACTGAATTTTTTAAACACTGAATTTTCCAACACTGAATTTTTCAACAGTGAATTTTTTTTACATAGAATTTTTTTAACAATGAATTGTTTTAACATAGAATTTTTTAAACTTTGAATTTTTTAACACTGAATTTTTCAACACTGAATTTTTTCACTGATCCGCCTGTCGATCTCACGATCCACTCTTCCCTCACTCGTGAACAAGACCCCGAGGTACTTGAACTCCTCCACTTGGGGCAGGG